>NW_015090990.1:15719000-15832776 GCF_001431845.1 Calidris pugnax | reverse complement strand
TGTTTCTTTTTTTTTTTTTTTTTTTTTTTTTAAATACTGATGACTTACTATTGTCTCTGTCACCAACAGCAATGGAGGAGAAAGCTACTGCAGTCTTTGACTTCATAGAAAATATGGCTCACTGGGATAGATGTTGATATAGGAGGCTTTGCCCTAGGAACTGGAATGAGATACGGATTTTCAGTGGACAATGGAACCTAATCCATGGATTTAATCAAATCCAACTCTTATTCCCTTTCTGAGTAAAGTTAGGTCGATTATATAGAGTCATTTTTCCATTTAAACATCACTGGAATGAAAAAAAGAAGAGGCACTTGTAATGAGTTTATCGTATCTCCTTAATGCATGGACACAGTATGTGACATTGTTGATTGTGACTTTGAGAATATGTAACAAAACTGAAAATGCTTTAAAAAATGTCACCCAGGTGCTAGAATCTTTCAGTATATTAGGCTTTGAAGTCAAATTGGCTTTTGCTTTTCAGAATGGTTTAAACAAAATTATTCAGTATAGTGACTGAACTCCTTGTAAGGTCTAAAATTAGTCTTCAGATTGCTCATTTCACCTTTCTCCATGTAGGCAATGGGGATCAGAGAAGGTTAGATAGAATTTCCATAGGTGGTGGCAGTGGAAATTGAGCATAGCACCCTACTTATTTTATTAATCACAAGGCTGGGTTTTTTTCTAGGTCTGAATTTTTATTTCAGTTTTCAATACGGGGAAACATGAATGTCACATGAAGAAAAAGGCGGTCTATGGCTTACTTATACCTTCAGAGTTAACCAGTTTGCATACTTAAGGTTGGAATTTTTTCTTTGCATGGTTCTTCGATCTTTTTGAGCATAGCAGGGGTGTGTGGGGAGTCCTTAAAACCTCAGTAACACATTCAGATTGGAGTCACTTCAAATGATGCTAATAAGTAAGAAAATCCACATGTTCCTGTTTGTATGGGTTTTGGTTTTTTTTAATTCTTTTGTCTACAATGTGTGTTTACACAACCTCTTAGCTCGCAAAACCGCAAAACTCTTGCTGAAGAATGCTTTGAGACTTTTAGGGGAGAAAAGGTGGTGGCGAGCAGGGGGATGGAGGGTTGCTGGGAAGAGGTCAGAGCATTAGATTTAAATTGCAATGGAACATAAGTGTGTCTGAAAAAGAGTTGAAATATCACTCATCAGCAAGCTGATGACTTTTGTTTCACTTCCTATGGAATTCACAGACTTGTGATAAGGTAGTTTTACTTTAAAAAGAACTTCCATTTTTCGTCTGATTAGTATGACCTAACAAATACTTCTTGTTCTGTAATGAACAGCTGGGAGAACCCCTTGAGAACAAGACGTCTGTGTAGATTACGTTGGTGTTTTAGTTATAAGTGAAATGCATCAGACAGGAGAGTTAACTGTGAATTTGTGCAGCAGATCACTGATTTAGTGCCTTTTAATTCTCTTTCACAGAACTGCTTATGTAAAAATGCATCTAGTTAAGAATGAACACCAGAGAAATGCTGTGGTAGACACAGGCTTCCCGTCATGTTGGCTTCCTGTTTAAAAAACAGTAGGCTGGCAATTTTAGAGGGACAGCGACAAAGTGATGACCAGGTGCCAAGTGCCAGCTGCCCTTATTCACCAAATTGAAGAAGAATTGGATAAAGAAGAAGAAGAGATGATGGTTTTCCTGTGCAGAGATCTTGCTCCTGACTTGGCCACTGCCGACCTTAGAGAGCTTTTGGTGGCTTTGAATGAGAGGGAGATACTGTCTTTTCTTGGCTTGTCTGAGCTGCTATACAGAGTTAAGAGGTTTGACTTATTGAGGAGGATCTTGAAGACTGAGAAGGCAACAGTGGAAGCTAACCTTGCCAGGAGTCTCAGACTTGTCCCTGATTACAGGTAATGTGTCTATTTCAATTTCAAAGCTACTCTATTGTCTTCAAAATATGTGTGGATTGGGTTTTAGGGGTTTTTTGTGGGTTTGTTTTTCGTTTCTTTTTTAAATAAGTCTTGGAGGTAAAAGAAAAGCAGCAAAGGGCATCATATCTAGAGTTATAGTGAGAAGAATAGGTGAAGTTTAGTCCCTTAAATGAGCCTTAGTAGCTTCTTACAAGTCATGGCACTAGAAGCATCTGTCTTTAAGGAGTTTATGTATGTTACTCAATAGAACCAGTGATGTTTGCACAGTTCTAGATTAGCAGATAGAATTGAGGCTATAAAGGAACAACATTAGTTAGAGATACTTTCTTTTCTAGTTTGCTTTGGGCACATAGCCTTGTCATATTATATCCTTTCTCAGGGGACCCGTCTCTTACTACTTTTTACTTTGTAGTTTTAAGATGCTTAAATTAAGAAACTCCACCTATTTTCTTTGAGACACTTCAGAAAAAAGTGTATGTACTCAAAGGGAAGATTTTCCTTTGTTAACTTATCACTGAAATAAAAATCCTGTAACTACTCAGTTAAAAAGTGAAAGAATTTTTCTGTTGTCTCATGCTCTTGCTTCATCTCTGTTGAAATATTGAGACTTCTGTTTTTCTAGCAGTGAATCTTACACAGTTTGAGTGTCTCAGGTGCTGATGAGCAAGAGTAGGTATTTTGTAATTAGATCTGGAGCAGGGTAGGCTTTTTTCCTGTTGTTTAATTGGGAATGGAATATTAAAAATGGAAAATTAGGAGAAACTGGGTGGGGATAGGATCTTGCTGAAAGCTAATCCTTTAGAAATGTGTCAACTTTATTTCAGAGTGCTAATGGTAGAGCTTAATGAGAATCTGGAAAAAGAAGAAGTGAATTCTCTAGTTTTTCTACTCAGAGATTACGCACCTCGAATGAAAATGGCAAAAGATAAGGTAATGTCTTTTTGCTGGTCTTCTCTGGAGCAATGAGAGATTAAAGTAAAAATGGAACTAGATAGACAGCAAAAAAGGGGAGGCAGTACTGCAAGGGATAGTGACGCAGGAGTAGACAGAAGTCAGGAAGTGCAAAAAGAGTAGTGGCTTCTACTTCATTTTTATTTTTCAATTCAAGGAAAGAAGCATGAGAAACAGTAAGAGGGGACAGTGAAGACTTGCTGTAGTGAATGGTGTTAGCATAGGCAGAAGGCATTAAAAAAATCTTCAGTATTACTGATCTGAAAGTTCATATACAAAGGATCTTAAACCAATAATCATACTAAATGTATATTGTATTTCAAGGTCACTTTTTGTTTGTGCTCTGCTTCATTTGCAAAAGAACAGTTTTATTTTAATTATGAGTTCCTCTGTACATTTGCATTCTGCATATTAGTTTTAAATGCTCTGAGAAAGCAGAGATTCATTAGAGATTCATTCATTCATTCCTTGACAGCTCTGCATAGAAAAATGAAGATTTCTGTCTTCTTCCTTTGAGGTTTTTTTCTTTTTATCTTAAACAAAGAAGGAGAGAGGGCCTGCAAATTCCCCAAAACTTTTCTTACCTCTAGCTTTGTGGCACATGAGGTGACATTCCAAGTGACTTGCTTTGTAGCAACAAGGAAAAGCAAAACTGTTTCCTCCAAAACTTTGATTTGTTTTTAAGAATATCACTTCCTAGTTTTCATTTTTCCTATGATAATACCAAGAATTCTTGTTTCCTCCAGATAATTTTCATAGTTTTTCAGAAGGTAATATCCTTAGTTCTCGAATTTACAATCTTTATGACCTCCCTATGTTATTTTCTTGGTTGCTTTGTAACTTACAGATAGGATACAAATTACTAATATGACAACTTTGTTTTCTGTTGCTATTCTAGAGTTTTCTAGCTCTTGTGATTGACCTGGAGAAACTAAATTTGGTGGCTCCTAATCAACTGGATTTGATAGAAAATTGTTTTCAAAATATTCACAGGATAGACCTGACTAGGAAGATTCAGAAGTACAAACATGAAGGTAACATGCTATTTTTGCACTGGTTACTCTTGATACCACTGGATACTCTTGATATCAGGTGTGCTCTTACTGAAGATAAAATTATGAGTTACAAGTCAGAGTATTTGCATGCTTCACAGATTTATGCTTTTTAAATGGTTGATTTCTCTGTGTGTTTCTGTTAAATTTTCAGCTTTAATGTCCACCATTCATTCTCAGCCAGTATATGTAAATGCACTTCAGGCATCTCTCCCTAATCTCAGTCTGATTGATCCTCCTAATAATTTAGGGGTAAGTATACAATAAATCAGACAGATCCTTTATTTCTAAATATTGCCAGACATTGAAAGGGGATTCATCTTTGCAGAGCATAATGAATGGGAGTAACTAAAATGTTACTTGGTTTATTTCTCTTATTCCTTTCATTTGCTGGGTTTAGGACCCAATTTAAATGTTCTGACTGAGAAAGGTACCCTTTAAAGAGCTTCTGTGATTTTATTCTGCATCTTGAAAAGTTTTTTTTCTTGTTACTCTGTGGGGTAACTTCGCTTTGATTGTTCTTTGCAAAACATATTATTATTCTTTGTACTTTTTGACTTTGCAGAGAATGTAGTTTTTTAACTTTGGAAGCTGATGGTTACGGCTTTTTAAGGAGAGATTTTCAGATATTTTTTTTTGTGTTTTGTTTTAATCTCATTTAAAAAATATTTTAGCATGTCAAGTCATCAAATCCTATTGCATGCAGTGTTCTTTATATTTGGGTTAGGTCTGATATTATAATAATGTGACCTTAATTAAAGTCTTTAGCCTTGCTGAATGAATTTGATGAGATTATTTCTGTCATGCATTCAGTAAATATGTACATATAAAGCTTATATACAAGACACCAGTGATGCAATTTGCCCTTTTCTAACAAAGCCACAACAGCTTTGTTTTCCAGGCTATTAAAGGGAAAGAGCTTGCATTGACTTTCCATGATAATACTGTCATAATTTCCTTTCTAATTCAGTGGAATTTCCTCCCTGCTGCTGCATAGGAAAAAAATTAACATCTTCAGAGCTTTTTGTTTGTTTGTTTTACTATTTTAGGGTTTAAGCTTTTATTTGTTGTTCATGACAAGCTGGTAATTTTTTTCTGAAGAGGAAAGGTTTGGGGGTTTTGTTTGTTTGTGGTTTTGGTAAGGTTTTTTCACTTGTTATAGTTTTAATTAGCTGACAAATGTGAATCTAAAATACATAATCCTTTTATTGAGGAACAAAAATACTATTGTGTAATATTTTGGAACACATAATAGTTAATTCTTGAAGGACACAGGGAAAATACACCTTTTCTTCATTTTAGGTCCAGAATGTGAGCAAAGAAAAAACACAGAATGGACAAAGTTTTATTCTGGGTGAGAGCATTTTATCTGAGTTTTGATAATCTGAAAGAGCCAAATGATGTATTTCACTGTATCAAAAGGATCATTGTTAGATAGTTGTGTTTATGGCTAATCCAGCTAATATCACCAGGAGCAGAGAGTATTTGGTACCTCTGAAAACTGAGCCTTGCCTTATTATTTGCTTTTCTTTTTGCTTTGCTTGTGCTGCCAGATCTTAAAACTTTATTGAAATTGCTTTGAGTCACAACTTTTTAACAGAATAAATAGTTTATTAATAAAATAATGGAAAAGGTTGACTAGCCAGCTCTGGAGGCCCATGTAGTGCTGCTGTGCCCATTAAATCTTGAGTAGGAAGTTTTGGTGTCAGTTCAGAGGGGAACTCTCAGCCAGGCCAGCCAGGAAGTTGTCCAGTGAGTACCAGGTTCTTACCATGTGTGTTGTGTTCATTCTGGAAACCCAAAATACCTCTCAGATGTGTTGTTTTTTAGAAGAGTTGTCAGCTGAATTCTCTCAGTATAGGAGAGATTGTTTGGGTTTTTTTGTTTATTCTAGTCACAAGAAATGTAGAATGCAATCCAAACAACATTTCAGAGGTAAAAATTTTGTGGGGGGTGTCTGGGTTTATTTCAACTTCAGTAGCACACGTAGAAACCAATAGGTCCAGATGAGTGAGAACTTGGCTGAACTAGATAGATGTCTCTTTATAACCAGTTTGGTGTCAAAGAAATGTCATTGGTACCCACATACTGAGATTATTTGTGTATGTTTCAACTGCAGCGGAACCAGTCCACGTGTCCATCCAGGAATCAGGACCAGTGTCACATAAGGTTTGTGCTTGTACATATGTATACATGTAAATAAAATAAAAACCTCTGCAGGTATTTAGCTTAGGTTTCTTTGTGTTTTGAGAGTTCCTTCAATTGAATGCAAACTGAAGGATGTGTACATCCATATTTTCCTCAGCCATAAACAGGTTCTATGAACTGCTTTTGCAGAATATATTTTTAATATAAAATGGAAGCAGCGGTGTGCAAAATGCATGTACATATGATGTGAAACACAGAACTCACATATTTATTAGTGGAGGCTAAGTCAAAATCTGTTGGAAGTCAGAACTTCCGATCTGCATTGGAAACTACAGGGCTTCTTGCATGCAGTAAATTTTGTTCTTTATTCTCTCCCTGTCCCTCACTCTCCAGGTAGAAGATAGCCACACTTCGGGTATTAATGATAAGAATGGACTACTCTATTTTTGCTAGCTGTCCTGTAGGCCAGGAACCAGGGAGTTACCTATAACAAATTGTTTATAATTTTTTTAAAAGGAGAGGAATTGTGATAGAGTTATTACAGATTATTTAGGAACAAGGAGGTTGTACCACTAAATAAGGAAAGAAATATTGCTCTGATGAGCAGTGCCTGCTTGTGTACCTGAAGAACACAGAAGTTCTCTACATCTATTGTGCTGGCAATATGAAGCTTATAGCTCCTAACAGCTCAAAAGGAGTTACGCTTAAGGAAATTAATTTGGAAGTGCTATAAAAAGGATCATTGCTTGCATAGTCCAGGTCTTTAAAAAGCCTCTCCACCCCATATGGGTTTGGCTTTTGTAGGTTTGGTTTGGTTTTTGTGGTTTTTTTTACATTTGAAGATCTGTTCAGAGTTGAGGTTTGGTCTCAAACCTGCTTCTCTTATTTCTGGTACAGTCCTAGTCATTGTTTAAGGATCATTATGGTAGTAAGATTGCACAAGGACCAAAAATTAAGCCTGTATTAGAAATCAGGGGAAAAAAGTACTACTCTATATGTCATGGTTTTTTGGTTTTTTGTTACGTAGATAAGATACATTACATACCAGTAGATGGACTTCTGCTAGCTACTCTGGGGAAAAACAACAGAATGTAATTGTATAGATCTGAGGTGAATTTGAGAAAAGAATCAAGTCTGTGCGCTGAGAGAGTGACTTACTAACATAGTATTTGTCCTTCACATTCCTCAGGTGTATGATGATCAATACAGAATGCAAAGTCAACCTTTAGGAATATGCCTGATAATAGACTGTATTGGCAATGACACAGGTAAGTCTCTGGAATTTGAAGTTTCTTATCTTGTTAATCTTGGATAATTAGAACAATTTAGTATAAAGATTATAATACACATTTACCAGCCAGACTAGGGTAATGTTGTCCTAGTCAGCTAGCCTATCAAGCTATCAATTCTAGTAAATTTTCTAAAGCAGAGAGTTGAAAGGCCCAACCTGAGATTAAATCACCTGTCCTAATTATTGCAAACAATGGGGGGTTTTGTGGGTTTTTTGGTGCAGAATCTCTGAATGAAAGAACTTACGAGGGGATAGACCGAATTTTGGGAGGGAGAAAAAGGATGTTCAGAGACCAACAAAATAGTTAAGCTACAGTCATACAACAGGTTATTGGCAGAGATGGTAAAGATAGTGTTTCCCACCAGTTAACAAAACCAAAACTGTTGTGGATTTGCCGTGTAGTCATATCAGACACCACAGATTTTGAATAGCTGAAGGCACGTGGTCCTTTATTAATAATGCACCTAGGCTTCTGTTATATCTCGCACAATGTAACTGAAACTATCACCATAGCTTTAAGGGGAAAGGAGTTTTTCTTCCCTCCCTCTTGGTTTTGTTTAAAAAAAAATTAATAAATTTGCATGTAAAATTCAACACAGTCAGTGACATGGTTAAAATGCGGGTTTTTCCTGATTGCCTTCCTAGAATCAAAAAATTAGATTTTTGCATAAGCAAAAAAACCCCCACTATTCTAATCATCAGAACACACGAGGCTAAAAATAAAAATTAAGAGAGTGATTGCAGTCAGTTCTGTAATGGACTAGGAGATGTAGGGGAAGAAGAGGGTTTGTGGGCATATCTTTTCTATTACTCATAACTAATGGTCCAGCAGATGGACCAACTTAGAATTATTGATGTAGTTGTTGAAGAGCAATGGATGCAGAGCACAGGCACAAAGTAAAATTTTGATGGTTGCTTGACAATAGTATTTTAGGGAAATGATTTAAATAAGACACTTGGTTTGCCATTAGGATAACAGGAACTAGAACTGATTGACAATCCTGCCATGTGTGAAGAAGAGGGGCAAGGAAGGCACTTAACTTAGTTACATGCAACTGGGAAGCATCCTTGGGATCTGATTTCAGTCTGTCCTACCAGTGACCTCTGGGCCAAAAAAAAAAGAACAAGGTTTCAATTGCTGCATGTACAAATTAAATTGTTCAATCTAAAGCACTTCTTCATTTCTACTCTCAAACACAAAAAAAATGTTGACTGTGCCCTGAGAGGAAAATAAAACAAAAGACAGTCTGCCAAGGACTGAAAGACTCGGGGGTTACAGCTCTTGGGATCAAACATGCTGCTCTGTCCTGTTGCCTGCTTCTTTACTTTCCTGCTCTTCTCTCATCATAGCTTTAGAGAGCAAAAGACCCTTTTGATGCAAGAAACTTATTATGCACCCTTAATCTGGAAGGTACCGTGATAGTCTGCTCCAGTACCAAAATAATTACTTACTACTTGGAGTTCTGTTTCTTAAAAGTAAATGCATAAAGGATTACTAGAGAAATTTTCGGTGTGGAGAGCTAAAGAAAACACAAAGTGTGGAAATAGCCTTGTTTACAAAAAAAACCTTTGTGAAATTTCATTTTCTCTAATGGGATATAGCATGTGCTTACCTGATTTATTGAACAAGAAAGTTTTCCTATGCCAGGTTTGAGATCTTTAAATGAAATGGTTAAGTATAAAAGCAGGTAAAGCATGTACACTGGAGAAAACAGGAAGTAAAGAAGGAACTGCCATGTCAGCACAGTCTTCCTTAGGAGGCACAGATCTTTTGCACAGGCAATACACTGTGCAGACGCCTTTGTCATAGCAATTGCTACTAAATACAAAGATGTGCACAAAATTAAAAAAAAGATCAATGCACATGCTCTTCGTAAGCTTATATGGTCAATTTCAGTACTTGGACAAGAACAGAAAGTATAAATGTGACAGAGGAAGTCTGCTGACTGGAAAGAACAAAAATGGATTACATGTTTAGCATCTGCATATCAGGTACACCTGCAAATCATGGCTTTACTGTTGTGCCAAATGTTTGCATTAGATGCAGAAGCAATTAAATCATGTGTATGTCTCAAATGTTTAATGTCACCAATGCATCACAGCATTTTAACATGATAGAAAGCAAGGCTTTCACTGAAATATGTTACTGTGCTAGTGAGATTCAGGAGAGGCAGGGCATATGGCATTGCTTTAAGGAGTCTGTTAGACATTCAGTACTCTCTAGAGTTGTTGTCCCACACAACTTCTGGAGTCTGAAAATACCAAAGAAAAAGAAGAGGGCAAGGAGAACGTTAGGAATTGTATCTGTGGTGTGCATTAGGGTCTGTGGCTATCCCAAGATTAAATCTGAGGAAGCTGAACCAATAATAGATACTCTAGGATCAAGGATAACAACAATTCAAAATACCCAGTATAAACAATATGAATTCATCAGATGCTGATAAAATATAAACTGAAATATTCTTGCTGTTTTGTAAACAGCTGCTTTTCACTTTTCCATTTGGAAACAAATTTTTATCCTTACATTGTAAACAATCAAAGGGATAAAAGGCTAATTTTTAATGTAGAGTGCAAAGGCTCAAAAATCAGTGGAGGTTTGTTGGGGAGTGATTACTGTTGAAGAAACAGATGTTTTCTGATCTCAGGTTGCAGCATGTAATGCTGTGTTTTTGTCTTGCCTTAAAGTAAAATTGCTGTATCCAAAGCTTACCATGTATAATTTCTGATTCAGTGTTAAACTAAAGTATGAGCTCTAAGCTTGCTGTGTTTTTCTTTTAATTGTGACACTTAGAATGTGTGTATGGTCTAAGGTGACGCCAAGTTTTGTATCTTTGTGTGTATGTGTTCATGCTAGTGAGGTAAGTTAATTATAGGGTAAGCTCTCTTGTTGCCTTAACTCTTGTTTTTCCTATGTGCTGCTGCCCTCTAATGGATTAAGTGCTTCATTGAGTGTATAATGGCTAAACGATATTAACACTGAATCTTCCACCTGAATTTTGAGAGCATGTTTTATTGCCTAAATAGAGGGAATTTTCCTTTTTATTTCCAAATAAAATAATGCCCAGAAAGTTTGTGAATGATATTACAAAACAGAACTGGAGTGAAACCATAGTTTATCATGGTACAGTTTATCACCTTGCCATAGTATAGAGATTGTACCTTCCCTCCTGAGGAAAGTTACAAGTTCTGGGTTTTTTGAGGGCAATGTGGGGGTACAACTCCTGTTTTGCTTCCAGTTACCTCTGAAATAGCCTCTGCTAATTAGGGATTGTCAGACTTCTGAAGTCAAAGAACAGTCTAGCTTCCAGTGTCTGTAAGGCATTTTACATAAACGTGACACTTGATATTTCCTGTCATATCAGAAACTCTGCATGGGCAATGTATATGTGGTTTATACTAAAGGTGGTACAGTTATGAGTCATAGTAGTAGCTTGTGGTTCTCTGAATACTTAAAAAATACCTGTGGTTTTAACCACCATGTATCTGGTTTCACTCCTGTATTAATAAACATCCAAAGTATTTATTCACAGCATAGCACGTTTTCCTGCAGCACAGCTTAACACAAATACAATAGAGTTAAATCTTGATTTTTGGCTATCTACAGTTTTAATTTTTAACACATTTAGAAGGGTTCATTGTTCAGCTTCTTTTCCCCTGAAAATGCCATTCTGTCACAGTTAAGATTCCAGTGTCCATTCTCCACCTGGAACTCATCGCTTAAAGTCTGTTTTATATAATAGGAAGCATAAATTCCTGCAGTAGGTTCCTTTTTGACTGTTGAAAGGGTGTCTCTAAGTTTCCTATGCAGTTCTGTAGAATAACCATTACTAGTAATTTTGACAAGTTAAAAGGTGAAAGAATCTGATGCTATCCAGGTCACTCCTTACCATTTCAAGAATGTTCTGTGTGAAGCATTTCTAATGTTTTCTCCTGCCCAATATTTTTAAGTCCTAGGAACTTGGGATACTGACTCTAAATGAAAGCATGAAAGTACCTGGGGAATTTGGAATGGATCACTTGTCTTTGCTGTCATTAAGTACATAACTTATATTAAAGACAACATTAATCTAGCACTATAAGTATGTAATGTACTGTGATCAGCATCAAGTACTCCCAATTTTTTAATAAATATTTCATCACGATATTATTTGTAAATATTTTAAATATTTCCTTTAGCAAAGTACTGTAAATGCTGTAATTCAAGATAGTTGAGATTGAGCCTTGATGTGCTGTGATTTAATTACATCTTATTTTTTTAGATTTGTTGGAAGATACCTTCAGAGACTTAGGCTATGACGTTCGTTGTCACAGATATTTAAACGTGAATACTATGAATCAAACGTTGGTTGAAGTCGCAAGGTTGCAGAAGCATAGAAATTGTGACAGCTTCATTTGCATATTGGTCAGCCGTGGAAGTCCTCGGAGCATCTTCTGTACAGACCATACCTTTTCTGGATTCCCCTTGGAACAAATAAAGAAATACTTTACAGCAGACTCATGTCCTGAACTCCTAGGAAAACCGAAGCTTTTTTTTATTCAGAGCTACATTGTGCCAGAAAATGAGCAAGAATGTACTAGTCTGTTGGAAGTAGATGGGAATGATGAGAAAATCATTAGTAATGCAAAAATCCCTTGCAAAGTCACTATCCCCTCGGTAGCAGACATCTTCTGGAGTCAGTGCAAGGTGGATGTGTCTACACTAGAAAAATCTCCAAGTTCATCCTCATATTATCTACGTTGTCTGGCTGAGCTACTCCGCAATCCTCATAAAAGGTAAATAAAACAAAGAGGAAAAAATAACCCTTTTCCTGTGACAGCCTGCTTTCCTAGAGAAAGAGAAACCTTAAGTTTCATCCCATCTGGTCCTGAAAAGTGTCTTCATGCTGTGTCATAAGTTAAAGGACAAGTATACCTGATCTTGGAACAATGGCACAGGAAGGTGGTCTAAAGTAGGAGTGAAGTTTGTGATTCTGGACAGTAAAATGAAAGTGGTTTATGGCAGTGGGGCAGACTGAGGAGGTAAGAACCTGTCCTGGGTAATGTATGTCAGTGTTTTAGGCAGGATTGGAAATATTCCTTCTCCGAGGAAACTAGGCACACACCAGGCTCTGTCAAATTGAGGATTGCCTTTTATAATTACAAAGGGCTCTGCTTGCAAATATAAGAAGTCAGTACCAAAATTAAGGGAAAAGGCAGCTGAAAGGGAAGGATTTTGTCCTTTCTTTAGATCTAATTAACCTCCTGCTCAGGGAGCCACTAGACTGCCAATTGTAATCTTGAGTTTAAACTGTCAGAAAACTTTAGTCTATCTAGAGAGATTATCAAAAGGAAATTGAGCAGAGACATTTGGATTTACAAAGGTTTTCTTTGCACAATTGACTTAAGAGAGAGTTAGCAACTGTTTTACAAAGTAGTTGTGTGGTTAGCATTTAGTACCTTTTTTACAAACCCTAAAACCTTGTAATGAAATCACAGTTTATTGTGTCAGCATAACCAGTATCACAATGGTGATTTGGGTTATAACAGATTGTTTCCAAAATGCACATTCAGCCTTGGATTTTAGAGGTATAATCTCTGCAATAAAGTCTGAAATTTGAAATTTTCTCCTTGCTGAATCTAAAGTTGTGTCCTGTCTTGAGGATTCTTATATGGTGTCTTGCTTCATTCTCTAATAGAACTCTTTTGCTTTTGTTGCTGCAGGAAACTCTCTATATTAGATATCCATACGGAACTGAATGACAAAGTCTATGAATGGAATAAGACCACTGACCCAAGCCAACAATACTCACTTCTGCTCGAGCACACACTGAGGAAGAAACTTTTTCTTTGTCCCACTTAACTGCTGTTGGAAAGGACACGTCTGAAGTGTCTTACAAGAAACATTTACTATGATTCAGACAGTTTGACAAACACTTTTATTTTATGCATTGTTATTGCATGTATATCTAAAATTCCTCACGCTTCCAAATCCAGGGATTTAGAAGCATTTTGGTGTGTTAAGGCACTAGACTTTATATTTTAATACAGAACGTTCTGAAAGATTGGACGAGAATGGCAGCTATCGTATAGCACTGCGACAGATCTTAGAACCAAGTACAAAAGGTAAACAGTGTAAAAAAACTCTAAACTGTATAGCTACTGTTTTTTACATGGGTTTGTGGTTTTGTTTCACTGGTGTTTTTTTAGCATGATTATTAGTAGTACACGGATCTAGGGTTTTTTATTGATGCATAAAACAAATACAAGCCAGTGCAAAACACTGAAATTCACTGTGTACTTTCCCCAGAACCTCATAATGGAAAATGTGTCAGGAAGGAGTGCCTGCCCAGCAAAGCTGGTTCTTCATTAACAGGTTCTGGCTTGCGTGCTTCCTCAGACTAGTGAAACAGTAGGAGAGATGGTCTTTTAAATAATTTGGATTCCATCTATCTACTGCATTAGAAGTTGTGATTCACCCTCATGACATCAGTGCTGTTGTCAGCACTAAAGGGTATATGTTAATAAATGAGAAAGTGCTATGTTTTGGGCGAGCTATGCTTTCCACTAATGAAAAATGAATCTACATGCGGCAAGGCATTCCAGTAATCTACCACACGGCTAAAAAAATGTGCGATTTTGGCAGATGTTTTGTGGAAGCTGAAACATGATTCAAACTTGTTGCACCAGGCACAGTTGTACACGTTATGATATTTGAACTGTGTCATGTGGCAGCCACTGGCTCCTAAAACTGGATTAAATTTAACACGCCACACTCACCGCTTTTGCTTATGAAAAATTGTATGTCTTTATTAATTGATTATTATTTTTTTCAAGTTGCCCTCATTCTTCTGAAAAAGACATAAGTGAAAATTGTCCTAAATACAGAAATTTTTCTCCAGGGGAGCAGATGCCTAGCATGAAGAGTTCAGTTAACATGCTTGTTATACAACAGTATAACCTGGATGAGGTGTATTGGCATTTATTGTCACTGAATGTATGGCATTCTGTTCCCTCCTGACTCAGGCCACTTGCAAATTTTTAATACTCCTAATACAGTCTCCTATCCAGGAAAAAAATTCAAGGCCTTGGCATACCTTGCTTGGTTTCTGCTGTAGCTACACCATACATCCTTCTAGCATGCATTTCATGCAAGCAGAAAGGAAAGGAATTTTTGCTGATACAGGGTATTGTTGATATCTTTATATGCAAATATACTGCAACAAGATTTTTTGGTAGTGTAGTTGCACTTGATTTGAGTAAAAATCAGGTGTGCTTACACATATATAACTTCAGCAACAATGCTTTTCATTGTAGACCAAGTCTAACAGGCAACTAGCATATTGATTCTACAGATTGTATACTATAGGTATACGTTAGTATGTTGATAAGAATTAGGAGGGCTTAGCCAGTAAATTTACTCCGGTAGCAGTGGCTTTTTATTCCTTGATATTATGTTGTACTTCTTAGGTGTTGGCTCGACATCATTGTTATTAAC
Organism: Calidris pugnax; assembly: GCF_001431845.1. Classification (NCBI taxonomy): domain Eukaryota; kingdom Metazoa; phylum Chordata; class Aves; order Charadriiformes; family Scolopacidae; genus Calidris; species Calidris pugnax. Next base: position 15,817,956 of record NW_015090990.1, on the reverse strand, counting down.
TTTTTTTCTTTGAAACCAGGCTTCTTAATTCAGAGGAAAAAAAAAATTCATGTGGCTTCTATAACTGAAAGTAAAAATCACTTTCATTTGGAAAGGAGTAGATATCAAAGTCTAAAAAGTGCTCATTAGTCCTTCCTTGTTATATGATGTCTCTTCCTGGCGTAAGAGGTTCCTAAACTGCTGATTGATGAGGATACCAACTGGAGAAGTATACCAAGAGGAGAAACCCATTGAACAAGTTTATATTCTTTATCCATATAAAATGTAAATGTTAAAATATGTATTTATTTATATTAATGTACCATTTTGTATAATATATAAAGTACATTTTATATGATTGATTAAATCTTCATTTCTTCACTTGTTATCTTTTTTTTAATTTTGTATTCAGTTTTATTTGCGTGTTGACTCTGGAAAGATACATATGTGGTTGTGATGAGAAGAAACTTTTGCACAATTTAGAAAAATGATTCACCTATATTGCAAACCTCTGCATCCCATACTTTTCTCTTTCCATTTCATAAGCTGTTGTGTCCTCTCTAATAAAAGTATATGGAAACTTTTTAATAGCTTTGAATTGGGAAATACAACCCAAAATTTTATGTTAAACTATAGGTACATTATTTGTGTTACTGTAATTTTATATAGGCACAGGCATAAGAGCAAAAATAGAAAATGATATTTTGCAAAATTCCAACATTCTCTAAACGCTTGTTCTCTATGAGTATTAAAGTAAAAATACAAAATCAAATTTCATGATTATAGGTTTGGAAATAAATGCATCATAGTGGGGCAGGGAGCGGGCAGGCCTTCCTTTCAGTTTACTGTTTTTTAAGAAAGGGCCTATTGAACTGGTCCTTTTGTTAAACTAATGTCATATTGCTTCTGACTTTAAAAATACTTTGTGTCTTAAAATTACGTTTATATGCATTCCACATGATCACATAGAGAATTTATTGCATTCCATCAACAGAAGGGTTTGTATATATGTGATAGGTAATAAAACCAGCATTCACTTCTAACTAAATATTTAATAACTGACTATCTTACAATAAAATAAAGCACAAGTGTAATTTTGAAACTCTACCTTGCTTGTGTTCAGTGGGGTAAGAGAAGGATTATAAAATGATTGTAAAAAGATTTGGAATCTTAGAAGTTACTTCCTGTAGTGTTGGTAAATGACGCAAATGGTGTGAAATAAGTATGTTTTCTGTAGTTGTAGAAATCAGATGTGATTCCTAGTTATCATATATATCCATGTGATGTTAATAAATATGATTTCTTTCACAAACTAACTTCACTTTTTCCTATTTCCCTTACTAGCTTTTACACGTGATGAGTACTTCTACTGCCTTGCAGACAACCAAAAACAGGGAGAGTGGAATCAAGAGGAGACAGAGAGATGAGGGAAAGAAATGTGGAAATTTCAAGCAGGAACAAGAAGGGTAACAGTAGGGAGAACCAAGAGAAGAACAAGTAGGGAAGAGGAGATTTGGAGAAGAAATACAGCATTGGTATTGGAAGGACAAAGAAAAAAAGAGGAGAAAGGAAGTAAGAATAATAGTGGCTATCCTTACAGGATCTCAGATTGTGGTGGGGTTTTGTGGGTTGTTTTAGGTTTTTTTGAATGATGCTGTATACAACTATTTACTTAAAATATTAGCAATAGGATGTACTCTGTTTCTGATAGTTTTGTGACAATGTAGATTTGGTGTGGGGGTTATGAGGTTCATCACCTTAGTGAAGTCCTTGTCCCCTCCCTTTAGAAATGATGAAGAAATGCTGTAGTGGCTCCTGGAAATAACCCTTGCAGTGAAAAAGTCTCTTTTTGTCTGGCTGCTTGGGTCAAAAGTGATCACAGCCCTGTAACGACCAAAGAGTTGTGGGGATATGTCCTGTGTTGTGCAGCATTCATGGATGTCAGTACTAATTTTCTGTGCTAATGTCTTCAACCTCAGTAGATTCTTAAACCGTAGCAATACTTAATTCTGTAATCATTCATCCAAGTATTTATTGCCTTGACATCTCTTTGAAGAGTGGTGTGTGGGTAGATTGATTCCCTGCATAGTGAAAAGTAGCATTGAAGTCAGTATTTATTAGCATGCAGGAATTTTGTGATGCCAGAAGTTGTCTTGTCACTTCTCTGATAGGTGTTTTTGTTGTTTTTGTTTTTGTCCTTCTGTACAGGTCATAGGAACTGTCTGTTCTTGCTGTACTGTGGACCTAAAATTCGAATCTGGAAAATGACTGGATGCAGCGTCTGGGTTGCATTAAGTTGTTCATGTATTGCAAATAGAGTGATTGAATGATACTAAACTTCTGTTCAGTTGCCAAAAGGGTGGAAATAATTAATTCGGGATCCGTTATGAGTTTAGGGTATTAGCACAGGAACATAAAAAGTAACATGCTGGTGAAATTTCGTGGTCAGGAACTGCCAAAATGTCTAGTTTTCAGAACCTGCTGTTGAACAAGATAAAACAAGCCACTCCTCCTCTGCTCCTGTGTTGTCAGTGCTTGGAACAAGGCTGTCAGACTCATTGCTCCATGACATTGAATTTCAGTTTTGCTTTCTGATAACTGAAATAAACATTTGCTGTACTTCTGTATGTACTTCTGTATATGGAAGAGGAAATAGAGAATTGGCAGAATATAGATGATGCCTTTCAGTGGCTCAGGTGGTCTACCCATGAGGCAGGAGATTCTGTGGTGTTTTGTACCAGACTTAATTCTCTCAGCCACCTACATTAACACGACTAAGTCATAAATCCAGTTAACTTTGTACTGTGACATACTTGTGTCTTACAATGGCTGCCAACTCATTATCCAGGAAAGAAATTAGGTTCAAGGGGAAGTTCTGGTGCTAACAGTTGTAGATGGGAGTATCCTGTATGTCTTATTCACCCTTCAACTCTGCATAAGAATTAAGAGTGACTGACTTCTGTCACAGGTACCTGAGTCAGAGAAGCTTTTTATGACAGTTTCTGGTAATTCTTTTCTGTTATCTATAGTTCTACATTTCTGACATGCAGAAGGATGTTGCTGAGAAGTGGCCATCTGTGTGTATGATCTGCTGCCGATCTGACTATGTTCCATTTGAACTGTATCTCCTGTACTAAATTATTTGGCAGCTTTTCTGTGGCTGTTTTGGAGAATTTTTTCAGTTTCTGTATTAGAATCGATATTAATTCTCTAGTATAATTGGTATTAGAATTGCAAATGTTTTAGGAATTCTGTTGTGGTGGATTGTACCTTTCTGTAAATGCCATATTTTCAAATTTGTGCTACTCTGAGACTGTATTCTTAGTGTTTTGTAGAAACATCATAAGAAATGTGATCTGAATCAGTGCCGTTGCTAAAATAGCATCTTGATTTAGCAAAATTGGTGCTGTTACTGCTGCCACTAAATCACTATTATTACCTAAATTACAATTGCTGGGTTTTAAGTGGATTTTCTAAGAAAATTTCTGCATTGCGGCCAGACTGATTGTCCCTGTCCCGCTCTAAACCAGAGAATGAACTCTTGGAATTCTTGGTCGACCCATCTTCTAACACCTCTACGGTTTGTTAAATTTGCCGACCAAAACAATGTTTGCCAAAAAGTCCGTTAGAAATGTTTGGGGCTCTTTTGCGATGTAGCCTGCTTTAAAATGGCTTGACAACAAAACCGAAGGGAGTTACCGGTCACTTCTTGTATTTCGTCCTGGAAGGGTCGTCGGATGCTTTTTTCTGACTATTTTAGCCAAGTTCCTCGGCGGGGGGGGAGCGGGTGGGACGCTCGCAAGCCCCGAGGCCGAGCGCTGGGCTGGGCCGGAGGGGAAGGGCGGTCCGGCGCCGCCGTTTCCCGCCTCTCGGCAGGTTCCCGCGGCCGCCGCTCGCCGTGGGAGCCCACCCGCCCGCCGGCAGCGGTGCGGCGCTCCGCGGACGTGCCCACAAACCCCTTCTCCCGGATTGACTTGATCCCGCTTTCCGCACCCGCTGTCGGGGATGCCGCCGCCTCCTTCCCGCACGGCCTCGGGCTGGCAGCGCCTCCGGCTCCGGCGGGGAGGAGCGGGGTGGTGACTCAGCAGGCGGGCGCGCACCGCCGGCTCTCGGCTGGCGGGGAAATAAACCGGGAAGCGCCGAGCGCCGCCCCGAGAGTAGCTGCCGAGAGAGGGATCGGGGTCGGAATTCGCCGAAGAGGTAAGAGAGGGGGGACTGAAATGGAGAGGGAACGAAGGAAAGCTTGAGCTCTGGAGTCCGGAGCCTAAACCCCGCTCCGTCCTTCCTTGCGGTGCGGCGCGGTGCGGCTGCCGGCGGGCTGGCGGCGGAGCCGGAGCTGGGGACTGCCCTTGCTGGTGGGGCTGTAGGCTGGGCCTCGGCATTGTTCCGTGCTCCGTGTTTTCGCGTTATTCTTGCGCCTCTTAGTCTGGCAGTGTCACAATGAATAAAACTTCAAAGGAAGAAGTAGTAATTTGATAATCCTCGTGGCTTATTTGATGTGATTTTCCTTCTCTAAGGATATATAGCAAAACGTAAATTAGAGACGCTGATCCATCAACTTTCTGTGTGTCGATGTTCTGCCTGCTAATGCCCTGCCGTCTCTAGCTGTAAACGTTAGGGTGAGCCGCGGCAAACCTGGGGAGCAGGTAGGTCCTGGGCCCCGTGTGTATTGGGGCTGGGTGTTCAGCATCGTCTTGTTTTACTGGAATAGGGATTGTTTGCTCATTTTTCTTCTTTGTTTTAGGACTCTGCTTTTTACTATGGTATTTTATAAATGGCCTGTAAAATGCACGAAGTGGCAAGGGGTTCTAAAAACACTGAAGCGGTGCGCTGAGCAGCGGATGAGTTGGTGGGGAGCCAGTAATTCCTTTTATTTAGTGCCGGGAGAGAGGGCCATCCCAGCCGGCCCTTGGCCCGGAGGCGGGAAGGTGAGGTTAGGCAGCTAGTGAATGCAGCACGCGGGGAGGTCTTGAGGGCATTCCCAAACTCAAGAAGGAAATTTTTTGAGTGAAAAAAGCTTTTCAGGAATCACAGTAACACAGACTTGAAAACTATTTTAAAAGTAGATGAAAGAACGTGTGCTGGATCTTCAGTTTGATTTGCTGATGAGATGACTTCACCTGGTGTACACACAACTTGCTCCATTCTCTTAAAGTGATGATTTTTTAACTCATTTAATTGAAATCATTAGCTCTAAATTCTGAATTGTCATAATTCAATTTGAACCTGGATTATATAGGCTTGTTAGTTTAGGCAGGAATCAGTTTAACCTAAATTATTCTGCTAAATTTAGCTGATTGCAGCATCTAGATAGGATTTTAAAGTAACTTTTAGCTAAATGAATTTAAAGTCTAATTTACTGTGAAGTGATACAATTTCTGTGTGTAGATAACTGAGATCTGAACCTTTTTGATAATAGCTTAAGTGAAGAGGGTGTCACGGCACATGGGATTTCATATGAGGAGAGAGGGAATTGGAAGGACAATTACTGAGCTATGGGAGAGGAAGTTTGAATACAGGAAAAAGCAATCTGACCTTTTTTTTTTTTTTTTTTTTTCACGGCTTTTTTTAGGATTTTAAAGTAACTTTTAGCTAAATGAATTTAAAGTCTAATTTACTGTGAAGTGATACAATTTCTGTGTGTAGATAACTGAGATCTGAACCTTTTTGATAATAGCTTAAGTGAAGAGGGTGTCACGGCACATGGGATTTCATATGAGGAGAGAGGGAATTGGAAGGACAATTACTGAGCTATGGGAGAGGAAGTTTGAAAACAGGAAAAAACAATCTGACCTTTTTTTTTTTTTTTTTTTTGCACAGGCTTAGTCTTGTGACTTAGGGACAGGACACAACTCGGGGTTCCTGGGTTCTGTCAGACCTCATTTCCTAACTGGGTGTTGTGGTTTGGGCCTACTGAAATGAACAACAGATGTGCTCCCCAACCTCTCCTTTCAGGGAGAAAAGGATGAGAGAGAAAGAGACTTAGGAGTTTAAAAGAAACTAGGCTACTTTAATGAAATGCTACTAATAAAATAATGAAAAGATAATAAGAAAATAATGAAATATATATGATATATACAAAACCAATATTGAGCTCCCAGGATGACAATCATGTCACTAGCAGGCACTGGGAAAGTCCCAGACTGGTGCGTGACAGGCAGGAACTGAATTCCGGATCTGGATTCAGGAATGAACTGATGAGGATCAAAGGCAGATGAACAAAGTCCTCCTTGGACACCGGCCATTGAAGGAAGAGCTGACTCCTTTGATCCCTCAGCTTTTATACTGAGCTTAATGTTGATGAAATAGAATACCCTGTTGGTCAGTTTTGGGTCACCTGTCCCCTCCTCCCTGCAGGTGCAACCCCGTCTACACTGGTTTGCTTCTAACCTTCCAACTGGGCATATAACAAAGTTAGCTGACCTTGATTGTTATAGCAAGGAGTATAAGCAAGGAGCCTCTCTACATACCGTTCCTTGGCATTAACTACAAACATCAGCCCTTATCTCCACTAGAAGTGGATACTGTCTGAAAAAATATGCCCTTAATTTCAGAGAGTGCGGTTAGCTAGAAGAGACTTAACTGAAAAGTAAAATTACTGAACGTAAACTTGGTTCTGTTTTACCTCAAACCAGGACATTGGGCATATGGACTTGGGGATTATATTTTCTATCTGCTTCTGAAAACAAAAATGTAAGTCTATTCTCTGTGCCCCCATGTGGTATGATACCTTCTGTGGTTTATCTGCTGAGCTGTCTTCCCAGAGTCTTCAAAGGCTTTGGGTTCAGAGATTTTGTCCCTACTCTGCTTCTCTGATTTTTTCTTATGCTCCCTCATGTAGAAAGATTTGCTGCTTCCAATTGCTCTAAACAAAAGATTAAAGACCTACCTGCCCATTTGGGTAGAAGGCACAGAAGCATCTTTTTACCTATATAGTCTTCCACAGGCAGAAATTAACTGCCAAAGTTACATGGAAGAAGTTGGTGTAGTGCAAGGGTGATTAGTCTATTAAACTTCAGTAAGATTGAGTTGCTTGTGCAGAGCCTAATTAGACAGAGCACTGTTATGTTTTAGTTGACAGATACTTAAAAGGGAGGCTTTAGGGTTCTTCTGTGCCAAATGTAAAACACAGTCTGATAGCAACACGTGACAGGGAGTGGATGGATTCCACAGCTCAGCTGGGGTGTAAGGCTTGTAACAGAGGAACAACTGCCTGCTACAGGAGAATGGGCCCTCAGACTGCAGATCGAGGAACATCTGTGAACCACTGTCCTCACTCCACTGAGAGTTGTAATAAGTTACTGCAGGGACTCTTCCCACCTACAAACAATGGAGAGAAGCAAAGATCTGAACATGGAAAATGTTTGGAAGAAACAGAAGAATTTAGGGACCTCTTGAGGTCATCTAGCCCAGTTCACAGAATCACAGTTTTCTGCTAAGAGCAGGGCTAACTTCAAGTTTAGTCTGGGTTGTTCAGAGCTTCTGTGAAATCAGATCTTTGTTGTAGTCTTGTGTTCATAGAAGGAAGGAAGTTTCAAATTTATTTAAAAGGAAACTCCTCTTCTGTAGAGAATGCAGGGCTTCCAAAGAGCCGTTGGATGAAATATTATTACAAGGATCCTTTACTGAAGATTCAAGTGTTACTAGTGTTTGCTTTCTACTTTCAGACCGAGAGACTGTTGGTTCCAGCAACATGGAGGATGATGCCAGCCTGAAGTTCCGTCAGCAGCTTCTGCTCATTGATGAAAATCTGGTGGCTGAAGATGTAGCAGCTCTAAAATTTCTCTGTACTGACTTGCTCCCCTTCAAGAAACTAGAGAATGTGAAGTCAGCAGTGGACATCTTTCAGCTTCTTATGGCTGAAGACTATCTGAATGAGGAAGATACTTTCCTACTAGCTGAACTCTTATACAGAATGAAATGTCACTCCTTGCTCAAGAAGCTTGGTTATACCAAGGAGAGAGTGCAAGAATGTCTGCACGAAAAGGGAAGAGTGTCTCCGTACAGGTAAGGCTGCAGCGGGATTATGTTCTCTCCATTACTGCCATCTATGCCATACCGTTTCCCTTTCCATTTTTAAATTCTCAGATTGCTTTTAGTTTCCACACTGTCTTGTATTCTAGTTTTATCTCACTGGGTCTCTGTTACAGGCAGATGCTGTACGAATTGTCAGAGAACATTACCGATGACATGTTGAAGGATATCATATTCCTCCTGCAAAACTGTCTTCCAAGGCGACGGTTAAGTCTTGTATGTGAGGAGAGAGCCAAACATATATATGGTGGGAAGGGAAGAAGGAGGGGAGGGAATAGGAGGAAAAGTGTGAAGAGAAAAGTGGCAGAATAGAGTGTAATCTGCTACTAGGCTGGCCAGTATTTGTAGTGTTACCGAGGAGGAAACTCTTGACAGTTAAGTGTGGAACTTGGTGCTTTGTGCCAAGGTGAATCATTGACAGTTCACAGTCTTGCAATAGATCATAAAAGGATGGCAAATCAAATCTTCACCCTGCTCGAGCCCCGTACAAAGGAGATTTGTGTCCATATGTCATTGCTACCATTTCACAGCAATAAAGCCAAGAGTCATTAATATGGTTTGGGTGAATCTGTTTAAACAAGGCCATACTAAATAATTATGCAACTAGTAGCTTTCCATGGAGCAACATTTCCACCTCCAACAGTGATGTAAAATTGACTGTTTGGACTTTGTTGGTTGGTAGGAAGCAAAGCAGATAATAATGTGATTGGTTGAGGCAGACAGGGCTGAGGTAGGTTTTGAGTTCCAAGGAACAATAACTAATTTTTTCTCTCTCCTTTTGGCTGTCAGTCTGCTCTGGAATTGCTGATTTTATTGGAAAAACAGGGCCTTTTAACTGAAAACAATGTACAGATGCTGGAGGACATCTGTATGAATGTTTCACCTGATCTCCTGGAAACAGTAAACTGCTACAAAAGGGCAAAAGGTGAGAAATTCAGAGTCAGGAAGTAGGTTTGCTAATATGCAGGAAATACTAGAAGGGTCTGGGGAACTGAACCTCAAGGTACTCTGTGTACATTGCTAGAATAGGAGCTAGAGTGGGATCGCTCATCTTCACACACAAATTTGGCATAATGGCCCATAGTTTGCATTACTTCGTAGCTGAATTCCAGTAGGGATGTGCTGGAATATCTGTGGCCATGGAGCAGTTCACCACATACAGGTTAGCCTGGGAAACTGAACATATATTTATAGTTGTGGCACACTTCTCTATTTCTCCATGAATAGTATTGAGATGATGATGATTGTCCTGTAAAAGGCACTTTATGATTTATGAATGTACACTACAACAAGGCAGCTGCTGGCTAATAAGCTGGTGAGGCAAACTGTGTGCATGTTTGTGCCTGATAGATGGTAGGCTTTATTATTAAATGTGTGATTCATGTTATCAGAGGTTATACTGCAGTTTGTAATACTGCTTCATTTAACATCTTGCGGGGTGACTATGAGCGTACTGGGAAAAAAGCTCTGTTTTAATTTATTTAAGCACTGGGAAGTACGAAAGCTGTGTGTCCCCAGTAGATGCAAGGGCACTCAGCATTTCATGAGTTCCCTTCCCCTGTGCTTTCTGAGTATTTCAAAGTTGCTTTCTATTTTAATGTATCTTTCATTAAGTATAGGTCCGCATTTGCCTAATGTGCAGATTCATACTGGTTTAACTAAAATGCGTTTTGTCTCTCATTTTTTCTCTTTCTGCTTTAGTGTCTCTGCCGCAGCAGGAGAGCACTCTGCCAATTAAGGAATCTTCACTGTTTCACACTGCACACGTGACAGTATTCACCTCCCCACAGGTACATTGGAGCACATATTGCGAACTTGGGTTTTAGTGGTTTAGGGGGTTGTTTTATTTTCTTGCCTTTATTTTGAAACCGTACTGGCTGTGAGATTTTTTTTGCGACGTCTTCTTGCTTGATCTATGAAGGGAACAAGCATATTGTTCAGCATATAAGAAATACAGCTGCAGATAGTGTCGAACAGTGGAAGTAAAAAATACTACTATTGGTCATGTAGAACTGGGGAAAAAATTAATGAAATTAGTGTTAGGAAGAGAGATAAGCTAGAGAAAAAGCTAGACAGGTGCTTTTTGGAGAATGGGTCAGTCAACGCTGATTTTTAAAGTTTCGGCTGACACTGTACTTTGATGGTCAAACTGCTGCTGCTAATGAAAGTGGTCCCATTTTCTCAATGTACCGGTCCCTGATCAGTTAAAACCCTCTTGTAGCTTCATGATGAATCAGATTGGGAAACTTATCAGGGCTATAACTGGTCTCTTTTTTTGAGGAAGAAAAGAGGAAGGGAGGGAGTTCTAACCCAGTTCTGAGTGAGGAAAACCAGTGATCTCTCTAGGGATACTCCCAAAAGTTAAGTCGTAGTAGACAAGAGCTGAGACAAATGAGCTATTTAGTATCAGAAGGGCTTACATCACTGCTGCCTTGAGCTATACTTGCTCTACATGTGTAGAGGGTTTGGGGAAGCCTTCCTGCATGGCACTTGGCAGAGTAAGAAAATTAATGTAGTCTTATTAAGAAAATACAGATTTAAAATAATTGCATAAAATTAGACCAAGAGACTGTTTCCATAATCCTGATGATCATGTTTGGTTTTTCTTTAAAAGGATGAGAGGTTTTACACTTTTTCCATGCTGTATAATAAACCATTGACACTAGTAAGTACTAGAAGATGTTACTTAGGCAGGACTAGAATAACTAACTATAATGATTTATAACTCAAATAATTGACTATCCAAGAGAACTGTTATGGGACTGTGTTGGGACCTTTATTTTGTTTGTAGTGACTGCCTACCCTATAGTGAGAGGATCATTTGGAAGTGAAAGAAAACTCTTTGCTGTTTCCATTTATCCTTAAGAGAAAATACAGTTTTTTCCAGCTCTGTGAGATTTGCTGTAAGTGGGGATGTCTTTTGTAATTTAATTATTAAATGCTCTACTGCTCTTAGCAATTTAGTATTTTTCCTGCTCACTACTTAATGAGCTTTGTATTAAGTCTATTTTGCTAAAATCACTATGAAAACTTACTACACATAATAATGATTTTTAACATGGTATCCCTCCCTCTCAAAAAATAGGAGACCTCGATCAAATCTGTCGGTTCTAATATCAATGGTAAGAATTTCTGAAAATATGTTAGGTTTTTATTACCTTTATGTTTAATAGTGCATTCCTTTATTTCCTCTGGAAAATTTCAAGCATTTGTTGCATTTCAAGCAACACACTTACCTTGCTATCTTCTTGGAAGGGTCTTTTGCTTTCTGCACAAATGGATTAGAAGGATTTCTATTCTTAAGTAAAAGAGGTGAGAGAAAATAGGCAAATCCTGTGTATACTTTGTCAGTCATTTAGTAGAAACTAACTAAAGTGCTTTCTGGGTATTGAAATAAGGGCCAGTCTGATTAGAAGCAAAAAGACGATTTCTTGCTTGAAAAAGGAAAACAAGTTTTCTCTTTATATATCCCTGGGAGGACAAAAGAATGGAATGTTATGACTGTTTATAAAATTGAGATATTAATTTTTTGTGTGTAGGATTTTCTCTCTGACTTCTTTTGCTGTATAGATCATAATGATCTATAGGTTGAAGAGTCTGGGAGTGTTGCATGGTAGAGATTAATGTTTTGAATGCATTAAATAGCATGTGATTTGTACAAAAGGAGACAAGCATTTTAGGGAATTCAGAAGGAGAAGTAAATCAGGAATAAATAAAGTTACATTGTGGATCAGATCTCTGAAAAGACTCTGTACAAATAACAGTGGGTAGTTTGCATCCATCCTTGTGACTCCACATCAAATTGACCAGTTGCAAAGTATAGCAGTACAGTATTTGTCAACTCTTTTCCACTTTCAAGCTCTGTCAATGCAGCCTTGCTCTGAAAGTTGGTGTGAGAGTTATTATCAGTGATTCCGGAACAAAACAAAAAGGTCTGTAATGGGAGGTTCAGTAGTAACACTGCAGATCTTACAGAACAGTTTCTTTCTGAGCTGATTTCCAAATAAAAAATTCATTTGAATGTCCCGGGTAGAATCTGTCCTTGTACCATTGATATCTTTGTTCCACAATACCAATACAAGTAGAAACCTTGCTTTTGTCACAAATGTGTATATATATATATATATATAACAAAAGTAGCTGGAGACATGTTTGTAATATAACCTTTGAACATGACAATGCTATCTCATACAGAGGAATTATTCCTTTCAGTAAAACAGTATTTCAGATACAAAAAAGGGCTATATTGTAGCTAAACTCCTTTTTGCTATGTCCACCAATGTTGGATTTCTCTTCATAAATATCTATGCTGGTTTTTTTCCTAGACAACAAAGCAGCTAATCTTACACAAGGTTTCTCTGAAATGAACCTGGAGCTGCCTGGAGAATTCAGCAATGTGGAAAATGAATCCAAGGTTTGAGACAATCTTTTTCAATTCTTCTTTTTGACTACCTGGGTGTAGCAGGTCTTCCTCCCTGTAATGACATTTATCATGCAACGACATGTGAGATGTCTGTGTGCCTCATAAAGTTTTTTGAGTTGTCTGATAACTGGAATGTTTCAGAGAATATTTTAATCTGGGATGCCAGAAATTTACTACTATTGAAAGATGTGTTGGAGGCAAAACAGGCATAGCACCTTTGATGTTATCCACACATCAGTGCATCTGCTTATCTTCCTTATATAGGCAAAATGTTTGGCATTTTCTCAAGTTGTGCATTTTGGAGATGGCAGTAAAGTGTGCGAGACATGGACACAATATAGCTTCACAGTTCTCTCTTTATGGATCTGGCTTAGAAAAAGCTTCAGGGCATCTTGAAATTAAAAGCAATAAGGGGTAGCATGCAAAGACCTCATGAGAAGGATAAAAGAAGGCAAGAGTTTTTAGTAAGCTATTGCAGGCCTGTAACAATATTCATCAATAAGCAGAGGTCTTGGTCCAGGAGAAAAGATCCCTTTTGTGAGATCTCTTCTTAGAAGCCTTACAAGCACTCTTTAACCTAGTGTGACCACTGAATTCTCCATCTGGCTTTTTACTTCTGATGAGCATGGATATTGAGGGAGCAAGTTACTGCATTTGTTTATAGCTATTTAATTTCTTGATATTCTGTGCTATAATGTATCTTTTCATCACCTGATGTTCAGACTCATGTAGCCAAAGTACTTCTTGCTGCTGTGGAGGGAGCTTAGAGTGCTGCCTTCGTTTTGTTCTACTAAAATGCACAAAAGCAAGTTTCTTGCTCTCTCTAGAGAGCAGAAAGGAACTAGAGTGGTGGGAGTTTTTGATTTCAACCCCAGACTGGACTTGAAGAGAAGGTACTTGAAGTTTTGGTGACTTTTCAGTTTTTAAAACGTTTTTCTTAAGAGTGGTAGATAACTTTTAAGTCCTAGTAAAACTGGTAGTGTGGAAGATTTATGTACTTCTTAGATCTCTGTTTTGCTTGAATCCCTTTCCAGTGAATAAATATGAACCACCTGCTCTAGGTATTCATCACTACTCTTGAAAAGAATGACTCAGATGTCTAACATCCTATAGTTTCACTGTGAACCCCCTGCCATCTGAAGTTAAAATACTGTCATGACATTGGAAATAGTTTGAGACTTTTGTCCCCATCATCAGTTCAGATTGCAGAGTTCGGCCGCTGAATCCTCTCTTTTGCATACAACCCAGCTGCTAAGCCTTTCCTCTACAGTTTGGTATTTGGTGACAGTGTGCTTGAGGCTTCATCCAGTCTTTTCACACAAGGGGGTGCCACTAAGTTCCAGCTTTTCTAAAGTAACCCACTGTCTTAGGTGCCTTTAATTTTTGGATGCATATTTTGAGACATGTTAAGAAAATATGAGTAAGCTGAATAAAATCATTGAGGCTGTAAGATTTTTTTCCTCTCCTTTCTACAGAAGATCACAAGCTACAAAATGGATGGCCTTCGCAGAGGATTTTGTCTTGTTATTAATAATGTTAAGTTTGATGGGTCCCTTCAGGAGAGGAAAGGTTCTTGCAGAGATGCTGGTAAGTTACTGAAGTGAGACTTTTGGAGGATTAGTCTCTGTGTTTCCCCATGTGAGTTGATTGTCTAGTATTGCTCTGTATTTTATTGTCTATGTTTTAGTTAGTTAATATTCTTAAAGAGTAATAACATTTGATAATGTGTTAAATTATGTCATTTGCGTATCCTTGGAGAAGAAGGGTTAAAGGATGAGTAACCATTTTGTTTCTGAGGCAGTTGGATCATTCTTCAATCATTTTAGGAATCTCTTACTTGGCCTTTATCTATACCTGTAATAAAGAACTAAAACTAAACTAAATCATCATTCTACATAATTTAATGCAAATTTCTGTCATCGCTCAACTCTGTGCATATTTCTTATTTTATTCTGTTCTTTCTATTTTTCTCTTGTTTATGAAACTCTAATAGTCAAAACCGCAACTGGAAAATAATGATGTGAGGTAAGTTTCAAAAGATCTAATCTGAAACTCGGGGGGGATTCCTCATATTTTCAGGAGTCATTTGTGAGCTCACTTAGTGTGTCATTATACAGTAAAATGTCATCGTATTTTCTGAAACTTGTCCAGAAAAATCTAGGAATTCTGTGTTTGAGCTGATGCCATCTTTTTCTATTCCAGTTAACCTTTAGTTGATCCTAGTATAAGGATGAATCTGAGGAAGTGTCAGGATGTAAGGTCTTTCCTAGTTCAGATTAGCTTGCATAGTAACTTCATAAAGTGGTTTTCTACTGCCTCAGTTTTTCTTTTTATCTTTCTCTTAATTACAGAGGAACTGGAACGCGTATTCACATGGCTTGGTCTGGTTGTCGAGGTTTACACAGATCAGACATCCTGGCAGATTAAAGAACTCATGCAAACTTGGCAGCGTTGGCAAGACCATAAAGACAGTGACTGTTTTATATGTTGTATTCTATCTCATGGAGAGTCAGGAGCGATCTATGGGAAAGATGAGGAACTTGTATCAATTCGCACGATCATGTCCCACTTCACTGCCAGTCAATGTCCACTACTGGCTGAAAAACCCAAACTCTTCTTTATCCAAGCATGTCAGGGTAAAGAGATACAGCGTCCTGTCTATGTTGAAGCTGATGCACGAAATCCTGACTTGTCTTTCACACAACGGAGCATTTCTCCTTCTGAAAGTATTCCTGAAGAGGCCGATTTCCTCCTAGGCATGGCCACAATTGATGGATATGCCTCCTTCCGGCACATTGAACAGGGTACTTGGTATATCCAGGCCCTGTGCAGCAAGCTACAGTTGTTGGTACCAAGGTAAATACTTTGCTTAGCTCTTCCATGAAAAAATGGGAGGAACTTCCTGGGTTTTTTTGACTTCTCCAAAGGCAGATTCACATAGGAACACTAACCCGTGTTCTGAGGTGAACAAAATTAGTTAAACTGATTATTAGTTTGCTCACTGTTGATAAATTTACATTCACACTGCTAATACCATAATCTGGAAAAAGTGAAGTTCATTGTAAAAAAACTTCAAAACTTCCCATCTATGTTCTTTAAGGCAGAGCCATCTGTTTCTTGAGTCCATTTAAGTAAAAATATTTTATTCCATTATTTTCCTTTACTGGTTGAATCAAGCAAGACAGAGTAAGAAAAGGTCTTTTGTGACTCGAGTGAGAACAAATTTGGAGAAAAGAATGTGTTTTTTGCATTATAAATGTTTATACTGTATCTTCTAGATGATCTGGGAGGTGTTAAATGGAGTGCCATCGGCTCATATAAGTTTGGGTTTTTTTTATTTTTGCTCTTCTTCTGGCTGTAGGGGTGAAGATATTTTGTCGATTCTTACGGAAGTTAATGAAGATGTGGGCAGACGTGTTGACCGCTTGGGGACAAAGAAGCAGATGCCCCAACCAGCATATACCTTAAGAAGAAAATTTATATTCCCAATACCTCAAAAGCCTCCTCCTTCACAGCAACACCGAGGATTTTAAAATGCATCCTTTTATCAGCACATCTCATTTAAATGCAATTCACCGTACTACCTGTTTTAAGGCAATTACCCAGAATCCTGAGGAACTATTAGCTTCCAGGCAAGGCCTCATAAATTTATTGCCAAACAAATTGTGAAACTGAAGGAGACACAATTAAAGCAATCCACGTGCCAGCTATTTACATCACCTATATATTCAGAGTTATCAGAGCTGGGAGAAGCAGGCTTCTGTCATGTTAAACATTTTTGTACCTGCACAGACTGCAGATACAAAAGTTTTTCTGACAGCATAAGGGTTGCATGTAGCCTTCTGTATCTAAACCAGGATTGTTAATGGTCTGATTTAGGCTCATTGGGTTTTACTTTTCAGGCTAACAGTTTTAAATACTGCCTCTAAATCCACGATCTATGTTCACAGAGAAAGACAAAGCTGGGAATGAAGGGAACGCTTAAGTACGAAGTGGAAAAGGATTTTTTCCATCTGTAATTTAAATTACATTTAACTTAATGGAGAACCAGTTAATTATTGAAATCAGTAATTTGTTGCACAGTGCACACTGTCACTGTCTAATGGCTAGCATGAAGCTCATGTACAATGAGATCTTTCTCAAACTGAGTAAAGCCAAAATGCTGTGTATTCACAGTATTCCCTCTGTGAAGGATTGTGAACTGTCATTTCCCCATTACTTCTGTGAAGAAAATTTAGCATAGAAGATCTGCATGGTATGAAATACGGCATTCAGCCATGTACCTGTATAGGTTTATCGGATTAACTTTGTTAAGCATTACATTTTCTGATTTTTGTTTCTTGTTTTTAAGATCTAAAATACAGCTGTATGAGAAGCAAAGCTGCTTGTTGATTAAGCTTCTAACAGCATTTTGTGACTTACCTGAAATAATGTCATATCGTTTTGTTGTGAGCATTTACTATGTACGTCTGTCTCCTTCCTGTTTGTTACTGCATTAAATTTGTACTTCTTTTTAAGAGCTTGGTGAGATAAAAATTATGTACTGGGGTAAGTCTTACCCTTGTTTCTGACTGGCCCCTGCACTTTGTTGAACTGCATGAATCAGTGGGGTTTTAACAGCCTTGGGGTTTAAGCTGAAGTGAAACTTAATTGATTTCAGCAAAACACTGATTGTTATATATGATTACTAGCCATAAGTTAGGGTGAAGATTTGAAAGAGTACTGTCTAGTGCTCTTGGATGCAATTTTTATCTTGCACTGTCCAGGATTTCTAGGAGGGAGTTTTCTGTTATGTAGAGCATTGAAATGCAGCCAGTTTGCCAAAACTGGTCAAATATAATGGTCACTTTTTATCATGATGAATTGATAATTGTGTGACCCATCGCGTTTTGAGTCTCCTGAGTTAGTATGGCTGCCACACTTGAAGTCACGTTTGTGCCACACATAGAAAATGTTTTGTTTGTGAGTAGAATATATAACATATTGTAATAGAATCATGAAGTTTCTGGTTCACAATTAGTGTTCAGACCTGGTGCACTCTTGTTTTCTATGTTTAGCTAATAATTGAGTTTTTATCAGTACGGAGTAAACACTGACAACAATTTTGACCTTGTTTTGTGGGATCTTGTTTTCATTTAGGTTTGGTAGACAGAGAACATCATGTTATCTTGCTTTCTCTGTAGAGACTTCTGCCTGGGTAATCTCCAGTTAAATCATAGGTAGGTAAAGGCAGTCAGAAGAGTCTTAGCTGACTTCTGCCTTGAGTTCCTTGGGGAGAGAGGTCCACATTTGTGAAGTACAAAGGATTGGTAAATTTTCCCTCGCTCATAAGGTTTGTTGAAACATGGTTTCCTCTACCATGATTTGTGCTGTTCAGTGTGACTATTCTGCTTGTGCATGTTGAGGGTTGTGTTTCTGTGTCTGCACACTCTAGGGTGCGTGCAGTGGTACTCTGTCAGCACTACCCAAAGGCAGGGTAGGCTTAGCACTTTAGCTGCAGCTGCCATTCAGCAAGGTTGTTGGACATTTCTGCATGATCTGCGGTATGTTTCTTGTGTGATTTCCTGCGGTATATTGTAAAATAACAGTTTGAAAGTCACGAGGCAGAGTGGTTGGTTTTTATACAACTTAAGTATTCATAGCTCCTTGCTGTTCACACTGTACACCTTCAGCCTAAGTCTAGTAATAGAGCTGTGCCAGAAGTCAGCCTGAAACAAACAAACAAACAAACAAAATGTGGTCGGTTTCTGTTGAGGCTTAATGATGGCATATGGCATCATATGCACATTTGCATGCTTTCCACCTACAGAATTAAAGAAGGGTTGTGACCTGTGCAACCTTTGTGTTGTGGTTTAGCCCCAGCTGGCAGCAAAAAACCATGCGCAGTTTGCTCGCTGCCCCCTGCCCCGCAGTGGGGCCAGGGGAGAATTGGAAGAAAAAGGCAAAACTTGTGGGTTGAGATAAAGGCAGCTTAACAGAACAGGAAAGGAAAGAGGAGAACACCAGCAATAGTACTGATAAAGGAATATACAAACATGCTTAATGTACAGCCTCTCACCGACCAGATCCCGGAAAGCCCAGCCTGCTCCCAGGTGAGAATGCGGAAAATCCAGGGGAGATTCCTGTGCTCTAAGCCTGAGCCCGTGTCCTGTCCCAGGTCCTTGTGAAAATTAACCCTATCCCCACCAGAACCAGAACACCTTGTTTAGAGAGATATAAGTGGAACCAATGTAAAAAGAGGAAGTCTTGGGAAGTCATGATCTTAAAGTGGGATTTGTAACAACAAGTCACTGGTATCCCATGCCTCCCAGTTGTCAGGTTTTGTGCAGGAGCTGTGTATCCTGTTTTGCCAGTAGAGGCCACAGTCACTACAGTTCCTGTGTAGTCAGTAGCCTCAGCATTTTCACTTCCCCAAGACCAGCCTACCAGCCTTTCTGGAAGAGGTGAGATTTTGGCAGGCTGCTGTACAAGGAATAGATTGGGTACTCAGGCAGTTCCAGAGGAAGCCAGAGGAACAAAACCAGGATGCAGGGGAGTTGAGGGAAATTGGAAGAGACTGTAAGTTAACAAAAGGACAGGAACATTTTGGGGAAGGGCGAGAGAGGAAGAAATAAGAAGTGAAACAGTAAAGACAAAGAGGAAGAACAGTGCCAGGAGGGCTGGACCTTGAGACTGCTGCATGATGGGAGACGCCTCTCTCTGGAAAGAGCCAACCTGGACTTGGTGTTGTCTGCGAATATTTTTCAGAGCGCTTCCTCTTTCAAAATGTGACTGGAGTCGTGATTCAGTTAA
Source organism: Calidris pugnax (assembly GCF_001431845.1). NCBI lineage: Eukaryota > Metazoa > Chordata > Aves > Charadriiformes > Scolopacidae > Calidris > Calidris pugnax. Next base: position 15,798,728 of record NW_015090990.1, on the reverse strand, counting down.
GACAGAGGAACTGATGCAGGGAGAGAGGCGTTGAGGCGTGGGGTATCACGGAGACAGAACCATTTTGGACCTGAAGATCAGATGGCGCTTGTCCTGTCCCTCTCTGCTCTCCCAGCCTTTGGATATAAGGACAACTAGCTCCAGTGAAACAAGTCAGATTTTCTGAACTTTTTCTGGCGGGCCTTTTGAAAGGAATTCGTATGTCTCATTCTATCAAGGGGTATGTTATAATTTTGAGTTTATAAAGTTAGATAGGTTGAAATCAATGAATGATTGTTTGCACTGTAAAATTTTAACTAACTTCAGCTCTCCTGTCTCTCTTCATAACTTCACAAGCTTCAGAGAGTGTGGTGGCTGTACTGATTGCAGCAGGAAATATGTGATCAGCAAGGAAGATACGGTGACCAGCAGATCATACTGGAAACCTTACCATTAGAGGCAGAGTTCCATACTTCAAAGAGGATGAAAATACTGAAAGTTAATTAATGTTTAAGTTTTCTTGCAAATGGAGAAGTATATTACATAAATAATCTCAGATGAATGTTTAGCTGTTTTGTTCCCAGTATTCACTTAGTACTGCTACTGAATTAGGTGCTGATAGTTGACTTTTTTAATTTTGGAAATAATCTTCAATGGAAATGCATGTTAAAAGTACTAGGGTGAGTTGGGGAGGGACTTCGGAGAAAACAGGTAAGTTGTGGAAGATCTGGTGAGTTGGAGAAGGACTTCAGAGAAAGAACGTGAAGTCATGGATGGTCTGGTGACGCAGCAGGACAGTGGCACTGAAATATTTTTAAATGGGAAGTTATAATTGATTCACCCTTCCTTCATTGTATGGAAACAAATAAACTGAGCTATGCTGTATGCTCGGAAGTCCTGGCCATGCTGCTTAGTGTGTCCCCTTAAAACAGAAGCAAAACCTGATTAGTTTTCTGGCTTGTTCACCAGTTTTTCTCACAAGCACTGTAATAATTAGTGTTCTGAAATTGGAACCATGATAGGTGGGGTAGGGAACTGCTGCGTTATGACCACAGCTTACTGCTTTGTTCTAACATACTTCTTGTAAGTCATGTGACAGTACGGACCATAGTACAAAAGTTCTTTTCCTAGAACTTTAGAAACTATGGCTGTCTCACTTTTTTCAGAGTTGTCCCATCAGTCCCTGAGCCTGGTGGTGTAAAATTATTGTTATTATTATTTATGGATTTATTAGAAAATATTATTATAAATAGTTTGCTGCTTGTATCAATTGTGTCTTTAATTTAGTAAAGTGGGAGAAAAAGAAACAGTTAAACATTGTTTTAGTGTGCTTCCTGTATTTACAGACAGGCTTAAATGTAGTGTTTGGTGGCACATCTGTTGAAGTTGGAATAATTTTGTGGGTTTGAAACTTACAGCCTTTGAGAAATAAAAATCAGAAAGACATACTTTTATAAGCACATACCTCGTATCTTAAAGAAAAGGCATAATTTATGTGAGAGAGAAGATAACTTCATAACTAGCTACCAAGAAAATATTCTTCTCTTTTCTTACATATTCTTGTATAAAAATATACAGTCAAATCTGAGCTTGTTGAATAATGAGGTTAAGCACATATGATTCATTCGGATACTGGTGGTTTTGTGGTGATATGAGCTAAATGTCTGTTTAAAAGTTCAGTTTTAATAGATGTAAAGAAAACAGTGTTTGGGTGTAGAGCATGAATTGTATATGCTGCATCAAAAGGCATGTTTTGCTGTTTTATCATTTTTTTTGGATAGAGGTTTAAGAAGGTTTAAGATTCAGTTGGATGTTCACTTTTGCTAACTAACAGAATGCTGACCAAGGGCATGTCACAGAAACCTGCTTTGCTATAGAGTGGTCTTTGGAAGACAGGGGAGTGCAATTGTCTGCTAATGAGTTTTGGTTTTTTCTTTTGAATATTTACAGTAGTACTAATTCAGTTAGTCAGATGGGCTACCCTGGAGTTATTAGCCCTGGTGTTGAAAGATTTGCAGTAGCAGTAAGATTAAAACAGATTGCCTAATATTCCAGCAGTGTAGGAGTAGGAAGTTTCTATTTATTTTTTCCCACCAGAGAGGCGCTGGAGGCAGGTCTTTTAAGTGTCAGGGTGAGATAGTTGGAAGACTTGCACTTAGTATTTTCTAACTTTCTCTTGTACTCAAAAGTTGGATCCATAAGCCAAATTTCATATTTCTAAAGCTGATGGAGGAAGCGGTGGAGAAAGTAGGTGGTATTTGATGCTCAGTGAAACAGAACTAGTTTGACAAGAATTCTCCTGGCCTTTTAAAAAGCGTTGACATGATTTGTATTTGATTTTAATATTACAAATTGATTGAGAGCTGGGAACTTAGTTTTACTTGATGCAGATAATCCAAAACAGGAAGAGATGCTTTGGCTGTGCTGACCAGGTCAGAAGCAGTGTATAAAAATGAGAAGCCAGGTAGCTTAGAAGAGTTATACTCATGTGAACTCTTATCTTTGTGATGATGTAAAACCTGTATCTTTGTTATGGTGTAAAAACCTAGAGGTCTCATTTACTACATAGTCTGTATTTCAGACTGGTTATTCCTAAATGGGTTCAAACCTCAAAAAAAAATATCTCCAAACCCAACCAAAACAGCAGCAGCCTGCCAGAATTGTACATCCTGTAGATCAATGCTTCCCACTGGCTAGACACACCATAGGAAGCAAGAAAGATCCATGATTTTCTCTGTTGATTTCAGGTAGTACGGAGTTTTCTATATTAAATCGAGAGAACTGAAGGAGGCTCTGCTGAAGTACTTTTGATTGCATGTATTTATTTTGGGCTGTCCTCATGATGCAATACCTTTTATAATCATGTCGTTGCACTATTGTAACTGGCAAATGAAATCAACTTCTGTTTGTGTTTAGATACAAATTCTGATGTGAAATGAGTACAGACTTCCAGAAACTCCTTTTTCATATTTCTGAGGCTTTGGTCACAGATGAACTGGCAGCTCTGAAATTCCTTAGCCTGGAGCACATCCCCATGGGGAAGCTGGAAGCCATCCAGGAGCCCAAGGCCTTCTTCAAAGCACTTCAGGAGAAAGGCATGATTGAGGTGGGGAACCTCTCCTTCCTGAAGGAGCTGCTCTACCGGATCAGTCGGATCGACCTCCTGGCTGCCCATCTGGGCTCCAGCCGAGAGGAGATGGCGAGAGAGCTTCAGATCCCGGGCAGGGCAAAGGTGTCTGCCTACAGGTAAGCACAGAAGTAGTAAACTTTTGCATACAAAATGTACAACAGTTCTGTTGTGGACTGTTTAGTTTTCTGTCTGCACTGTTGCCTTATGAATATCACTGCATCATTGCATTTATTCCAGCATGACTATCTGCCATTGTGAGTGTTATGTTTTGCAGTTCAAATGTGTAATTTTGGTGTTTATTTCTCATAACTTTCTTAATCAGTCTTTCTCTATTTTTATTGCCAGGGAACTGCTATACAGAATAGCAGAAGACTTGGCTCCAGATGATGTCAAAAAAGTGAAGTTCCTGCTTAAAGATCGAATGCCAAAGAACAAGCTCCAGGATGATGCTGTATGCAAAGTGACCTCGATAAGTTTTTTGCAAGGCTAGTTCAGAGTCTGCTAGTTCTTGTAAGAAGGGAGGAAAGAGAAAACAATCTGCTCTCACTAAAACCTGTTGTTGAAACAATTGTGATGGTAGCTGATAGCTGCTGTGTGAAAGAAGGGACCCTTTTTTATCTTATTGTATTTTTGCCCTTTTTTCTTCTCCTGTTCCTATTTTGCTTCCACTATCTGTCTCCTTAATCTTTCCTTCTTGCAAATCCATCATGCTGTATCTTTCTTCTTTGCTTGGCATTTATAAGACATTTGTACATATGCTATACCTAGGAAGAGTGATGTTTGCTGGAGGAGAAACAATGTTTTGGAAACAGAAAATTGAATCCCAGTGTGAGTTCAACCACAAATTTTTATGTGTCATTGGGTACGTTTTCTTCTTTATTGTGTTTTGGGGTAGCAGCATTTTGTTAACTTCCCAATAAAAGTATGAAGAGGTTTGATGAGCTAGTTTAATACTTGCAAATAATGAACAGTGTTGGTATTAAACGAACACTTGATATTATTAAGAAACTTCCTTTAAAATCCTATTTGTATTGGAGATTCTCTTATAGGAGAATTAGCAGATTTACCTCCAACTTGGTGGACTATTGAGCTTTAAAAAACAAAATTAGCCCTGAATGCCTTTTCTGTAATAGAAAATGTAGAATAGCACAGTAAATGACTTAACTGCTCTTCATCTGAACAGAGGCAGAACAGGATGGCATGATATTATCCACATCAGTGCTTTGCAACACAGCAGGATAACCTAGCCATAAGCAACTTCTAATAATCCTGTCTTCACCTTAGTGATCTGTTTCTTCAGTTGCGTTGCAACCTGGCCTTTGTTTCAATGAGGTTTGGAGAAAAAATAAATTGGTCTTTAGCTGGTCTGTCTATGGGAATGTCTATGAGGATGTGTCTTCTGCTCTATTCAGAGGTGCCTGATACAGCAGTTATTGAAGGTCACTGTATGAGTTTGGGTTATGTGTTTTTGTTTTACCAGTCTATGTTGCAGGTCTTACTGGAAATGGAAAGAAATGAGATAATTAAAGAAGATGACCTGTCAGTGCTGAAAGATATTTTAAAGGGATTTAGAGCTGACGTAAAGAAAAAAATTGATACCTATGAAGAAAACAAAAAAGGTAAATTATTTAATCTGCTGTTTAAGAGTAGAGCTGGGGGGAGGTTGTGCTTTTTGTGGCTCCATCCTTGGCAGCTCCGGAATCCAGAGGTAAGAGACAGACCTTGCACTATCCTAGGATGGGCAGAGCAGCTCTTGGTGTCTGTGGTTTCTGAAGTTTTTTGCTATTTCATTATCCCATCATACCTACTTGTATCTCCTTGAAATACATTCTATGCCTTGTAAATGGTCTGCTTTTCCCTCCACTTTGCTTAAAATGCAATTTTTCTCTTCAGGAAACAGTACAGTGCTGGTTTTTGGACCAGGATAGTTTTTTAGTCACTGAAAGGGACTGAAAGTTACAGTTGCCTTGGGGAAACTTGTCAGCTTTATTTCCTGTTGGCCAGGCTCTTTGCTCTTAATCAAAGGAAAAGAACCTGGAGACCAGGTACTTGGCTAAAGTGTAACCATTAGCTTTCTGTACCAGATGTGAACTTTCAAGGACTTCAGTATATCTGGGATGTTGCAACTGAGATGGTGACTTGTGACAACACAGCTGGGCCTTACTCTTTGGGAAACAGGATGCATTAACCACCAACAACTGAGACCTATTAGATTTTTCCCCAGAACCTCCTTTTGGATGACTCAGGACATGTGTTTCCTTAGGCACATCTGTACAGCCCATGCAGTTCTCTGCAGAGGTACCAGTTAGTTTCCCCAGCATGTCTTAGTGCTACTGACCTGTGCTTGTCTCTCTAAAAGAGCAGAAGAAAATTGCCAAGGTGGCTAGTGTAAGCATGGCCTGTGTCAAGGGAATGGCTTTTTAGTACTAGTGTTATTATTTTGTCCACCTTAATAAGTAGGAAACGAGCATGTCTTACAGATCTTGTTGCCCTGACAATTGCCATTTAAACACATCTTTGTAACTTGTAAAAGGGGTACTGTGATTTATTTCCTTGCATAGAGTTATGGGTTTGATGATTTCAGGCAGTTGTATTCAAAGAAGTGTTTCATTGCTTCTATTATGCTTGTATTCTGCATCCTTGATGTGTCCACTGAAACAGTAAAGTTCTCTGGAGAAGACACAATGACCTCAGAAGTGAATAAACTAGCTGTAGTGTACCACTGTACAAAAATACATCTTCTCTTTCACTTATGTATCCCAGAGTGGAGGAGATGCTAGTGAATGGCTTGCCTGGGGTGATGACACATTCAGCCTTTTATTATCTGGATCTTGCCGCCAGTAAAAGAACAGAGAAAAAAATAGAGTACAGCTTTAATAACCACCAGTCTGTGAAACTGGAACCCTGCTTGGCCCAGCTCTACAAAATGATGGTTTCTCAGTGATGTGGAAACCATCCTCCACCTCACGCCTTTTACTGTTTTTTTGAGTGTTGAAATATGTACAGTGGAAGATTTATCTTTTCAGTCCTAAAATGTTCTGTTTAATCTTCTCCATCTTAGAAAATGATTCTAAGGAAAATCTAAGGAAAACCTCCAGTATCTGTGCACAGTCTGTGTCTGTGCATCCAGCAGGACAAGGAGCAGAGGGAGAGACACCACACCTGGTGAGAAATACCTCAAGATTACCTTTAAAGTAGTTATCCAACTCGGAGGGAGAGGTGGGACATAAATTCTTAAGACTAAGCATGTGGAAGAGCTGAAAGGGAGGAGTTCTGTCTTCATATATAAGCCTTGGAATAATTTTTATTTTCAAAACAAGACCAAGCCTTATTCCTTTGTGAGGACCTGGCTGTCAGCAACCTTTTAGGCAAGAAATGAAGTAGTAGCTGTTGTGTGAAAGAAATCAATCTTAATGATAATGGAGACTGAGACATTAAGCCCTGACCAGAATATTCTTGGACAGAGGGGAATCTGTTATTTCACCAGAAACCCACAAGAACTCTCAGTGGGAATGATAAAGTGCATGAACTTTTTGTCTGGACATGCAAATTTGTGTTTCTGGATATGCACTTTGTCCCATGCCAAAATCATACCCTAACCACAGAGACAGAGGAGGAAGGATTCAGGGAGACAAACCAGATTCCTCTCCCCTGTAACTAGCTTGTGTTCTTAGGCTTTTCCTTTTTTTGTGTCTTGACCCTCATGATTTCTTTTGCACTTGGACATGAAGGAACAACAATCCATGTATAGCATATTTCTCTTCTGGATGCTTGTCACAGCCGCCTATCCACTTTCTTCATTTCTACAGCCCGTGGAATCATATAAGATGAAAAATAACCCCCATGGTTACTGTGTGATTCTTAACAACCACATTTTTAAAAATCCATATGACGTCAGAGAAGGAACATTGGAAGATGAAAGTAAGTGCTTTTTAAATCCAGTTACTGGTTTGTTGTTTTTCTCTGATATTTATCTGAAAGAACTATATAATCTTTCTTGTGAAGAAGAATCATGTCCACTTAGCTCCTTTGCCTCAAGAGTAACTGCAGTGACAGTCAGTGTAGAAATTGGAAATATACCACTTCCAACACTTTAGCTGATGGCTTAAAGAAGGAACTACTTTCTGGTCTAGATGAAAAGCATGGTCTTAGTTGGTCATACGTACCAAATAGTGAAGGTTACTATCCCATCTTTTCACCTTTTAATTGTTTTTAATTCTTGGCTATCATGGAGTAATATTTTTCAGTCCTTAAATTCTCTTTAATGCTCAAGTGAATGCTGCTGCTTTTTAAATTTCCTTAAAGGCTGTCTTCCTGCAAGAGTTGGTTTTAAGATAAATAAAAGTTTATCTTAAAAGATAAACACCGCCTTCCTTCTTGCTGCGTTGATCACTGTCACAGAATGAGGGACCTACTTAATTTACGAGTGGTAGAATTTGTCATTTTAAAGAGGTACTTCTTCTTTAACTTGTTAAATGTTGTTCTTAAGCATCTGAGATTACTATGCAATGTGCAGTTACAGCTTGCTTTAAAACAGTAAGCTTTGCTAATTTGTACCTATTAGTCAGATAATTGGAAACCTGGTTTTGTTTTAGACGGTGTGATGCTTAATCCAGTTGTACTTGAAAAAAACGAGAATTAGGCATTTTGTTTTTTCTAATTAGATTTTTCAGGCTAAGAATCAGTCAGGTGAGTTTATTGTTGGGATCTGAACACCTATGCTAATATCTGTTCTGCTACACAGACACTGATGTTCCAGCATCTTCCTTGTCGCTGTTTATGTTTAACAAGCGCCTTCTGCCTTTTTTTCCCAGAGGCTGTGAAGAGAGTCTTTGAGTGGCTTCAGTTTAAGACAGTTGTCCACAGGAATCTAGAAGCAAAGCAAATGTATGCAGAACTTAAAGAATACAGCAAAAAAGATCATAGTAACATGGATTGTTTTGTTTGCTTCATTTTTTCCCATGGTGAAAAAGCCAAAATAAAAGGCACTGATCATGAGCTTGTAAATATTAAAGATTTACTCTCCTGCTTCAGTGCATCTAATTGTCGCTCTCTCGCTGACAAACCCAAGCTGTTTTTCATCCAGGCTTGCCAAGGCTCTGTAGGTCATCCAGCTGTCACAGTAAAAGACGACTTTTCTGGGCATCTTGAGACGGATGCTATCCCTCTGACCACCATTCCTGATCAGGCTGATATTCTCGTTGGCATGGCTACGATGGAAGACTATGAGTGCTACCGCTCTCCGGAGACTGGCAGTATTTACATTCAGTGCCTCTGTAAGAAGATGGAGTTGCTTTGTCCACTGTAAGTACTATTTTTAATCTACATACATTTGGAGTATTGCAGATGTACATGCTTAAGCATGCTGTGCTGAAACATCTGTGTTTTGTGTTTGTGCTTTATAATGCTTTCCACCTGTGGGACAGTGCAGAACAGTAATTATTCTGGAATTGGGCATTGTTATTCTTCTACAGATGAACCGAAGTACAAGTGACTTCCCCTACTTGGCCTGTGACACAACCAAGGTTATAATGCTGGAACATTACATATAAACAAGTGCGTGCGTGCTTTTTAACATTTTTTGACTGATAAATGTTCCAGTGACACCTGATGAGAGGCAAATTTGTTGAGTGATTACACAGACAATAAAATCAGTGTTCTTTAGTCATATTTTTAAAATTGTTCCATCCCCATCATAAACTTGGTTTAGAAAATAGAATTTCTCTTCAAGCATCACTTTCTCATGGTTTCCAGAAAAGGGCTTGGAGAATGCATAGGTTTCATCTTACTGCGTTCTTCTGCCTATAACCTAAGACTGTGTTTGCTGGTAAAGCATTGCTACATGGAAGTTGTTTTTATTCCCCCCAAAGCACTGAATTCAGTGGTTACACAATGGAGTGTGCAATTTCAGTGACAGACAGGGTGAGGGGAAGATAATAGCCTTCCCTGAGATACCACTTTATTGGAGCAAACATAGATCAACTTCTTGGACTAGCTGCAAGTTCCATGTACTTCAATGTAACTTTTCTTCATTTTTGTTCAAGCCGCAAGGATCTCATAACCATCCTGACAGAAGTGAACAAGGAAGTGGCAGCAAGACTATTAAATGGATGGAAGCAGATGCCAGAGATAAGATCAACCCTACGGAAGCAATTGATCTTCCAAATTCCACAATCTCAGTCAACTGGAAAGTAGAAAAATAAGAATACACATAGTTAGGAGTCACATCAGTAACGGACTTCCACAGGGAAGAGAATTTGCAAGAGGAATTATCTGGATCTCTGTAGTTAACCCCAGTCCTTCAAGGGGCCATGGGACCTAAATTTTCTAATTACCATATTTAATCAGTCTACTGGCACCTGGAACTGTAACGGTCTGGTAGGGCCATGGAGGAGTACAGGTCTGGCTTTCTGCCCTATAGAATCTGTTCAGTTGTGTGTCAAGTGAGGAAGCACTTCCAAGTAGTGTGATTTTTAAGAGTTACTGGAAATGCCAATAGAAATCCCATTTCTGTCTGAGTTGTTATAAGTCCCTGAAATCTGAAGAAAAGAACAGATGGATTCAGAATGCTAGATCCTTTCCCAGGGGGCATGTGTAAGGTTGTATCTGATTTACCCAGAAGTGAATCATTGGCTGTCTCTGGAAGCTGTATAATTTTTCATGGAAAATACCATCCCTGTCCAGAAGGACCAAAAAAAGATAATGATGGTGATAGGAGTTTGTTATTTTCCTCCAAATATTTGTTTCTCTTTGTGTTATCAATTGACTGGACTAAACAGTGCCTCTGTTTAGGTTTTTTAATAGGAAGGGTTCTTGTTGTGTTTTTTCTCAGAGCTCTTATGGGACAGTCTGTTTTGAATGGCTGTTGACTGCTGGAAGGCAGGTCCCGTTCCATTAAATCTGCGACTCTGAGATTCCTTATCTTCCTGGCAGCTGGCTCTAGCTCTTGTGGACTCTTGTTTCTGTTGTAATAAATACTCTTGGTTTACACATCACCTTTCTTTGTGGTGTGTTTCTCTTTTGGAAGAGCTGACTGAGGGACGGTCAGCACGATGAACACTTTTACATCAGCAGAAGGACTTGCTTTGCTCTCCTTGAGTGGCAGCCATTCTGATGGGAAGTGTATTGATATCCCTTCATTAGCAGCTGGAGAGATGGTAGGAGAGAATGAGTTTAAGTTCAGGACTTTCGTGATAATGGCAGCTGTTGCCATTGAGGCTGTTCTTACCTTGCATCCTCAGCAGGGTGTAGGTGGTGTGTGGGAGCTGTATGGAATTCTGACAGCTACATTCTTTTTGAATTTATAACAAGATAAAGGATGGATCTGAGACAACACTTTGTAACGTCTTTTGTTAGTTTGTATTTTTTGGAAATCTACGTCTAGCCACAAAGATGGGGTTCTTTATTCAATCCTGCTTGTGTTCTTGAAGTGAAACTTTTTTTTCCAATTCCACACGGTGTGTTGACAGTTGCATTTTGCTCCCCTTACCCTTTTTCACCTTCCAAGTAAAAGGGGGAATACCCACTCTTAGAATCACAGCTCTGTTCACACAGGTTTCATAAATAATAGACATTACAAGCACTATGTAAATGAGAGTGCTGTTTGTGGCAAAAGTAACCAGAAGGTGTTACTAGGTATGATATGGTTCGTGGCTGACCTTTGGTTAACCATTCAGGAAATGTGGCAACAATTTATTTACATTTTTATAATGTTTTCATAAATGAGACCTTGATACAAAGTTTGTAATTAGATTTGTGAATGTTGGTTTATGAAAAGGAAATACAGCTTAAATGAAATAACTGCTTCCTCTGGGAGAAACTTGCTGGAAGGTGACAGCTACTCTGGTAAGGAAGTTGTGAATCTACAGCATGTCTGGTTTTTCATAATTCGCTGGGTCAGAGTTCAGTACTCAGGCCAAGTTCTTTCATATATTCTAGATGAGGGGGAATTGGATATCAAATTTATTTATTTGGTATATTTGGTGCTTCATGGGATTTTGATTTAGTAGAGTGATACAGCAACATACTGAAATCAGAACACAAGCATAATCGTGCAATTGCAATATTCAGTTGAATCACAATACAAACGTGATTCTCATTACCCATCTCTGTATGCTCACCATCGTGACATTGGGCATCCTCAGTTTCGATAGTACATGTGGGTTGAAGCCAGCTGAAGCCCATTACTCTTTTCAAAGTTTGAATCTTTTATTGGTTGTCCAGTTTTTATAGTTTTATGTTGGGCTGAGCCACGTATTCACACACACAAACACACACCCACACCCCAGTTGACTCAGGAAGACATTATTGTTTGCTAATTGTCTTGGGGAACCTGATGATTCACAGGTGCAGCTGTCTTCTGCAAAACTAAAGTTACACTCCAGTCTCCCTGATGTTGAGGTAAATTGAGCTTTCTGTATGAGATCATTGGACTTTTGCCCTGCCCCTCTGAGCTGTCCTCTACAGGTGGAGCTGTGCTGGCTAGTCACACCCTGTCATTAAATTGGCATGGTATTTTGTTCTACCTGTTAAAATCAGGCTGCCTCCACAGCTAACGTTATTGCCTGCTGCTGAAGACCTGGTAGAAGGGTGAGAAAACCCTGTCAAAAGCCTCTAAAGGAGTGCAGAAAGTAGTCGCGCTGTGAATGTGTCTGTGGCTTGTGCGGTGATCAAGGAAGGAGAAAATGCACTTTCAGTTTCACGGTGCTGAGCAGAGTATGCTCACACAGCCCTGCAGCAGGGCACCTGATACGCTCTTGCACGTATTTGTGGCCCTCCCACAGAAACGACAGATAAGAAGGAAGTCAGATCTGCAATTTTCTAACTCTTTTCTTCCCTCTGTAGCACAAGTTAGAGAATGGCGAGGGGCAATTGTCCTTTCTCTCTGAAAGACCCTCAGCTATAGTTAACTTTGCCTGTCTCCCTTTTCTCCAGCTCCTCTCCAGGCAAAACAATCCTGGCACTCGATGCTGTGTTTTGTTTTCAGCCAGCAGAAGTGCTGCCACCAGAAAGTGGAGTCAGAAGGCTGGTAGGAAAGCAAAGTTGGTGAGGTAAAGCCCTGCAGGCTTAAACTGAAGGCAGGCAAGGTCAGAGTGATGCTGTTTGAAAAGGGAAATGCTCAGAAGAGTTGGAGAGGACTGTTAGCTGCACAGTCAGAAATAATGTTACTCGGTGGCATGAGTCACTGCCACACATTTGCATCTTGCCACCCATTCGTTCAGTTTAACGTCAGGATCCCAGAGATCTGTTTGTGCCCACCTTCCATGGGAAGTGTGTCATTCTCTCCACCTGAATGGTTTTGGGGTGACTTGTGCTACCCTTGGGATGGGTTAGTGGTGGGTGTGAGGGGCCTGCTCGAGTTCAGATCGCTGCCAGCTTCTCCCATTGTACGGGCTACTGTGAGTGTATGTTTTTCCGCCACCTATATAAGGGTTCATTCTTAGTTCTCAAAGTGGTGCAAAAGTGGAGTGGTACTGGGGACTTCTGATTAGGTGAACTGTTGGCTATGTCTGTGATCTGTAAGATCACAGGAAATTTTCCTCAGGAAATCTTGAAGTCCAGGGAGAAGTGGAAACAAAATATATACAATTTAGGAGATTAGGCTACGCAGCAGGGAGTCCAGAGCTAGATTTTTCACTGGAGATGTTGTTTGTTCAGCCCTTGCTGGTTACCCTTTTGATTCTGACCCTTAACGAACATGGGCACGTTCTCTCTGAAACTGTTCAGATCTGCCTCCTCTCAACTAAGAGCTGTGTCAAATTATGAACAGAGAATGGCACATTTAATCTGCAGTGACTTCTGTGTGATGCGCTAAAAAATAGTTGAGAACTTTGGGAATTCCCAGATACTAATTTCTGTGTGTCCTTTCTGTAATTGTGCCTTTTCTTGTTACTGAACCTGTTCTGTTACAGACAACCACAGGAATTCCCCAGGCCCTGAACGTGGCTGGCTCTTGTGGGTGCCGACGGTAATACATTTCTAGCTAGGTGGAACGTTATTCTGGACATGATGTCTTCTCAGCTTGGCCCAGGTCTTTTGCACTAGTTTTGTATTTGCGCAGCCACGTTGTGTTCAGGCCTGAATTGTGCAGATGTATCAGAGCAAAGAGAAGGATCCACACCTCCTTCAGTCTATTTACTAGGAAGAGCTTGTTTTAACAGGACTTGAGGGTGTATTAGCTCATGGGCTGTTAAAAGGTGTCTTGCCATAATCAGATTACTTCCACCTTTGACCCAACTTGCCACACATGCAGTTAGCAAATGTCTTGTGGGGGGTTTGAACACTGATAGGCCATTTCCATGGTAATGATGTAAAAGATTTCCGCTATATATACGGTCAAACTGGTTTTTCTTGATTTTTGCATGGAAGGGACTCTGGTTTTAAATCAGTGCTTAGCAAAAACACTTTCTTTATTTGAAGAGCATGGGTGCCCTGAGGGTTGCTCTCCTGCTCAAGGTGAGCACCGAGGTGTTAATGTTTGTTTGGGGGAAATGCCAACTGGTAAAATATCTTCCCTCCTCCCTCCCGCTGTTGTGATACACCGTCTATTGAGAGTGCTGCACCAGAAGGTGTATCAGAGATGGTGCACCATCTCAGGGTCCTATGCCATCACATGGTGCTCCTGCAAGCCTACTCCTGTTGCTATAGAAGGGTCTTCAGCCGATCTGGGAGGGCTGGGGAGGGAGCTGGTTCCATGGCCTGTGGCTGGTGGGGTAGAGGGCTGAACACCCGCATTGAGCGTGGAGCATTGCCTGCCAGCAGCCCCGAAAGGCTCGCAAGGAGAAAGTCGAGTCAGTGGCGTCATGTATGAGCTGCTTTCTGTTTGTATTAAGATGGCAATGAATCGTGAGTGCCTTTAACCCAGAGAGAGGTGGTTGTGGGAAGAGCCGGGGCAGTGGGAGAGAGACCTTTCTTTCGGCGGGCGCTGTGGGTTCAGTTCTCTCAAGAATGGGCTCACGAGCAGCCAGTGCTTCACCGCTGTGAAGGGAGGGGGCCTCACATGCGCCCGAGAGAGGTCCTCTTTGGCGGACGCGCAATGTTTACGTTGAAGTTTGCGGGTTTCTTTGTTTAAGTTAGACATGGAGAAGGAACTACAGCTCCCAGCGGCCCCTGCGGCGCGGCCTGCGCGGCGGAAGCGCCTCCGCCTTTCCCCGGGACGGGCGCGGGGCCATGGATGTCCCCAGGCAGCGGCTGCTGGCGGTCGGCGAGGAGCTGGGCGAGGCCGAGCTGGCGGCTCTGAAGTTCCTCAGCCTGGAGCACGTCCCCATGAAGAAGCTGGAAGCCATCCAGAGGGCACAGGACTTCTTCGAAGCGCTGAGGGAGAAAGGCATGATCGAGGCGGGGAACCTCTCCTTCCTGAAGGAGCTGCTCTACCGGATCAGTCGGATCGACCTCCTGGTTGCCCATCTGGGCTCCAGCCGAGAGGAGATGGCGAGAGAGCTTCAGATCCCAGGCAGGGCGAAGGTGCCCGCCTACAGGTGAGTGACCGGCGGTGCGGGCTCCCCGGGCGGCCGGGCTGAGCCGCTCCCGGCAGCTCTCCGGATCGGCCGCCCGTCCCCTGCCGTCGGTGCCGGTTTTACCGACCGCCGGGCTAAGGTCTGGAAGCGCACAAGCAGCTTCCAGGAGAAAGCGGGTACGGAGCCGTACGGAAAGTTGAAATTTCTGCCCAGTAAAAGGGTGAAAACCGAAGCGGCGTCTTTCTGAAATGCTTGGGAGCCCCCCGAGGGCCCCTGCCCGGGCTGGGTGCGAGTCTTGTCCTCCAGAAGGTTTCAGCGTGGGTTTGATTTCAGGAAAACTCAGATCTTTTTAATTGCAGCTGAAAATGGTTTGACTTCGGGCTGTCTTGGCACTGACATCCCATTTAAGAATGAAAAAAAAGGGGGATATGTGGTTGGGAAGGGGCTGGGGGGGCGAAGGGGACAGTTCAGCAGTCCGGTGGTAAATTGTACTAAGGGACGTGCTTGGGAACAGGATAAAACAGTGTCCTCTGCTTCTCTTTCTAGATACCTGCTGTTTCAGCTGTCAGAAGACATCACCAAAGATGAGCTGAGTTCTTTCAAGTTTCTTTTGGGGAAGGAATTACCAAAATGCAAGCTGACCCCTAAGACTGTAAGAATTTCTTTAATTCGTTTTTTTTTTTTTTTTTTTTTTAAATTATTATTGTATTGTAATCCATAGAGGCATTTGGGTTGCTATGACTTCTTATGGTGAAAACACTGTAAGAAAAATGATGCACCTGGAAAGGGATTTACAGGCTTTCCGGTGCATATGGGACTTGTGTGTGTGCAGCTTTCACAGCAGTGTCACAGTGCAGAGAGCATGGGACAACCCTGCACCAGGCACAGAGGGCCCTTCATGTCCATGAGCATATGGGGCTTAAGGGACTTGGTGGCTTTGATCTGTGTAAGACTGGGGACATTGATGAGCACATTCGCTCATCTTGACCAAGCAATTGTCTTTTGCCTGCTTTCTAAGCCATTATCAGACACTTAAAATGACCCCCTGTGGCTATTACTTTATGCTTTTGTTCTTTTTATTTCCAAACTCAGAAAATACAGATCTAAGCAGCAGATCCTTACCAAGGCTAAGGCCCGAGACCTTGGACTTTATAAATAGCCTTGCGGTAGATTTAGCTGCTCTTATACTATCTCAGCATGCAGTTCTGACTGCTGGGTACTTTGTTCTGTCTAATGACAACTCTTGTAGCATTTTCCCTCTTAGAGGAGAGACTGTGACCATCTAGTGATAGGTGTTCTGTTGGGGTGACCACTGTGCTCTGCCACTCGCTGTTTGGCAAGAGCCCCTGTCCCTTGGGTTCCCTTTTGCATTAGAGCAATCTCTACACCATACTTGCATGGTTATACTAATTTTTGCCATTGCTCAAGATGGTGATTCTTCTTTTTCAGTGAAGTGCACAAGATAGCCACTGGAAGTCAAATGAATGAAAGCATTCATTAAAAATGACATTGTATATTCCTGTATGATCACTGTTAGATCTCCTGGATTAGATCTTGTTAGATCTTGGTAGCTTGGAGCTGCGGAAGAGAAATAAGTGTGTTTTGAGAACATGTTTGTATTTGCACTACTTGTAGATGTTGTTGAACTATGTTTAATTGACTCAGCTGAGGTCTCAAGGGAGCTACCAGTCAGCTGGACTGATTATCCAGGTCATGTGTGCTGTCAGTACATGAAGGTTTAGGTGCACATGCTGCAACATCCCTCCCAGATGTGCCCTAAGAGCAAACTACCTCTCTGATTACCCAGACAATGCTCGACGTTTTCATGGAGATGGAGAAGAAGGGGATTCTGGGAGAAGACAACCTAAGTGTCCTGAAGCGTCTCTGTGCAGAGATTAACATCAGCCTGTTGAAGAGAATTGAAGAGTATGAATTAAACCTATTTGGTAAAACAAAACAAAAAGGCCTCTTTCCCATATTTATTCTTGAAGTTGCATATAGATATCTTATAGGACTAATAATGAATGCTTTTCAGGTGAAGAAGAGATGCTCATCACAGGGAAACAGAGGGGCAGCACAGGAGGCCCTGAAGGTAATGGAAACTCTCAAAAAATTAATGCTTAGATTTTTCACTCTTCTTCAGCTCTTGGATTCTACACTGCTTGCATCTCACTTCTTCACACAGGCACCTCTCTAAAAAGTGATCAAGTATCCAGTTACTTACTGACTGATCACTTCCTTTAAATTGATTATCTAGTGGTTTATAGCTAACAGGAACAGCAGTTCAACCACAACTCACTGTTTTCAGAGAACAGTTTTATCCTGGGGGGTACTTGTGGAGACAGAGAATAAGAACAGAGCTTCTCTCCTTTCTCTAGTGCTACATTCTGTACTGAAACTTTTTTGTCTTTATTCAGCCCATGCCCGATGGCTGGCGTCACCCATGTCACCTGATTCTCCTGGCAGTTGGAGTGAATCTTCCCA
The DNA here is from genome assembly GCF_001431845.1 of Calidris pugnax. Taxonomy (NCBI): domain Eukaryota; kingdom Metazoa; phylum Chordata; class Aves; order Charadriiformes; family Scolopacidae; genus Calidris; species Calidris pugnax. Next base: position 15,781,679 of record NW_015090990.1, on the reverse strand, counting down.
GGTAAGGCAGTTTGTTTCTCAGAAACCTCATCATTTTGGCCTAGATCATCCCTCCATGGGGTGAACAGTCATTATGAAAGCCCAACTGTTAAAAGCACTGTCTAGAAAAACGCACCACTGTAACATCCTAAGTCACAGGCAGCAGCTACTGCAGTGTTAAAACTTCAGAGACATTTGCAAGGGTAGCAAGATGGGTAGAGTTTATTGTACCAGGAAACAGTTGGCAGGTGGCCGGGCATGAAGCGGGTGAGCGCAGCATCCCGTGTGGGCTGAGCGTGGTGCTGTGGGTCCGTGGAGGGCTGTTGTGCTGGGCACAGAGTCCCAAAGGTGGTGGGGCAGTGCAGTGCCAGGTCCTGGGAGCAAAGCTGTATAGGGAGAGCTGCCTAGAGAGAAAGCCAGCTGGTGGTTTGCCCTGCTGTGCCGCTAGCAAGGGCTGGGAAGAGCGTAGTAGTTTCACCAGTACTTTCTTTTCAGAGGCTTGAAGCTTACAAAATGACTAGCCGACCACGTGGAGTGTGCCTGATCCTGAATAATCACAGTTTTGCAAAAGCCAGGGAAGCAGTGCCAGAACCCAAAAAATTGAAGGATCGGAATGGGACGGACGTGGATGCAGGTACAGTGAATATTAAAGATGAGTTTGTGTATCTTCAAAAAAGAAACCTAGTTTATTCTTCTGTACTAAAGGTCTGAATTTCAGTCTTCCCTTCCTGGGATACTTTTGTTTTAGTGGCTGAGTCAGCTTTGTACTGACAAACCCTAATCAACTTGTCAAGCTTTTACTGGCTGACTCTGAACAATTCACTAGCATTTTGCTATTTTACTGAGTTTGTAGCAACCTCAGCCTGGACTTTAGAAGCTAGGCTAGCTTTGAGTCAGCCTTATGCTTACTACTTCTGAAATATGCAGAATTCTAACCAAATTTGCTGCTGAACTAGAATTGGGCAGTTGTTTAATATAAAACTTAAAAAAAAAAAAAAAAGGCAGGAAGGATGTTGGAATTTAGAGACTCAATTACCTTACTATTCAGGCATCCTGATTTTAGTAGGCTGTCTTGCAGCAGCAGCAGCAGCATAGCTCATCGCAGGCCCTAAGGTCTGTAATACGGGTGTATTTGCACTATCTGTGCCAAGAGATAAAATCCCTCAATGGGCCTCCCAGCCTGAATTGAACTCTTGAACTCCAACTTAAGTAGTCAGAGTGCGATGTTTCTTTTCCCGTGGTACAGGTATTACCCAAACAGGCAGTGCCTTCTACTCCTGGGTAAAGCAACTGCACTGTTCAGCAGTGAGAGATGATGGGACTAGCTGTAAAGTGGGTGGGGGAAAGAGAGACAGCTTTCTTAACATGCTTTCCAGACAGAAGAAATACTAAACAGCAAGACTGCAAGGAAACGTTTTAATGAGAGTTAAGGGACCTCAGTAGAGATTCGATTAGAAATTACACTACTAGATTATTTTCAGAGCAGAAATGCAACCACCTGGATAGCAGCGCAGCAGAATTTTAAAAAAGATCTTTTATCTCTAGAAATGCAGTTTGCAATTGCAGATTCCAACTTTAATATAATGAACTGGCTCCAATTCCCCTTCTGTTTACTTTCCAGCGGCTCTGAAAACAGTCTTTGAAAAGCTTCATTTTAAAGTAGAAGAGTGCAAAGACCTCACTGCAGAGAAAATCCGTGAGACTATAAGCATCCAACAGCGCAAAGACCACAAGGATGAAGACTGTTTTGTTTGCTGTATCCTGTCTCATGGGAAAAAAGGTGTTATATATGGTGTTGATGGGCAGGAAGTACCTATCCAGGAACTGACCACGGCTTTCACTGGACAGAATTGCCGCTCACTTAATGGAAAACCAAAAGTCTTTTTTGTTCAGGCCTGCCAAGGTGATGCTTGCCAGAAAGGTGTGACCATCGAAACAGATTCTGGAGAGCAAGATTCTTCTGTAGAAACAGATGCAAGATTCCAGTTCGACTGCATCCCTGCAGAGGCAGACTTCCTCCTGGGCATGGCTACCCTCCCAGATCACGTTTCCTTCAGAAGCACAGCGCGGGGGACCTGGTACATACAGGCTTTGTGCCAGCACCTGAGGGAAAGCTGTCCTCGGTAACTATATTTCCTTAAGCTGCTTCTTGGCAACACCCATATTTTCCTTCTGAATGACAGGAGTTTGATTGGGATGCAGAGGTAGATGATATGCAGTAGCAATGCTTGCTCAAAGGGAAAACAATAATGTAAGACACAGCAACACCATGCAGATTTTTCAAAGCAGCTTAGCTAACTGCTTTGAAGCCCGTTTAAAACAGGAGCCATTAGTACTGGTATAGATCAAGATATATGAGAAAGAATGTGGTAATTTTTCTGATGTTAACCGCCTCCCTAATACAAAACGTACCTGTGTTTTTGCAGTGGAGAAGATATTCTCACCATTCTGACAGCAGTGAATCAAGAGGTGAGCAGAAAAACTTGTGAGCCCAATGCAGAGAAGCAGATGCCACAGCCAAGTTTCACGTTGAGGAAAAAACTCATCTTTCCTGTTGACTAAATGAGAGGGAACTGCGTGGCAGAGGGAGCTGCAGCAGCCTAGATCAGCTGGTATCAGCTAAAAATTTGGTAAAATGTAACGGACTGAATTTCAATGTCTGCTCTTACCACAAGAGCAAATGTTGTTATTGGAAGTACAGCCAAGGAGCAAAAGCCTTAAGAAATTAGTGTTAATATATATGACACTTTATACTTGAAAGCATCTCTGAGCTGGTCTCCATATTGGGTTTTGCTAACTGAAATTTGCTCAAGTGTCCTCTATCAGCCATACCGCGTTGCTGTTGGTTTAGTAAGGTATCTTTCCAATGCAAATTTTTAAGACAACTATTATGAAGCCATGTGTATTTTATGCCTACCTTTTGCAAAATAAACAGGGGAGTACTGCAAATTTTATAGGATATAATCAGCTCATATCAGTGTCTTTTGTTACTTCTCCCCACCACTTAAAATCATTCATTTTTAGTTTCTTGGTACACCTCAAGGAAGAGTCAAGCCCTGGACTTCCAGCATCCTCAGCGGGATGTGGCTGTGACCTCCATTTTAGAGTATCCTCTACACAGAGTAGTTGTGACAGTGAAAATCAGTGTTTGTAGATGTCCAGTTATCCTGTATTCACTTACCTTCTGATCTTCAAGTCTCAGTTCTAGGCACAGCAAAAGTAGTAGGTGAGCTAGGTAAGTACCCAGCTCCTTAAAAACATTTTTCTATTGCCTCCTGTGATCAGTACACACAGCACAGGGAGTTCTGTAAGCTCTGAGTAGAAGCTAAAGTTTTGTTAGTATCGCTGTTTTGTTCTGAATGAGAGGCTCGTTCTCTTACACCCTTGTTACAGGGTGTTCCCTGGACTCTTCTGCTGAATACTTCTCTCTTTGGTACCAGTTTGTGTCTGCAAAGGTAAGGGCAGAGAGATTACAGACTCTGAGAATGATTAGAGCCTTAACAACTGGCAGAGGCAGTAAGCAATTAGAGAAACAGGCAAATCTGTGCTTCCAAATTCTAGGAGTAATTTTCCAAGATAGTTGTTGATGCTTGTTTAGGAGTTCATCATGAAACCATTGAGTTACGCCCAAGCAAGGCCTTATTTATATTCACTTCTCCATTGTCTAAAATGCTATTTAAAGGCCTTTTCTCCTGAAAGACTGTCAAAAATCTTTCTTTTAGCAGTGCGACCAACTAAAAGGAAAACAAGAAAGGAGCTCAAGGCATTTCCAAGTCTCATCTGTGCAGAATCACCTCAGAATTTCTTTTCAGAATTGCCAACATCCCATTGATTTAGGTGGTTTAATAAACCCATTTTCTCCCAGAAGCTCTTCCTTGCACCTTCCTCAGGCACGCCTGAGCATTAGTGATTAGTTCTGGCTATTTTCCTCCAGCTTCAAATAAGGTCCAACTCTCTTCCCTTATTACATCTCAAGTGCTAGAGCACAAGTGGGAACAACAAATTCTTCCCTCTTAAACTTTTACACAGCACGTACACTCTTAGAAAGCAGCTGCCAGCTGTACTCCTCAGGCGTTTTAGGATGATAGCTGAAATCTGGAGTTCAACACAAACTTGTATGCTGCATTTTCTTTTCATACGCACCATGAACAGCTTTGATGCAGAGAGAGCACGTAGCCAGAAATCCCAACTCAACCAGTATCTAAGGTTCCTCTGTTGCCATTTAGCTGCCTCTGGCTGTAGTGCTTCTCCAGTGTGGGACGCACTTCTGTACCATCATTAGTTAAGCTGGTAACACACAAAACGGTCTAAGTTACCTACTTGCTAGTGAAAGAAACTTGGTCAACGTCAAAGAATTTGGTACCTCTGTGCCAAGAGAACTTCAGTGAGACCTACACAAAGGCAGTACTCTTCGAGGGTAAGTAGCTTGGTTTCAATCTCTGCCCCCACTTTGTCACAAATATAGAGGGCTCACATAACATTAGCCACTGAGATGGAAAAACAACAGTGTACAGCTGTTGTATACACTGTTGTATAACAACAGTGTTGTCCAACGCTATAATGCCAGAGGAACATACTAGCTGCTGTAAAATAGCAGGAGGAAAAAAACCCCAAACCACCCCACACACCAAAAAAACCCCAAAGTACCAGAACACATTCATTTAAAGTGAGGCTCACATTCAGATATTCTCTCTAGAGGTTGATGAGCTGTTCTTCATTTGTGCAGTTTTTCATTCCCAAGTACAAGGCTTGCCAAACTGCAGCAGCAGATGCTCTACAAGCATGCTGTTCTAGATTGAAGCTTTGCACATTTACTGCGCATCTGCCACCTGTAACTGCTTAGGTACAAACGCAGCAGCAAACAGCCCACCACAGCTGGGGCAAGTTTCTAAATCAATTTCTCCACTTCTACAGCCACCACTTGCACAGACACCAACTCACTAAGCTCGTCTACAGTATAACAATCACTAAATTTTAGTCAAAATAAGCCTAATTAGAACAAACCACACAAGATGACAAATATATTGAAAAATGGCATGTTACACATGTTTATTACCAAATTTACATTCCATTATGAAACAACAATAAGTGCAAAAAGCAGATGGAAAAAAACACCATGGAGTTCCCAGAATGTTCAAACACTGTGTGTCACCCCCTCATGTAACAGCCAAATGAGGCTCAAGCTCAATATTCTCCTTCCCTCTTCGCTACTGTTTGACTCCTGTAGACTTTTAACTTTATCAATCACAGGTATTTTGAGCATGCAGGCATCACTGAGTTTATCAAAAACAGTGAAACTAGAAAGCTATAAATTTGTGCTTGGTTTAAGCCAACCTTAATAAAGGTAGATACTATAAGAATTTCCTTCTGTCTCTTGCAACTTTCACAAGCATGAGTAAGTCCTTTCTAGCATCTGTTTTTGTCTCAAACCTGCAAGATTATCAGAACCTTTCTGAAATGTAGTTCTTCATTCCTTCTTGTTCTACCTCCCGCTCAACTAAATCACATTTGTGCAGAATCAAAAGCTCTTGTGCAGGACCTCAGCTATCTTAGTCATGCAAGTCCATCTCCTCTCTATGGGAAGCAACAGAAGCCAAATCAGTTCCTAGAACGATGGCAACTTTTAATATGTTCTCAGAAACAACTGTTACTCAGAAAAGTTTGTCTTCTAGGTTTTGGCACAAAATAGTAAACCTGGAAGAAGTACCGATTTTCCCTGTTGCTGCAAGCTAGGCACATATGTACAAAATGCACATGACCCTCCAAAGGTCTAAATGCACCACAATTTCAACAATGCTGCACCACAGGCTCAACCAACCAGATGAAGATGCAAATACAACAGTATACAGATCCTTCCATTTTCTCCTTGCCTTGTGTAAAGTATCTGATGCTACATCATCCTACAGAAAACAAACAAACCTCTCGACATACCTACAGTATTGTTTGAACTGAACCAGTTTATACGGTTGGGCTATGGAATATGGAAGCTTCCCAAAGAGAAACATGCATTTAATTAATGTGCTTTTAGATTAATTTTAACTGAAACCTGGTCTGCTAAAGGAATTCTGATTTCGCTGATTTGCTACTTCTGCTGATAACACACAGAATGACCCAATGGCTAGCATTATCTAACGAAGCTAGTTAGAAGCACAGTGTAACACCTTCAAAAATTTATCTGTAACGTACATGTATTCCTATAATAAACACACATAAAAATGGACATACTTTTGACATGCTATACACTTCTCTGTTGACACCAAACTGTCTAATCTTTAGTTAACTCATTCCTGTTGTTTCCCGAGAAGTTACAAATACGCAGCAGACGTACCCGTCTCAGTTCACTGGAGAGAAAAATTCCCTCCCCCAACTCCTTTCACTCTTACCTTATTTAGCTAGGCAAGACCCCACGCACAGCTAAGTACGTACAAACATAAATACTTACATGATAAAATTAAATATTTTTCATTTAAAAACCAAAATTAACCCGTATATAGTATTTTAAATAAAATTCACCTTTTATAAGTGTAGTATTTTGCTTAGAGAGCAAAAGGCAACTCCAGGAATTCCTGAATATTTCTGTGCGCTGCTGACAGACGAGTTTCTGCTAAGAATCCCTGGGCAAGTTTGCAGTGGTTACTCCTTTTCCTTTTACAAAAAAAGACTGTTATATCAAAGAGTCACATCACAAGATCTATAGAACTGTAAAAGCAGAAAGGCCACGTTACAAATTTCCTATAAAGCGGGTTAAGAAGCTTTCTCTTCCTGCCCTACTCCACTCAACCCTGCAGCAACAAGGGTACCAATTACCATAGATGTGCCTTATGGCACATGCAAATCAGTGTAATTACACTGACACTTCTCACCACACACCCGCACAGGTAGTACCTATGTCCCACATACACTGTAACAAGCAAGGTAAACTTTGACCGTTTTATCTAATATGGGAATTAAACTTTAAAATAATTTAAAAACGTTGATAGGTACAATGAAAAATTACATAAAGATTAAGAACCTGTTCCTGTTCAGGTCACTAGTGAAGACTCATTCCTCTGAGGAATTTTGGGCAAACTTTTTTTCTTCTTTAAGTTACACTATAAATCTATTGTAGATTATTCACTTACGACTAGAACCTTGGGCAGGAAGGAATCATAAAAGCAGCATGGTCAGTAATATTTTGCTGATTATCACTCAGAAATCAGATTTCCAAAATGGACTTCTCTTTTGAGACGGAAAGTCTGCCTCAGCTTTGTTCAGAGTCAGGTTCAGAACCACTCTCCATCATCAAAACACAGGATTTCAATGCAGGCAATATTGATTTACGTTCATTAAAATGCTACAAAGAAGGCTAACTTTCATCTCCCCGTTTCTGGATATAGACAGGTAAATTTTGCTCTTCATGAAATCTTTTAAACAAAATCCTGCCTAAAATCAGAAATAAGTGAATGAAAGGCATGAAGTTCACTGCAGAACTCTCAAATATACATATCTACCTGTCAAGAGAAGAGTCAGGTTACTGAATTTCTGACACTTGTCTTGAAGTAAATGTTCTTCGCTTATGTCAAATAAAATAAACCCTGAATCAAGCACCTAGATTTTATTTCCTTTTGCAACACTGAAATGTGCCTGAGATTTTTTTGTGTGTGTGCAAAAATACACTCATTTACAAAGATGCAGAGCACACTTTGGAAAGACTTCTTAGCTTGAAGTTTTCAACCTAATACATACTTTCCTGCTTCTTAATTCTTATTCATTGCACCTTCCTCCGTGTGCTTCAGAAACTCTGGAAAGATATTAACTTCTGTTAATACCTCACTAGCACAACTGCACTCTTTTAAAATATAAATTCTAACCACCACTTTCTGTGTTCGTAAACAGAAGTATTGTTTTCTTACAAAGAGCTAAAGGTTCTCTCCCCTGCTTCCCAAAGTGGGGAGGAATTCAAAAGAGTACAGTTTCTGAAATGAAAAAGACAAGAATAAAAAAAGTAATCCAAGTTTTCATATTTGTTTGCTACAGAGAGGAACCTGGACCGATAATGCTGGTCAGATTGACAGTTATTTTAATACTATATTTAAATGATACAGCCTGACTGCTAACAACTAGTAAAATACTATGGTCATATGGTGGAAAAAAGTAGAACAGCATCTGCAAGACATTACTACAGTTTAAAAGGTTAAAAGACTGAGAATGTCTACAATGGGCTTTTATTTTTGCCTACATTAAGACAGATGCTGAAGGGGGTCTCAAAACTAAGCTTTGGTTTATTCTTTCCTATCTTCCACAAAAGCTGTCTTCCTCAAACCCAAGCCATGTTCTCTTTCTCCTTGATCCCAACACTTCTCTCTCTTCCATCTTTAACATGCACTCGCCTTCTCCAACTCTTCCGTAACACATCTAACAACACCTGTACTGGATGTTTGTCCCTCACAATATTTACTATGCCAGAAGTCAATCATTTTTCAGACCAGTCAGTCCTCCTTTAGGATACCCATTTTCGATGACTGTGTGGAAACTGGAGCTCCCAATGCTCCAATCATGGCTGGAAGACTCTGGTTTCTTCTCAGTCCAGCCATTAAGTTGCTACCTGCATTTAGAAAGACTGCTGAGTCCTGCCTCTGCAAGCTAACCTCTGGCCCCTGATGCTTTCTGTGGTCCTGTGTCTCCGGGGGCTTGATCACCCTGGCAATACCCAGCCTCTTCAGTCTGTCCACTAGGTTCATCTTCAGCTGGCCCACATCAGGAGCGTTTCGGGACGGCTTTAGGCCATACATTTCTTGCAAGAATGTTTCTGCTGGTCGAGAAGCCAGGAAATTTTCTGAGTGATGCACTCGAGGCTCAAATGGTGGAGGGGAAGGACAAGGTGAACGCGAGGGAGAATTTGGTGGAGTAGAAGGAATAGGGAGAGTTCGAGGGGGCTGTAGCAAAGGCATTTTTTCTAATATGGGGCTATCGTAAACCTTGGCAGAGATGCCTCGTTCTTGCAAAAGTTTAGCCAGGCTGCTCGTGCTGCTGAAGGTGGTAGTTGAATCTCTTCTGTTGGTGAGAAATTCCCCAATGCTAAGCCGGTAAGACACAGCTGGAGTGCTCACTACTGGGTTTCCAATACTGCTGCCAGCATTTCCAAGTGAAAATGGGGCACCCACAGAGCTGAAATAAAATAAAAATTCAAGAGAGAAGACGTACACATTAGCCACCTTTACACCTGCTCTGCACTATATTTGCCTTTCAGTACACAGAAGGCTCAAGAAAAAGTAAACTATTGCTATTAGCTGTGACAGTTTCAGTTTTAGTATATTCAGAATTATTATTCTGCAAATTATTTAGAAGGTACTAGGTTGACAGAGAGGTTTTGATGCAAGTACTAATTAATCTACTTTCTGCGGGCACCTATATCAACATAGATATCCCCTAATAACTTAGTTTAAAAAATTATGACGCAGTCAGAAAAAAAGAATTATGGCAGTATCAATTTCTTTTTTTTCAACAGGTGTTATGACACAAGGCATTTGCTATTTAAGAGCATAAATTTACTTCCTTTAAGATGCCCAAACCTGTTTTACCTCTCATTCTAGAGAATTTCAAGTTTCCCCTTTGTAATTACAACTATTTGTATGAATAACATCCAATCCTTGGTATTTTTTAAAACCATTTATCAGAAGCCAAAAAGCAACTGTTTAATCCTATGCAGCAACATTTAGGATGTCAGCAATCATCATACCTGGGAGTAACTTGAGTGACATCAGATGGATGAAGGATCCTACAGGTAGTAAAGGTAAACGTGGAATTTGTGGAAGACAGACACTTCCCTGGATTTGAGGCTGCAACGTGGAGAAAATGAGGGTAAAAATAAAGACAGATAAGGACTAATCAAAGCAAAGTTTAAGATAAGGTTATTATCACTGCTAATTTTTTTTTTTAAGTAAACAACAAAGACACCAAAGACAGCATTGTCTCAAGTTCAAATACTTTCCACTGAGAAAAAGACATTGAAAAAAAAAAAAGTGGAAAAACCACTAATCCTGCTTCTTACCAGTGAGTGGTACTGCTGCTGAAGTAATAGGTGGCAGAAAAATCCCTGCCACTGGCTTTGCCACTGGACATTTCTTTTCTTCTGCAAAGGGCTGTTGCACTTGAAATGTTATACCTCCTTCACCTTCTTCTTCATCATCCTCCTCCAAGTCAGAGATGTGGTACACAGTATCATCAGACAGAGGGGTAAAACCTTTTGTAACAACACCTGGTCTTGGGTCAAGAATGGTGCCTAGGTTGGGTCGAGCAAGCTGCTGCCAGTGAAAAAGGGTCTGAGATCCTGGTGTGAAAAAGACAGAAGTCTCAGAGAGCCACCACCTACTATTGTATTGAGCTACAAGAATTCCTGATCAAAACAACTCCAGCCAACTGGTGCTGCCACTGTGATACACGTGGTGCACTTGGAGCACAATGCCAAGAAAAAGTCTAACAATTAGCACCATACAAGAAAGCTAAGTAGAAAGTGATACTGATGAGATAGTTGGCATGTAGCCTATCAAATGCTACTACTTCTTCTTACTGCCTATCATACCTAGCTATACACACACCAACGATTTAGCTGGCAAATTAATGCAAAATCTTTTTCTGGCGATGAGAGAAGGAAGATCAGCCTCTTACCTTCAATGGGCTTGACAATTTGCAATTTTTCTGGTAGGAGGACACGGAGATTACTAGAGCTGGCAGAAAGATCTGTGAATTCTGAGTTTGTTCCCAGAGAAAAACAGCTTTCTGTCGGTGTACTACAGCCACTAGCCCCTCCTTTCTGCTCAGCCAGCAAATGCATTTTTCGCTCCCATTCCTCTTCAAAGAACTGCTTCTCACTCAGGTAGTTCTGACGACGAAGGGAGAGCCTGTGCAGAGCCATGACTAAGTCATTGTCTCCAGGGGTTCCTGGCTGGCCAGGATTGTGACTGTCCCTGTAAGAAACATCAAATCATAACAGATATTAAGACCACTGAAGTAACTATTTCTCTCTTACACAGCAAAGGCCCAGTCTGGATTAAGTTTTGAATCAGTTAGTTCAGAAAGAAGATAACAGACTGTATTTCCTACCTCAAATTCTTCTCAGAACTGCTCTCCTGGGTCGTCTGTGTGTGGGTCTCCAACTGGTGTACGCCAGACTGGAAAGGCTTTGCTGTCATAACAACACTTGACCTATTAGATCCAGGGATTGGCAATGGGGCAGGAAAGGAAGATGAGCGGCCACGAGTGACATTAGCAACCTTGACAGTGTCAAATACTCGTTTCTGTTGACCCCTGCAGAAAAGACAAGCAAACAAACGTGGTTTTCAGAAGCCTTTTGAAAAAGATGTAATAAAGAAGCAGCTCTAATATGACTTTCAAAAGTCTGCAGAGACCTGACTAAAAAGATTTAAGCCATAAAACCAGGATTGCCTAAGACACATTTTCAGTAGTACAACTCTCTTAAATATCAGAATTACCACTTACTTCAACCTGAGAGCTGAACCTCTATTGATAATCACTTGACAACATATAGGAACATGTATTTTACTTATTTAATTCGTATATACTTTCAGAAGCATATACCATATATTTAATTTATTACTTCTTGCTCTAAAGTAAGAGATCCAGGAACAGGTCTTCAGGGCTTTGGAAGCTGTTATCAGTCTTTCAGCTATAATTTCTATTTGCCTGAGAATTTTTCTATAAGCCTTAAAAGGGATAAAACTAGTGCTCTGCATCAGAGAATCTGCATACAAAATCTCATAAATTAAAGAATGAAACAATATCGTTTAGCAAATTCCCAACTTCCTCATAGAATCAAGTAAGAATACTAGGTTTGAAATTTGAAAAGATTACCAAATACTAAAAAGCCTTTTTTTAATTAAGTTATGTAGAAAAATTATTATAGAGGGAACATTCACATGAATAGATTTCCAGAAATCAGTTTCACCTTACTTAATACAAGCATATGGAAAAATAACAGAGTAGCACATAGAAATCTGAGACATACTTTTGCTTGGAGAGAACAGATTCATCACCCTGACTCAGTTCCCTCCTCATTGTCCCTTCAATTTCTGCTGCAAGGGAATCCTAGAGAAAAATGGAAACCAGAAAAGTTGACAAATTAGATTCAAGTCTTCCACCTGAAAATTTTAGCAGAAAACAGCTCTAAAAAAACCACTCAAAAAATCTCCATTTGTTTCCCTGGTATCAGTATGTTTCAGACAAACCCTTCAGTCTCTGAAGGAAGGGCACAGGGGGGCAGTTTTCCACCATAACTCCACCTATGTATGACCAGTATGGGTTCAGTTTTCATTAGCAACATCTGCCTTTTCTTGGTACTGTTTACATTGGTTTCTGAAGTTAAGCTCCAATTTTAAGACCACTTCCTACAAGGCCGAACACATACATGAGGGATTCTGTATATACAAAACAACCAGCCAAAACCTGACAAATTCCCAGCACAGCCCAGAATTTTTGAGAGTACAGTAATAAGAACATACCTGACACTAATAAGAGGAGGAAAATAAATGACTTTAACCCTTTTCCATTGGTTTAGTCATCTCTAGCAATTAGTCTAGGGTCATGCATTTCTGATGATGCTTAAAATTGAAGCATCCAATATAGATAAGGGTCCAAAATGATCATGTCCAAAGATAAAAGGGTCCAAAAAGATAATGTCCAAATAAGATAAGGACATAAAATTACATAAAGTAAGAAAAATACTCCCTGAACTCTGGAAAAGATGCTTTGTTTCTTAAAGAAACACTGTCAAGTTATAAAATTCACATCAACATTGAACAATATACTTGCACAACTGAGCACTAGCAGTATAACACACTAATTCCCGTATTTAACAAAAAAGGCATATAAAAAGGAAAAATAATGTTAGTATCACAATATGGCAAGTGAATGATTAGTTTCCTAACACATTAAATTCTCAATAGTGTACACATTAAAGGACTAAAACCATTACATCAGCTCCTTTGCCTACTACAGAATAGTTCCTGCTGTGGCTCCTGCATCGGTGGTTTTACTCATCTAGCTGTATGTTCCTACAGGCCATAGGTGCAGCAGTGTATGCCACACTGGAGGGATTTATTACCACAGGAAATGCTCCGCACGACTGGGAGTGGCAGCGACAAGCAACAGAGCTGGCTCTGCTGCGCAGCAACTTCACTTCTTCTTGAGATTCCTGCAGCATCCCTAGACACTCTGCATTCCGGTCTTGCAACTCATGTAGCTGAAAGAGAAGAGAGGACACCACATGATACCAGTAAGCTTCAAAGAAAATACAGAATTAAACTGAATTAGCTCCTACAGAAACCTGTACTGAGTGATTCAATACTGCAACATTTTTCCAACTGCACAGCACGTGCCAACCTCTGGAATGGACAATGGTCAGCATAGCACCCGCTATGCTTTTAGTGGTGAAGCATAAAGTCCACATTAAGACTTGAAAGACGAAAAGGTATAATAAAATCCAAAGGGAAATACATTGAAAAACTCTGGAAATAGAGTAACTGCTGATACAAAAGAAGCAAAAAAGAGAACTTCCTTGAAATCTAATGAGTGACAGTTTTGCTGATATAATCAGTAATTGTCACACTAAAATGGTCTTTTTCTCATAGCTACTAAGAATATAAGACCTCCCTGCTTGGAACACCTTCCTTGCTTTTCATATTCCTGTGAACTACGGAAATATTTGTGTAGACTTAAAAATAATTACTCTTTTCCTCCAATCATATGACTCCAATCACAATGAAAACTGAAACCCCCTATATAACTGTTGTGGTTTGGGCAATAGTTTCCATTCTCTCTTAGTTTTCCTTCTCTTGTATTGTATTCCAAACATTTATCTAAACATATATATAGAAGCCTTCAGTACCTCTGCTGTCAGTTGTCTCTGAGCATCTTTGGAAGCTTGTAAGTGAAGTTTCAGCTCCTCCTTTTCAATCACGTGCTGAAAGCACAAAAAGGTGCTCGTCATTTTCTCAGCCGATTTCCCTGAGAGTTGATCCTCTGCCATACCTTCCCAAAACAGCCACTCTCTTGCAGTGTGACCCCCTGGCTTGTGAGTCAGTTTTTACCCTCTGTAAGCACTGGCGTGCACATGCGAGTGCACACATACACACACGCGCACACACTCTCCATCAGCATTCCCTTACTTCTTTGAGTTTATGTTGAAGTTCAACAATCTGAGACAAGAGGGATGAGATCTCTTCCTGGTAGCGAACCAACTCCTCACTCTTCTCTGACAACTCCTCTGTTATTCTGGAAATTTGAGCATTTGTTTGCCCTACAAAACATAAAAGGAACTTAGTAGTGAGCTTTTCCCAACACATGACAAAAAACCATACCAAATCAAACCCAAAGCCCAGAAAAGATTACTGAAAGTCGACAACAATATGCAAAAAGGCCAATACCCTTAGGAAATAAATTCATAGTATATGAGACTAGGCCCCTTGGAACACCCATAAGGAAATGATAAAGAGAAATGGTGGGGAGGAGAAGGAGAAAGAGCATTAACTTCAAATGCAGGTGTAAAATACTAAAAGCTAAGTACGCAGAACCTGAAATACATATCACAGGTATGTGAAACCACTGTAATAAAATCCAAGGTGAGCTACTGTAAACGATTTCAAATGACATACTGGCTCATGACCAAGGCCAGATTTGGAATATGCTGAAGAAGTCAGACTGTGAATTGATCTTGTGATTAACTACCGCTCTCCATAAGCAAAGGCATTTTGTCAGACCTTGTCAAGCGTAACATACACCTATTCACCTCTTGACTCTGGTCACTCTCTTTTCCCCAAAAACCCATTGCATACAATTTCCAGTTTCTTTTTTATTCAAGCAAGCACTTCATCAAGTGAGATGACAAAGCAACTCAAAAAGCTGAAATATATTTATGCAGTTAGTATTGCTCGTATACTTGCTCTGAAAGCATAGTGAAGTCATAACAAAGTCTGATCAGTCTTTCATAAAGGTCATGCTACAAATTCAGTGGTTATTGTACCTCACCAATTTGCTGCAGAACAAGGTTCTGCCCACGGGCAAGTGGGCATTTAAGCTCACAGTCAGATACATTTTTACTGAAGACACAAATTTTAAAGCTGTAGACTAGATATCCTTTGGGAGAAGATTCCTTCTGTCAGTCTAAATTACTTAGCATGCCTATATAGAATTTGACAATACAGAACACACAGATACTCTCATCGAAGGAAAATAGGAGAGCTTCTATGAAATAACTTATATTTGCAAATTATATCTATTTTCTCAGAGAGAATGGAGTAAATTAACAACCAGCTATGTATCAATTCATAGTATTTTGTGGTCATCAAAATCAAGCAGCAACACAGTCTTCCTCTTGGAGGTTGTAAAAGAAAATATTTTAAAATATAAGCTTAAGGTTATTATGCACAAAGGAAGCGGTACACACCAAATGACTACAGATAAAAAATTGTACCACCGGGTTACACAATCACCACATAAGGAAAATGATTATTCCTTATTTTTTCAGAATACTCACATGCATTTGTATAATAATAGCTGCAACTCTTTGCAAACAAGTAGTCCCCAAAGGAAATACGGACAACTTGCCAATATAAATGCTTTGGCTTATAATACATATTTTAAAAATAAACTGTGTTCATAAATATATAGTAACTTAGAATAAGCATTTAAGAGTCTATGCACTGATACATTTCAATGTCACGTGTGCTGAGTACTCTATATAAGAAGTGTATTATGTTATTTTCCAATGTCTGTAGGCTTCAGTTTAGGAGCTTTATGAACATTGGATTTTGTGTTCATTTTCTCTCTCTAAACACAGTACACATACCTGAAGTTTAATGTCAGAGTGAAACTTGATGAAATACAGGACCAATTTTGAACTTGGGTAAGGAGCAAGGCTTGAATAATTGGTATAAATTACTGAATTTTTTTACTCATTTTTGCATTCAGGGATAACTAAGAATGTGTAGGTACTAGGTATCCCAAATACCATTTTACCATTGCAAGATAGACCTTAAATACTCACGGAGCTCTTTGACACAGTCATTGACCAGCTGCTGTTCCTTTTCTTCATATGTAATGGTTTCTGTCTTCAGATGGCAAGCCTTCAAGAAAATTATTGATATTCCAATTTCAGTTTATCTACACATATATTAACATTACAAATTTTTATTTCTGAAATTCTTGCAACTGAAGAGTCTCCTTTCTATCTATCTTTAAAATTTCTATGTATCTGGTCATACTTTCTAACCATTTTTTTCCACTGTTACCTGTTTCCCTGAATTGCACAGGTCCTTTAAGTGAAAGATATACAGGCACATGAGCAAAACCTCCTCTCTCATACCTCTAATAAAAAACCTGTTGCAAAAATATGTGATTTGGCAAGGAAAGTAAACCAACACAGTAATCAGAAGTAAACAATTGAATTTGCTTCAATCCTTCTTAAGGCAAAGAAATCTTGAAAACTGAATGATATTAGTCAAATCTTTTATGGCACCAAAAAGCTCTCAGTAGAACAGCTTTTCTCCGTATCCCCCAACTAGTCTATTTAGACTAAATTTTCTGGGCCAGAAAACAACATCGAGCATACTACATTTCCACTTTTGTTTCAATGGTGAGGATCATAATATTAAGCTTTGCACAGATAAGTCTATATTTGGAACTGTTTGCTTGTAAGAGACTCACTGTAAAACTCAGGTTTAAAGATTATCCAAGCAAGTAGAAGTACAGCTACAAGTGCAAGCAAACGCACCTCTTTACAAAATGCTGTCACATGAAAATAACTACAAAAGCAAATATAGGCTTGACATGATTGAGGCTATTTCAAGTCAGTGAAGGTCATGTTGTATCACAGAATGACAGCAGTCTCTTTTCACCTCCATGTTTTCACACAGATGTAGACTAAATCCCTGATCTGTAAAGTTCTGAAAATCATATATAGGATTAAGAGCATAATAAAAGCAGTCTAATCTTCTCTTTTTTCTCCTACAGAACTACTAAACCATCCATTTGGTCTTAGGCAGTTTTAGGAAGGATGTGCAGCTCAGGCTGAGTATTTTGGAGACAAAACGAGGGCAAGAGTATATTTTGTTCACATTACAGGAATCTAGCGTCTGTTGTATTGCTGTAACAAGCTTATATTGGGAAAGGCTCACATAAAAAAACAAACAAACAAACAAAAAACCCCCCACAATAATTAAAAACCACCTTTCTTGAAACCAACACCCCCCATTCCTTAAAAAATAACAGAAGAACCCACTTTTAACCAATCTCCTATTTTAAAAGTTCCACTCTCCACCTCTGAAGGAGAGACACTGCCATCTGTAGACTTCCAATTCTTGAAACCTTTGCTGTTGGTTCCATGACTTTTACAGCCATTATTTTGTCTGGCCGTTTAGTCTCTACCCTTGTAAAGGCACAGTGCCTGTATTCAGGTTTTATACACAATTAAAATACAGAGACTAATCACATAGTCAAAACTAAGTGTGTCTTTAAAAGAATTTGAGTAGAAGCTTATTAGCGCTTAGTATGGAATATAAACTGAAAAAAAATGTAAGGGCAACACTTACAAATTCCCAAATTCCCAAAACACTACTACTAATCCCAGTCAGATTTACATCAAAACAGGTTGCACAAGCTTGAGGGCCTGATGGGTCCAAGTACTTTTGCTGGGTGCTTATGTACGTTCCCATATTCTTTCACATACCATAGAGGCATAGAAGGACTACTAGAGGACTCAGAAGACAATGAGAAGTAGTGAAGGAAACAGCAGGATACAGCAGGTGGAGGGAAAGTGTTTGCCTATGATTTGTATGCACTGATACAAAATAGTCATATGCTTCAAGAGAAACCCAGATACTGGATTTTTTTAACCATTCTGATTTATTTCATATCCAGCATATATGGTATATACTGTAAGTCAGATATACCTTCGATCGGAGGGCAAGGTTCTCTTCTTCCAGCTCTCTGAGTTTATCTTGCAAAACATCCAGCTGCAACAGATCGTGGGATACATTGAAAGACTCATTGAAACGAAGTGGTGTGGAACAACTGGAATCTGTTTCACTCTCCTCTGAAGCAATCGAAACAATACGAAGCAGGTCATCCTTCTTTAACAGTTCATGCTGCAGCTGGTTAACCTATGACAAAAGAAGATCACCGGCTCGTGAAACGTACCTTAGCTACACAACATTATTTATGCAGCCTATTGGGACATCACTGCTCCAGTCTAAAATGAGATTTAAAAATAGCTCACAGGTTATGATTTGTTTATATTTGCACAGAAGATTCAAACTCTACTTATTTTATAGGAAGTTCACAAAATCAGATGTTTAACACCGCAAGACTGAAAATTCAAGATAACACAAGAATGGACAACAGAACATACTTTTTTAATAGTTTACTTCAAAATAATTTTCCATGTGCTTTGATATATGTTTATATTTTAACGTATCAACTATCATTTGGATTATGATCATTTTTCTGAACTGTAACTTCCTGGAGAAGAGGACTGATAGACATCTTTTGATATGTATAGACTAGTACCCCCAGTCCATACATTAAATGAACTGTAGGACAAATAGAAACAAGAGAAGAAACAGATCTCATTTAGATAAATTCTATTTTGCATATCTAAATGTTTATATGAATATATAAGTTTATGCTGTCCTACTTTTTATTACCAGCATGCTGTTTAATATAGGCAGCTGAATCCATTTCACTGTAACTTAGACTATATTTCCTGATCCCAGGGTTAAAAAACTTGGGATACTTTATTGTTTGTCAACTATTTAATTCTTCTTTTAAGAAAAAAAAACAACCAAAGAAAAGATTAGATCAAGAATCTGTGCTTAAAGGAAGATCGGGAGTGAAGCTCTTGAGCAGAATTCAGGTTTTGTTACATTTTACTTATTTATCTATTTATTCTTATTGTAAGTACCCCGTTAAGCGAACTCATTTTCTGGCTGTTTCCTCACCTCTGAAGTTGTTTTGTAGCAGGTCTTGCCAGATACCAGCTACTTATTTTGACTTAGATCACTAGATTCTTAGTTTAATGGTGGGATATCAGACTGATGGTCAAAACAAACACTTTGAAAATGCAACCCTGCTGTAGGTATATTATAACAATACTGAATGCTCTCATAATTTCTCAGTAATTACAATATGCAGTCTTCATAGTCAATTCTTGGCTTGAGAAAGCTGATTGAACAATGATAACTAGGAGAATAACATCTAAGTATACTTCTGTAGTTTGAAAGCAGCAATCACCTGCTTTCACAATGAAATAATATATTTCTATTAATCTTCTTACTGTCATCATAAAAAGAAAGAAAAAAAAAAAAAGAAAGAAAAAGAAAAAAAAAATTACTCACACGATCTAGAGTTTGTCCTAACTGTTCTTCTAGTGCTTCATTCTGTTCTGTCAACAGATGATTTCGTTTAAGGAGGGCTTGTCCAATTCGAGCTGCCAGTTCCAGGTCCCGATCTTTCTGCTCACAAAATGAGAACTAATGTCTACATTTCATCAGGTAAGGGTTAAACTCAGAGTAGTTATAGATTTTCACAGGATCACAGAATCACCGTGGTTGGAAGGGACCTCTGAGATCAAGTCCAACCTCAAAAAAAAAAACAAACAACAAAAAACCCCCAAAAAACCAAAACCAAAAACTAAAACAAAACCAACAAAACACAAAACACAACACCCCACCACAACACACCCACCCACAAACCAATAATCTTGGGCACTAAAGCATGCCCTGAAGAGCCATGTCTACACGTTTCTTAAATACCTCCAGGGATGGTGACTCCACCACCTCCCCGGGCAGGCTGTTCCAGTGCCTGACCACCCTCTCAGTAAAGTAATTCTTCCTAATATCTAATCTAAACCTCCCCTGCCGCAACTTCAGACCATCTCCTTTGGTCCTGTCATTACTCCCTTGGGAGAAGAAGCCAACACCCACCTCTCTACAACCTTCTTTCAGGTAGTTGTAGAGGGCAATGAGGTCTCCCCTCAGCCTGCTCTTCTCCAAACTAAACATACCCAGTTCCCTCAGCCTCTCCTCATAGGACTTGTTCTCTAGACCCCTCACTAGCTTGGTGGGTCTCCTCTGGACATGCTCCAGCACTTCAATGCCCTTCCTGTAGTGAGGGGCCCAGAACTGAACACAGTTACTCAAGGGGAGGCCTCACCAGTGCCGAGTACAGAGGCACGATGACTTCCCTACTCCTGCTGGCCACACTATTCCTGATACAGGCCAGGATGCCGTTAGCCTTCTTGGCCACCTGGGCACGCTGCTGGCTCATGTTAAGCCGGCTGTCCACCAACATTCCTAGGTCTTTTTCTGCTGGGCAGCTTTCCAGCCACTCTTCCCCAAGCCTGTAGCGTTGCTTGGGGCTGTTGTGACCGAAATGCAGGACCCGGCACTTGGCCTTATTAAACCTCATCCCATTGGCCTTGGCCCATTGATCCAGTCTGGCCAGACCCCTATGTAGAGCCTTCCAACCCTGGGTTTTTTTCCTGGCTATTGTTTAATGCATCACCACTCTGAGATCCCCCTTCACCCTCAAATGGATCAACTTTGTTAGAACAATGATTAATACTTCATCATTTGGATCCAGAACACATCCATAAATGTGTTTCTTGATAAATCACATTCTCTTCCACAGTCATTTGCAGTAACAGGGGGAGAGGAAAGCACCAAAGCTGGAGACAGTTTTGGGTTGAGCACTGAGGAGGTTATATGGGCTGTGTTGAATCATACAAAGAAGCCACATATACTTAGGCTTGTGGTCTTTCAAGTGACACTATCTACAGAACAGACTGCTTAACTTGATTAATGACGAGAGGGTAGAAGCAAAGGAGCAACAGGAAAGCTGTTTCTTTCTTAAACCTCACTGACTCCATGGGTGCCCACAGTTTTGCCAAATTTTGTTTCCAAGACAGTACAACAAAATGGGCAGCTTCTCATTTCTGTTTGATATGCAGCTCCTGAAGATAACTGAACCAAAACTTCCAGTAGCTGAACAAAACCCTTCCTCAAACATGTCCTCAAATATATTAACAGAGCATTACAGAGACTTAATAGCATTACCTCAGCCAACAGATGTTTGACCATGTCAGAATCACTGTAGGTTTTCTGCTCCACATTATCTGTGCCAAGAACTGAGAAGAGAAAAACATACTTACTGAGGTAGCTTAAGTACAAGACAACTGCTTCTCTAAACTTAGAAAGCTAAAAACTTAGAGGATGATGTTTATATACAAATACACTACTTAATTGATGAACTAGTGGGGGCTATGAAAATGCATCTTAACTTCAGGAAATAAGAAACAATGCTCATTTTCGGAGAGTGATACAAGGTATTAAACATTTCCAACTTTCAGCAGTATTACCTAAAACTTGAGGTGCTCGCTCATCCTTCAAATTTAGAAAAAGGAGAAAAATCTCTTAAGATCAACTTTTTGAATACAGTTAAGCTATTAAATCATCCAGCTTGGCGGGGTGAGAGAGAAGACTACATAGGAGCATACCAAAATATAGCTGAACACACCTGCTGACGTTACCCTTGAAACAAAATTCCCATTAGTGTGTGTGACAGCTACACACGGGAAGTGTGGAGACCCCAGAAAACATATTTATTAAGTGACTGATCATCTTAGAAACAGTTAAAAAGAAATGGGATAACGTATGTCTGCAATTTAGATGTAGTAGTAAGTCCTATCTTACTGATTGAGTGACTTTGAAGTTTGAAGAGCTTGTAAAACTATTTAAAAACTAAGAACAAGCAAGATTTGAAAAACAGGACTTAGTCAAGAATAAACGAAGCATGAAGAATGTTCAACAACCCTGAACAAAACACAGTGCTAAAACACAAAGCACTGGTGTGCTCTAGTTCTTGACCTGAGAAACAGAAGATTTTAGTACAGAAGAAAGCTTAGTTACCTTGAGCAAATTTGTGAGATCCAGCCAAGGAGGAGGAAGGCAGTTCAATAAGAGCTAGAGTGACAGAAAATGAAAGATATGGGGGAAAAAAAGAACAAAGAGGAGAAAGAATTAAAATGTAAAGAAATAGGTAATTTATTTGCATGCATTCACCACCACCAAAAATAAATGCATGTGTAAACATCTTTTTTACATCATTAAAAAATTCTTAGAACTTTTAAAGAACCATTTAAATATGAGTAACTTCAGAAGCAGATTTATACATCTCACTTGCAGGTGATGGATGTTTGTGCTTGCCCAAGTTCAATAGAAATCTGCTATTTTTGCTTTATGGAATCAGGGTCATGAAAATAAAGATGACAGCAATATAAATTTAACCAATATAGAAGTAACTCCTTCAACTGAAGGTGTAAGTTCATGTGTTTTGAAACTAATTCCATCATCACTGCACTGCAAAATGAGATTACTATAGATTTGATCTAAATCTATTTCTGAAGGTTTCCTTTACTCTTCTATCTTGTTCAAATCTGATTCATAGTCTGAATACACAGTGGTATTGGTTCTCAGTTTTTTTTCTTTGTTCTTGTTGCAGATTGCACACTTAGTTATGAGCCAGTGAAGTGCCAAGCCGAAGTGCACACTAACTTTATTTACTTATGATATATATGCTATGTATGTCCTTTACATACATAATGTCCACAATTAACCTGTTAAAACATAACACTAAGTCTATGCTAGGAACAAAACCAAGGTACATTTCAGTATAGAAAGAAATTTCCTGGAAAGACAAGAGAACAGAAAGAACAACACAGAAGAAAAAGGTTTACTGAACTGTTTCTCTTACAACTTACAGAAAAATAAATCTAACGCTTTTTATCAAGTAGATGACTAGGCATAAAAAGCCAACACATCTGTTCAAGTATTTAGGAGCTTTGAACTTACAGCAGTGGCATTTACTAACTGTATTTCTAAGCAGGGCAAAACCAGAAACTCTTCACAAAACCTAAAGTACCTATCTATGAACAGCATAACATGGATTTGGGAGGTCAATTTTACTGTACTGCTTGGTTGCTGATATTGGTTGCTGAGAGGGGACTCCAAACTCATCTGGCTTACTAGTATTTGGAAAGTTCACTGCACATATATAAGTGATTTTCAACCATTACAGGCAGACTACAACAGCCAGCTCTCCTGTGGTAACTGTTCCCACCAGGTGATTTCAATTTAAAAGTTTCTACCCAGTACTAAGTCACCTTAATAAAGATTTACACTAGTGACATACAAGGTTACTCAGCTACGTAGGTTTCTAAAATCAAAAGCAAATATATTTTCTCTGATAAATGAAATCACAGAACTAACAGCTTTGAAACTTAGCTCTATACAACCTTTGTCATTTTCTCAATGTACAAGATCAAAATTATACACAATTTGTTATAATTATGTCTTGTGAACATGCAAATGTGCAATCTCTCCTCACTCACCTTGCCAAGCAAAAGCTGCAAGAAACTCTTCATTTTGGTTAATATTCTTGTTATGTTGTGCCATGTCTCTTTATTCACACATACAAAGTAGTTCCAAAGACAAATACTTTGTAATTCAGGGCTTCTTATGCTACCACACTTGAAGCAGAAAATATTCTTTCACCTCACTGAAAACACTGTCAGTGGAAACTCACCTGGTCATCAGATATAATATGCAGCAACCATAAAAATATGCAGCAACCATAAAAAGAGGAGGAGCTCAAAGTGCAGTGACCTTTTGTTTTGTTTTGGGTTTTTTTTTACCTTGGATGTCAACTACAAATTCACTCAAACCATAAGTTTAGCATTCTCTTTAGGAAAAAGTTATAAAAATCTTTCCATATATATATATAGGGAAGGTGAGATATACACATAAAAATGAGAAGTTACACTTCAAGAGCATAATTGTCACATTTATTCCCAATTCTAGTCAAGAGAAATAAGCACACAAATTTTACCTAACATTCTATTCAGCAATTATTACAACTAGATCTTGATTTATATCCATATTTGTCTGGGACCTTCCCAGTATCTCCCTCTAAGTTCCTGGGCTCAAAAAAGCTAGTATGATGAAAAGCTACATTCAATCTCTTTGGACAACTTCTAGGAAAAACATAAACCTATTTAATTTGAGTTCACATATGACTCAGCAGTTACAACAGAGTTCTTAAATGTTAGAATTAGTTTCGTATGTTATGCCTATCAGTTCTATTCTAACTTAGTGTCAGTCATTGTTACAGCTCATTTTTGAGAATGTCAAGAAAGCATCTATGGCAAGTGTTCAAAAAGCTCCCACAATCAGTTTATTATTTTCACAGGACACTTTCTATAGTTAAAAAGAACTCACTGGGTGAATGAGGAAGACACCACTTTCTGAAGTACCCTGACAACCAAATAATACGTAACTGTCTTCATTAAAACATTGTTGATAATCCCCCTCCATCTCACTGCAGTCTGCAAATGCAGGCTCACACTGACTGAAATTCCTCCTCTCTGAGCCCTGTGCTTCATCTCACTGAAACTCCAGATGCTGACTGGAGAGCTTCAGCAGAGCTACATTTGATGTAAAGTTCCTTTCAGCACTGACAGACTCTGATCCCACCTCTTTATAATTAAAACTAGGGAAAGTACACACCCATTGATGACACAACTGCTTCAACTGAATTACGAAAGGGTTCACTCAACTAACAAATCATTTATGCTTGCAATATTATTATCAGAAACAGACCAAGCAATAAACATTAAGCGGCCCTACAAATGCTTTCCACAGTTAAAAGAATTCTAACTGATAACAAGATTGCTTTAAATTGTTGAGTACTGCATTTTTAGGAGATAATATTTTACTTTTACTTACTCATTTGCTATTACACCCTGGGTGGAGGCTTAAAGCACAAACAAGACAAAAAGCCTTTCAGAGTGGTGGTATGTACACCATGCAGAGGTGGCACGTACAAGGAAGAGGTAATCATTACAGATTGTATAGAAATACCAAGTTCACTCTCCCAAGTGGTTTGTTCCAACAGTTCCAATATATGGAAGAAACAGAACTTCCCAGTTTCTCTACAGAGATTACAAATCATTCTCCTCTTTACACATGAAAACACTTGAAACTACACACAAGCAAGTGTTCAGTTCTTTTGGCAGCCTTCTATACATTTGGTTTTTAACATACTAAAGGTTTCTTCATGTGATTGGAAGCTGTCCATTTTCTTTCTTATGATCTGCTAGGATTAAGGATAAGTTATATAGTATTCCGAAAACTGGAAGGCAGTGACCAACACTGGTCTAGTGCCCACCTATGTGGCATTCACACCATTTCTATCTCCAGAGAAACCATTAGCAGCATTTTAAAAGCAACACTGACACAAAACATCAGGACAAACATCATCAAAAGAACCACAGCGCCAATAACGTTCCTGAAAACAGAGCTGCTGCATATTCCATACCTCTCATATTACATCTCATCTAGTGCAATTCTAGATTCCTCTTTTCACTACCACATATTCCCACTTTTATCTCTATGTGAAATCTAATGTTCAGGCAGCCCTGGGATGTGCTAGGTCGGCCCGTAGAATTGCAGTGCTGAACTACAAGCACTTCCCCTGAACTCAGCTTTTTCTTTCACCTGTCCAAAGTTTTCTAGTTTTGAACACTTTATAATATTATAATAACATTCATTTTATATTTACAGCTTTCTCTTCAATAAAAGAAAAAAAAAATATCCTAGGCCCAAATATACTCACTCATGTAACGGAAGGGGTCCTCATCACGAACTGGAGAAGTGATTTCAGGAAGGTGGCCATGGCAGGCAGGGGACTGAATCCAGTCTTGATTTTCATACAGATACAGAGAGTCCACTCGTAACTTGTAATCTGGCAACTGTTCTTCTAACATGCTCACCAACTCTACCTCTGGAAGGTCCTCCGTGGAGCAGACATCTGAAAGTGAGTAAATGCCAGTAATAATACATTACTATTAAATATGACTTATATTTAATATTGCTACAGTAGTATACATTCTGTATACTATAAAATACTTTAAAAACATTCAGTAGATTTGAAAATAATTATTCCATACTGGAGAAATTCTCAGAATACTTATTGAATCAATACTTGATTTGTAAGTTCTTCATCCCCAGCTCAATCCCCAACTTCCCAACAAAGAGGGTTCAGGGAACAATATAAAATTCCATTATCATCCATACAGAATCACACTCTGAGAAACACAATACTCAAAATCCTGGAAAGAAAGTTTAGCTCTTCTTGTGTTGTCCCCCTCTCTTAATCTCTTCACAATTATTGCAAAAAAAGAGAGAGATTCATTCTAAGTTGCTAAAATACTGCGTATCAAAGGTATATGATTATTAGCTTTCCAACATCTCCACTAAAGATTAAGACTATCTTCAGTATCTTTCAATGGAAAAAATGCCAATGTTGATTAGTGACACTGAGAATTTTACAAACAACATTTTACAACAGAAGCTGATTTTACAAGCTAGTTAAGAGGACTCACCATTTTTCTTCATTTGCAGTATCACAAAAGCAATACAAAGAATGTGAAATTTAAGGTTGTCTTCAGGTTCGTGTTCTGTAACATCTTAGATACATTCAGGATTTGTAACAGTTCCATTCTTCAACTTACCAGAGATGCTCTCCAAGCCTCTGTGATCAAAATTCATGAGTCCTTTCTTCACAGTTCACTTCTTTGGAAATAGCATTCTGTAGTCCGATTGTGCATCATCTCTTTATTGCTTTGGTAGAAAGACGGCTTTGGTTTGGAGACAGAGTAAATGAGAGTCATCAAGACACTAACAAATCTGGCATTAACTCATTTCTGTAGATTTGTTCATACTCCAGATCTTTTGCCATCTTAGGACATTCTTATTTCATCTGGGCTACTATTATAGACCAGTAGAAGTATCTACAGAATATTTCATGTGAGTTTCACAAGCTTCTCAGCTCAGCCGCCATCTAGAAATTAAACAAAGAGAATGCCAAAGTTTAATAAATGTCACTCTTTCAAATGAGATAGGTAAATTAATGTGACTGTCTCTTTCAGTCTGACTTTCCTTCCTGTACTATCATTTAACTATAAACAAATAAATAAATAAACAAACAATTTAACCCCCAGTTAACACATCACATGTAAAATGTAGCATTACAAATATATTGTTTCCCTACAGACACCACATCTCACCTTCAGCATCAACTTTGTCAATTACTTATTTGTCTACACCATTCCTCCTCTTCCATATAATACTTAGTGTACCACAGCTTCATTCACTGAAATTAAGCATTTGTCTTTTACTCTGAAGGACAGGTGCTCCAACTAAACAGAAATTGTCTTTGGACTACTACATTGATTTAAAGCGATGGATTCTTAAGGCAGGATTTCAAAACCATCATTCTTAGCATTTTGGTTGTTAAAACAAAAGTTTTATAGAACTATTTGCTTTAATTTCTTTCCTTTTAATAATCTGTTAATTAAAAATTGGATCTATCAGAAATTTACTTTGTAGATCATGACAAAATTTGTGTTTCCTCTTCAGCAGGGACTCATTTAAACCAAAAATGAGACTACCATGACTAATTGGGATAATCTTTCAGAATTGCTTACAAAAGCAAAAATTCTGCTGCTCCCTTGCCAAGACTGATCAATCATCTTCCTGAGTAGAACAGGCCTAGATGACAGAAAAATATAAAATGAAAGTGAACAAAAGTCTCATTTTCCCTCCTCTTACATTCAGTAAACACAAAATTCTCTTGAAATCTTACATTAATTTCAAATTTGCTCTTAACAGTTTCCCTAAGATCTCCCATCACCAAGCACAACAATCACAGACCCAATCTCCGTCTGTAGCAAACTCTCATTTGACAAGATCAAAATGGACAGTGCAGGAACTTTTTAAAGAAAGCCTAGAGCCTGCTAGTTCATCAGCTTGCAGACTTTGGCAGGATATAAAAAAAAAAAAACAAAAAAACCAACTTTCTTTCATTAAGGTCAGCTCATACTTGTGAGCAATATCTTCTTGCTTTGTCATTTATTTCTTTATATAAGTATTTTATTTACCAGTTTTAATTATTATCCATATTAGACACTTACTAAAAACAGTAAGACAGATTTCAAAAACATTTGCTATCTGAATGTATATCTGCTTCTGGTACTAGTTTGTGATTTTTTTCAAGAGGCTGTTTTTTAAATGGGTTGCAGAAAAGCACTAACCACACACACAAAACAACTCAATACAGCAGAAAAAGACACTTAAGAAGGCTGCTGTAGATCCACACAGCCAAGATGATTTCGTTTTGTAGTAGAAAGACTCACTATAGAGAGACACAAAATTCAGAGGCATAGAACAGTTTCTTTGCACCTCTGATTGAATCTTTTCCCTTCCAGTTTTAATAACGTAAAAATGCTACTTCCTCTCAAAATTGGATTTAATTGCCCTTCTAAGTTGTGCAAAAATAGAAACACTATTTGTTGTGGGTCAATCCCAGTTCAGCCAAAGTGGGGCAGGGGGAAGAAAAAGAAAATAAATCATTTGGCTCAAAGTCTTCTAGAGCATCAGGCCAACATCAAGCGACTGAACTGAAAGGGCAACTGCATTTGTAAAGCCTTTGAGAAGTTTACTAGATAAGCAAACATAATAAAATTTAATGCTCACATTTCCTATGCCTCTCACAGCTTTAGTTTCATGGGCCATAGGGCAACTTCTCTGGAAATTGAACCAGCTAATGCACTGTGTGGTGCCACCCTGAAAGTGACTCCATGACCCTTTTACTCTGCAGCTATAAAACGATTTCCTAAGGACAGATTCCTTCTGCAAGTTACAACTACAATTAAATACATTTGGATAAAACCCACAAAATTTACAGCACAGCCTTAAAATACATGACCATGCTATAAAGATGGTCTAGAAATTAAAATTGTTAAATTGTGAAGAAAGACATGTCCAAAACAGAAGCCAGAAAGCTTTCTGAGGTATTATTTTTAATCTTTACATAGAATTATTATTTCCACTGACAATTTACTATATTCACTCCACTCTCGTGCACTTCTCGGTTTTGTCCCATTTGCTTACAGCCAATTTCCCATTGCTGTTTGAGTCTTTTACAAACAGGCTAGCTGAACATGGAAAAACCAAGGAGAATTCAAATATGGGAAGACGGGCTGTACTCAGGAGTGGTGCTCTCAGGAGGCTTTCTTCAAGAACGGCTCAAGAGAAACTGAAATATCAGAAAACTTTTTATATATATACACACATATCTATCTCAATCTGTTTATTTCTGTGCTCTCTAAATTAAATCTCACTCCATGATGTGTGTTTCACATTTCAAATTTCATAGGGCTTGAAACAGTAAGCTAAAACCAGGAGTACCTATAGCACCCTAAAGAAAAAATAACTTGAAGAAGCTAGAACTAGTTCTAGGCCTTTTGCATCTGCCCCACAGAATCCAAGTTGCTCCATGGTTTGCTAGATCATCTCTGTGTGGGAAATGGAAAAGAAACTCAAAAAGAAAGGTGATGTTGGAACCCATTCATACCAAGAAGTATTTTGAAAAAACATGGAGGGCTCTCACTTATGACCCAAGCAACAGTCTTATTGTTCACCAATGATATAACAAGACCTGACAATTTAAACTGTACAAAAATTAAAGCATAACCAACAAAAATATAAGGGCTAGAAAAACATGTTAAACACATTCCAAGAAATACACATCAATTGTCTACTAAATGGTAAGATGTCATAGTGTATAGGTTAAAAAAAAAAGAAAACTTAAAATAATAGAAATCATATATTCCATTAAAACACTGATATTTCAATACATTTGATCTGACTAGCAAAGAGACAAAAATGAGTTCTCCTGACCACATGACAGATTTTATTATTTTTTCCTTCAGTGAGTCAGAAGATCTCAGCCAAGTCTAACATGCAAAAGCAATACTGAGTAAAGCCTTATAAAAGCTGAAATAGCTATAAAGCATTAAAAATTATGGTCTTTTCTTTGTAACTACCACTACAACTCAAGATAGATGCAAAAATACAGTTGTACCATCTTATTTCAGAATGTAATTCTGAAGACAGTCCACCACTAGGGAACTGTAATTCAAATTTGAATTACAGAAAGGTGAGATGAGTTGCTTTTACAACTGGAAACCTTAGATGAACAAATATATGTGTTAAATTCTTTGTGCTTAAAAAGCTAAAAACACATTCAAAATATTGGCATCTATGTTGACAACATGAAAACTCAAACATAAATATCCTGTTATTCTTGCTGCTTCCCATTTGTTGAGAGCAGTTGACTCCTCACAACTGCTTAGAAAGAGTAAATTAGATCTGCTCCTCTGTACAATTACAGGATGCAAGACATCAGGCCACAACTAACACAAAGAAAATTCCAACAAGGAAGATTCTAACTTGATTAAGAGAGAAGGCAACATCCATTTTCCAAAAGGAAGCCAACTGAATGAGTCAATTATTCTGGGGTGCTGAATTTTACTGCTATGTAAATATACAATTAAAAAAAAACCTTATCTAGTCATTAACACAGTACTTCTTCATTTCTAAAACTGGAATGGTGTCAAGCCAGCTAGTAACAATAAACATACTTTGCATTTCAAGGTTAATGAAACAGATCTAATTTTATAGCAAACATGATGACCCTGAATTGCTGCCAAAACATTCCTGGGACTAGAGCTCGGAGGCAGAGGCCAAATCCTTCAACACTATGTAGCATGAGATGAAGGACAAAGGACTAAGTACTGAAAAAAAAATTATATCTATGTGAACGCGAACTTTGTCTATCACAATCAACACTTGCTGTGTGCCGAACACGTTATTTTCAACCATTGCTATCCCTACAGTAGTAGTGCTCGTGTTTCTTTCATGAAAGGAAAAAAAAATAAATTTAAAAGAGTATGCCACCACAATCCTAATTAACAAGTGTAGTAATCATAAGCAAACCTGCAACAGACCTTCAACCATAAATAGTATGGTATAAGAGAGGAACTGTGAGAAAACAAAACATCCCCTCCCTCCATCTCCTGGATTGTTTTTCATTTGCAGAGGGCATAAGGGCTCTGAGGGGAAGCTGGAGAACACTTCTTAGAAGATTATGAATATCAAGGGAGTCATGGAGCTGACCCTCATCCTTTTTATCCAGAGTTATGCCAAGCCACACTCCCTTTTTCTTCTTCTCAATCATTTGTAATAATATGTGTTCTCCATAAGTGGCAAAACTATGCATTAAGTATGTGTATATATGCTTGATGTATATGTATACATGTACTCTGCTGAATACCACAGTTTGACAGCAAGATTTATTTTTTTAAAGTCCTACATGCTTAAAGGTTGTCTTTATCACCCTTAGCACACAGTGTAAAAATAGCATATGCATAACTGAAGTCTAACTTAATCTGAAATTCTGAATGCTACCTTCATGAAATACCTGTATCAAGTTTTATCAATTCCCAACTTTTTCAGAAGCAAAAAGTCTACCTGCAAGAAGTAATGTATACACATAGTAATGTTATGATCACAGGGGAACCAGTCTCTTTTTTTCAGAGTAAAAATAAGAACTGTCATGAATCCACTATCCATTGGTTAGAGTATAAAAATGTGATATACGCTCTTGAGGCAAGTGTGGTGCTAATACTTCATCATAAAAGTTGTTAGAGGCTTCTTTTAAAATTGAAGCTTGTTCTCTATAAAGTATACTTGAAGTGAACTTAAATAGCATTTAAGTTAACTGAAATCATGAACGCTTTCGGTTGATGCATAGTTGAATTCACCCAAGGAAGTTAGCTTTCTTAATATATACCCCAGCCAGTGCTCAACATTTAACAGTTACAGTTCTGTATTTATTAGAATAAACAAGACTGATCTATATGACTCAGTCACCACAGCATCACTAACAATCTAACTAGATAAAAAGATCTGTCATCTTTTTTGTAACCTTCTCCACATAAACGCTATTTCTGCAACTTCTTGGAAAATTAAGCAATTAATCATGTTTACGCTTCCTGAAAGACAGCCCTCCTACCACACAATACACATCTTAGCAAGCCATCTATTACAGGCAAACCGTCATCAGAAAAGTCTGTCATTTTCCAACACTGTACTCATTAATAGAAATTTGATAAATTGATACAGTTCTAATAGATGACACCATCACTACACCATCGCATTTTTTTTTCAATTTAGCTTCAGTGTCAGAGGTGCAATTAAAAAGAACTCTGCCTATTTTTACTCAGAAACACATCTTTTGAAAGATAACAAGTCTCTGAAAGCAAAGCTAAAATTGACTGTCACCTTGTGATGTGTGAAAAGTTATTTACTAGTATAATAATTACTTGTATCAGACTCTCTCGATCAGCCCACAATAGCTCTGAAACATAACCAAACCCAAGCATGTATGCAACTGCCTACTGTTGAAGACTCCATTTAAAAAAAAAATAATGCAAGGATGCAACTTCACATAGCACTTTTTGACCGGGATGGCTAACAGAATAGAAGACATTCACTGACATACTCTTACACAGCGTAACCAGCTGATCAAAACATAACAACGTGATTAAAAGGTTGATAGAAGCCAAAATCTCCTTGCCCTCAAGCCCATAGCAGCATCACAACTAAAACGTCACCGAGCTTTGCCTTTTAAGAGCTGCAACATAAACCTCCAAGGAGAGCCCCTTCATGATGGGTACTGGTGAGGCCGGGAGGAGCTCTCACCACGCTGAAGGTCACGCCAGCCATCAGAGCCACCATTCGCCGCCAGAGCCTGGCATGTGACAGCACTTTAAGCACATACACCGAACGGACAAAACTTAACGCGCTATCTCTCTACGTTACCACGCCAGAAAGGCGCGGGAATGCTCTATCTGCTCCCCGCTGCCCGGCGGGTAGGCCACAGGGACGGCTCAGCCTCCCCCGCCGCCGCAGGGCCGGCCCGGGGCGCTCCCTCACGCCCAGACCCCCCCGCCGCTCCTACCCCAACCAACCGCACGGCAGCCGCCGCACGCCCGGCAGCCTGCGCCAGGCACGGCCGGTGCCCCGGGACAGCCCGGGAGGTGCCGTGGCTGGCCGGAGGGGAGGGAGAGCGCGGCCCTGAGGGGGCAGAGAGGGGGGAGCTCGCTAAATTGCCCCTGAGGCGGCAGAGCTACCCCGAACCAGGGTCTCTTACCCGCCCCGCGCTTCCTCCGGCACTCCTCCTCCTCCTCCCCGCCGCCGCCGCCGCCCGAGGCCCCCAGCCCCGCCTGTAATCAGCCGGCGACTGAGGAAGGACCCCGATGGTTTCCGCCCGGCGCCCGCCCCGGAACTACAGCCCCCGGCTCGCCGCGCGGCGCGAACGACAAGCCCCACAATGCGCCGGGGCCTGGTGCGGGCGGCCCCACCACCCCCTGCGGCTCGGCAGGGGCTGGGAGCGGGGCGGGGCCCCGGGCTGGCGGCTCGGCTCGGCGGCCGCGCCGGCCCCCTGACCCTGACCTCAGGCGGCGGCGGGTAGGAAGCGGGCGCTGCCTCCCTGCGAGGGTTCCCCGGGGACGCCGGGGCTCTGGGGCGGGCCGCGCACTCAGCCCCGTTGCGGGAGAAGCCGGGCGGGCCGGGGAGGGGGGAAGCGGCGCCGGCGCCGCCGCGCTGGCAGGGGCGCAGCCGTGTCCCGGCCGCCGCGGAGGGAGGCGCGGGAGGAGGCGAGGAGCTCGCCCGGGGAAGCCTGCGGGGCTCCTTCCCTCGCGTTCCGTTATTTTTTCGCGGGCGGATCGCCCAAGTCGGGATAGACCATGGAGAGGTGCCTCGGAGTAGGAGCTGCGGGACCCGGGCGTCGGGCTGCAGAGCCCCCGGGCTCCCGGGCACCTCCTCCCGTTTCTCGTTCCCCCTCCCGGCGTGTGTCGCCGGGGCCGAGCCGGGATGAGCGTGTCGGCTCGGCTGTGCCGCGCTGCCCCCGTCCGAGAGGGGAAAAAAGCCTGCCGAACGGGAAAAAGAATGTGGGAACGGGGAAAAGGTTTATGTAAGGGCATGATCCAAAACGGCATTGAAAATGGAAACTATGTTAAACTCCATAAGGAAAAACAAAAATAAAAATTTTACAAATGTAATGTTATTTAAACAAAAGCAGATCAGGGACATTTCTGCTGGCTGGCTATACTTCCCTGAACAAATTCTACAATGATTTGACTTTAGTTTATCATAGCTATTAAGACTTTATTCTCCAGTTTAGCTTTTGTCATTTCATATTACGAGCAACAGAATAAATTATCTTGTATAATGGAATGAGGTGCCTTCTTTCCAGGTAGGAGAGGGATGCTGTAGCCAAGCAGTGCTGCCCAATGTCTCGAAGCACCAGCTTTTTTCCCTACTCTGCCACAGACTTCCTCAGTGAAGCTGTGTAAGTCAAGCCTGGATCCTCAGAAGGTACCAAATACCTACTAAGGATCTCCTTTTGTCTCAGTTTTTCATCCTGAATAAGGAATTACAGCATTTCTTTACTTCAAGAAGATTATCAAGGTAAAAAAATTAAAGATTAGGAGTGGGTTGGGTATTTGGCTGTGGGTGGTGGTGGGAGCTTGTCAGCTTTTCAAGCATGTTGCCTTCATTAAATAGCATACATGATTTAAATGCGGGATATAATAAAGCTTAGCTCCTTGATAAACAAAGTGATCAGTTTCTGATAAAGTACTTGGACATTTTTGAAGTAAACTTTCAAGCAATAATTACATGTTAACATGGAACTACCTCCTGTCACTGACTTTGTCAGCCAGCAAGTAGGATTCATCATGGTAGAAGACTTGCTTGTACCTAAAGTAAATTGGCTGGTCCTGCTCTACCCTTCAGAAGCTTTGGCATGCTTAGCAGACACAGTCATCTCCCTCTCCTCACTGTCCAAGCTCTCAAAGCATAAGACAGAAAGTAAGTTTGCTGGAGGACTTCCAGAATGGCTACTCTGAACTGTGAGGGAGTCTGAATGCTGATTCTGTAGCCTAAGTAAAGTAAAAATTATCTAACTTGGTCCCCTCCTTTGTTTTTTTAACTGAAGTCCCTTACAATAGCATTTCCTCTATCGCTTGTGAAATGTAAAGCGCAATTGCTTCTGGCTTGCTTTTTTTGTGAGCTAGTTCAGCTGCACACAGCTGAGCTGAGCTTTGACTAGCACAGCTGTGCTCCTGTAAAACAACAGACAATTATTTTTTTTTTCCGACAAACTGCCAGGGATTCATGAATTCGTTCCTTTTTACTTTCTGCGCTCATGCAGTTAACATTCAATTAAATGGCTTGTTCGGCAGCGGTGATAAGATCTCTAAACCCATGAATCTAAAAGGAAAACTCGAGTTGGAATGTGTATTGCATGTCCTCAGAGTTTGAAATCTATATGCTGCTTATAGCATAGAAGCAGGCTTTCCCAGAACTGTAGTTTTGGGGTTTTTATGCGTGTGTTAACTGAGAGGAATGCCTCACAGTTGTGATTAAAAAGACTTTATCATAGGATTTATGTACGAGTTTACATTGCTACTTTAATTTTTCTAGGATAAATGGGTATATATGACTTTTCCCCTGATCTAAAGTGGTTCCATGTCTTGTTTGGTAAGTTTGTATTTAAAAATTTTTGGCAGTTGTACCTTGTTACCCAGTCATACCCTAATGTCAGAAAGTTCTGGTGAAATGTATTGCTTGAGGGGATTTCCACAGTGCTGAGATGTTTAAACTTTGTTGAATCAACTTTCAGTGAAGGAGACTGCTTAATATCTCTTCTCTCTGCCTCTGTGCTGTTTCTTAACCTCTTGCTTGACTGACTTGTGGCAGAAAGCTTTCTGAACTCCTGTGTATAGGGGCTACTTTTGATGTTTTCCCACTGTCATGTTTAATAAATTGCAGCAGCTCTATTAACACTTACTTGCTTCTCTTCTCAAGGACTGTTCCTGTATTCTACGTACACCAGTTGAATCAATCGGACCGGAAGAGCTATCTCAGAGCAGCATCCATGAATGCCTGGTAAGAAGAAAATAGAAACATTAACTGGCAACGTTAAATACAAAGCTGGTACATACTAAAATTAATCTTGCTAGGGGGTACTTCTTAAAATGTTAACAGCAAAAAAACCCAGAGTACTTCAGGATTCCACTAACGAAGAAGACTACAAGTGACTAGAGTGTTGTTTTTAATCTTGTGACACTTTAAAAACAAAGCAAACACGTGTACACAAAAAACCCCCAGTAGCTCATAAAACTTAAGTTTCAGTGTAATGGTAAAAGCAGCAGGTTGAACGTTCTGACTTGAGTACTTTTTATCTTAGCATCTAAGTTATGATATTTCTGTGTTAATTTTAAACATGCAAATGTTTAAAAATTACTTAGTAATTTTGAGAACTGTTTTTCCTCACCGTTAGGCTGATTCTGATCTAGACTGGATTCCCCCATCTACAGGAAGGAATGAAATTGTATTTTGCTCTTCTAATGTCTCTCACTATGAACTCCAGCTGGAAATAGGTAACAAAAGTGTACCTTACAGTATTTGCTGTTCCTGTGGGTAACTGCGGTAAATATTGCGTTTGGAAAATGTATTATCAGCTGACTAGGACTATTCTTGTGTCTCCTTAGTTGAGAAATTGCAGAACATTGCTCATGTTTCAGTTATCACTTACTTTAAGACAAATCAACAATTACCTGAATTTCTCTCTTGATGTTTCTACACGTGCACATCAGTTTTCTAAATCTGTGGTATGTGGGCAATACAGCATTAAATAACACCATGTCTTGTCATTTGGCTACCTTAGTTGATTGTCCCAAGGTTATGTGAATATACATGCTAAAAGTGTTGTTCATTTAGAGGTATAACAGATCCTGACAAATGTTTAAACACTTTTAGTTGTTCTAAAAATAGCCAAGCCATGCTTTAACTAATTTGCTGGATATATTTTGCTGCAACTATTTAAAGTTCCTGACATTCTTAAAGAAAAGATCGTGCTGCTATGAATCGCAATTTTAGAACTGTAAAATTACATCTAAATATGAAGGAAAGTATGTGGTGGATTATTATATTTTCCAATGTTAAGGTAGCTACTTCTGGTTTCAGGACGGAGGTTCAACAACTTAACTTCAGTCTACCTTGCACGGCACACACCTACAGGCATGCAAGTTGCTGTAAGGATCACAGACCTAGAAAATTGCTCTGAGGAGCACTTGAAAGCCTTACAGGTAAACAACAGCATTTCTGCACAAGTCAGATGAAGATAGAGATGAATACTTATGAGGTTACTAAACAGAGGTAGCCTTTGTGTTTGTCCTGGGTCATTTCAGTCAAGTTTTTGCTTCAAAGGAGTAGAATATAAATACAAGGCATATATAAATTTGAGAGTTGCTTTCTGAAGAAAACAGATGACAAGTGCTTTAGACTTCTGTAACTGTACATCTATTTATTTCAAACATGTTGTGTACTCTGTATTTGACACCAAAATTTTGGATTATGAGCAAACTAGATTAACTTCAGACAAAAGCAATTTTGGGCAAGTTATTTACATTTCTATTGCAGGCCATACATGTCACCTGCAACTTTGTATAAATGTATGCAGGGAACAGTTCTTTCTACTGATTACTGATCTAGCTAATGCTCTTAGTACGACTGTTGTCTTGTGGTTAACACATTCACTTTCATTTAATTCCATAGAATGAGGTGGTTTTATCCCACTTTTTCCAGCATCCCAATGTAATGACGCTTTGGACAGTGTTTACAGCTGGTAGTTGGCTTTGGGTCATCTCCCCGTTCATGGCCTATGGTAAGAACTGTTAACTGCAGTCTTGGAATAGGAAGAAGGGCTAATACAGTTTGGACCACATGGTCCATGAGAGGTTTTTCTTTAAGCTTCTCCTGTCTTGAATTAAAAAAAAAAAACAAAACAAAACACATTGTCAAACAACTTGTTTAGAGTGGTCTTCTGTACATAATCTTCCTCCCCAGTAAAGATTTGTATTCTAACTGCATTGAATTGCCCTTAGTCCTAACACCCACCATGTGAAGAAAGATAATTGGGAGATGTATTTGACTTCGTACAATTTTGAATTTTGCCAACAGAAAACTGGTCTGGATTGAATCCAGGTTTGGCACAGACTTTCAGTTAACATGAGCATGACTTGAGCATTGCATCCATGCAACTGTTCTTGATGCACCATAGTCAATATGGAGATGAGAATGCTGCTCTTGATGAATGTACACAGTGAAGCAAGCATAGACAAGTAGTCTAACAAGGCTTCTTCAGCTTATCTACTGGTTATTTTTTCACTTTCAGGTTCAGCTAGACACTTGCTGAATACTTACTTTCCTGAAGGAATGAGTGAAGCTTTGATAGGGAACATTCTATTTGGTGCAATCAGAGGATTAAATTACATGCACCAGAATGGCTACATTCACAGGTAGGAGAATGTCAATAGGTAAGAATCAGATTACAGCATCCAGTTTATTAAGAATTTAGTTTCATTTCAAAACTCATTTTCAGCTTAAGTGTTGTCTCCTTCCTTTTTATGTATACCTTCTTATGTGGGACAGTGCAGAAGCAATTTTTTTCAATAGCACAGCAGAACCAAGTTTGTAGAAGCTTAATAAGAATAGTATCACATATTATTTAAAGCTTTGTCTCTTTGAAGCAGAAGAGAACAGGATTTGTAGCAAGAGCTTCCCTACTTTACATGCTTTGCAGGGAAGAAGGGCCCTTCTCCACTTTCTATTTCTGGCAGTTTTTTCTTGCTGACCAGCTCTCCTTTCCTTCGGCGCTCTATTAAAAAGACAACTCATACTGAGTGAAGAGTTTCCATGAAAATAATCTGCTAAATAGAATGCCATGCTAACATCTCAGTATAAGTTAATGAAACATGAAAGCCTTACTGCTCTAGTAGTGCTTTGAGTAATTCTTATAACTAAAATTTACCACTTTATATTACAGGAATATTAAAGCTAGCCACATTCTGATTTCAGGGGATGGGCTGGTTTCTCTCTCTGGCTTAAACAACCTCTACAGTTTAGTTAACAATGGACAAAAGTCAAAGGTGGTATATGATTTCCCCCAGTTTAGTACATCTGTGCTTCCTTGGCTGAGTCCTGAACTACTGAGGCAGGTTAGTATAAATTACACTTAACTTTTTCCTATTCAAAGTTACTGGAAGTACTCAATGTCTAACTTAAGTCTGCTTGTAGAAGTGCAATGGAAGCTGTTGAACTGCAACTTTTAAAAAAATGTAGATGTACTGAATTTGTAATTTTCCTGACAAGAACTGGTTTTAAAGCTGTTAGTAAGGTGGTGCTGTACTAAGCCTCTTTACCTGACCTTTCTGAAAACTACTG
Source organism: Calidris pugnax (assembly GCF_001431845.1). NCBI lineage: Eukaryota > Metazoa > Chordata > Aves > Charadriiformes > Scolopacidae > Calidris > Calidris pugnax. The sequence goes on along the minus strand of NW_015090990.1, from coordinate 15,742,398 downwards.
CAGATCCTAAAACGCATCTTCAGTACAACCACCTGATTTATGAATAAAGCCTGAGGTTTCACAATTTAATTGCCTCAATCCTGTGTAGATTATAGGGTATTGGAATCTGATCCTGAAACAGACACTTATATTTTTGTCGGCACTGCTTAATGACATCGGTGATCCAGTAGAGTTTTCTTTCTCTCACAGGATTTGTCTGGGTATAACATGAAGTCTGACATTTATAGTGTTGGAATTACAGCATGTGAATTAGCCAATGGATATGTTCCTTTTCAAGATATGCCTCGCACTCAGGTATGATGCTAAACTCTATTTCTACTTCAAAACTCTGACCTCTTTTTTTTTTTTTTTTTTGGCACTCAAGAGAAACTGATGCTATTATTGTTGAAATGGTGGCTGCTTTTTGTTATTTCAAATGTGCATGCTTCTTTCCAGATTAAATAATCCTTCCATTCCTGGAGTTTCACAGCTTAGCCTGGATAGCTGTTGAATTCTTACACTGCTGTTCCTTTCTACTAGATGCTGCTGCAAAAGCTGAAAGGTCCCACATATTGTCCTTGGGATATAAATACCTTCCCCCGTGGGGAATCCAGGATGAAGAATTCCCGATCAGGTGTTGATTCTGGAATTGGTGAGAGCATGACACGCACAATGACCAGTGAAAGACTACAAATTCCCTTTTCCAAAACATTTTCACCTGCTTTCTACAACTTGGTAGAACTTTGCTTGCAACAGGACCCTGAGAAAAGGTAACCTTCTGGTGAAAACTAATTCTGTCACTTCGACCTAAGAGCAAGTATAACCCACAATTTAGGATACAGTAATTAGTTGAATACTGTTAAAGTCAGAATTTCAGACCAGAAGTACTATGCAAAACATTACACTTACCTTTGGTTTTGTAATTTAAGAATTATCTTGTCTGATAAAGGAACGGTCGTTTGAACCCCTGGGCCTGAATTTCTTGTAATACCAATGTATTTTGTAACAAGTAAAATTATTTTTTAAACATGCATGTTGTCCAAGAAAAAACAGAAATCTGAAGTATATTGTTTTGGTACTATGTCTCTTCTGAATGAGGCATTAAATCCCTTGTTAAACAGAAAAGTGAAAAAGCCTTTAAGAACAAACAGGTATCTTTAGAAGTGCCTTCACTACAAATTGAATGTAGGAATTGTGTGCTGCTTTTTCTCATGCTTCACATTTGTCCTGTGAAAAACCACAGGGCTTAAATTGATTTGTCAGTCTAGCCCACTTTCCAAAAGCATAATTATATTCTTCATTTTACAATCCAGGCCATCAGCAAGGAGTTTGCTTTCGCATACATTCTTCAAACAGGTGAGTTTACTACATTTTGTTAAATGACACAGCTATAACCTAAGTAAGCCACAAAATATTACTTTGTAATCCCACTCCAGTTAAGTTAGCTGGAGCCAAACCTATCATTTAACAGCTTACCCACTTAAGACTGTTTTGGTTTTTTAACAAATTTGTATTGATAGAGTATGGGAAGCATAAGAGGAATCCATTTCTCCTTGGATAAAGTTGGTTTAACTTAAGTCAGCCTAAGAAGAATCAATATTCTTAATTTAAAGCACAACTGCATAGCTAAGGTGATTAGTTGTGAAAGACTAATTCAATTTACTCTAGAGTGAGAAAACCTAAACCCCTCATCCTGTTATTCTCCATATTGTAACATTCAAGAACATGGCTTTGATTTCACATGTTTTTAATGAAGTCAGATGCAAGGTTATATAAACTTTATATTTAACTTTTCTTCTTTCTAGATAAAAGAACAAACACAGAATTCACTACTGTCTCTATTACCACCACCTATTCAAAATAACAGATCAGAGTTCTTGGCAGTGCCCTCAACAACAGTTGGGACTAAACCTGGACATATTACTGCAAATCAAGGTGATACGGACTGGGAATTCTAATAAATACCAAACAATCATACCTCTCCTATGCTTCAAAGAAGGAAAATGTGATTTGTATTTGCTGCTTTAGTTTGTATGGTTAAAATACAATTAGACAAGGTATACTTGAAAAGGCCATTGAAGTGGCTGTATTTCATTAACTACTTCCTCTGTTGGCATCATGAAGCGCACCGTGCCTCACTTTCTGACCATGAGGAAAACTATATAGAGAGTGGCTGAATTCTCATCTCCCTCTTTAAAAATATTTCTTAACAGGAGTGTTCCTGCTGTAATCTTACTCCATACTGTATTTTCAGCTCATATTGCTGCAATCCCCGTGCCTTTCTGAATTCAGGCTTGGGTTTTGTCTGTGCCCTTACTTTAACGATCTATTTGTTCATTATCATACACATTATTTTAGTCAGGAGGAATTCTCCACCTCCAAGTCTAAATTTGAAACTGCACAAATTAGTTGCTTATGCAATAAATGTTTCTCTTTTCACACATCCCAAAATATTTTTTCACTTTATGGCCTGTCATACTTGCAAAAAATCAGCTATGCATCAGCTTTCATGCAGTTTTAGTACTGCATGTTTCCCAAAGAAGCGAAGCTGTTTGAAACTGTGACTCATGCTCTTGCATTTGTCTATATTCTCAGTACAGATTTGTGCTTTTGCATCTCCATTTATTGTTGTGTCATTTTACCAATTAACCTAAGGACCTCTTACTGTGCAAAGTAAGACTCAATTTATAACAGGTACGGGTTACTTTTGAAGAATCATACTACATAATCTAAAGTTACTGTATATATTTTTATTTATGCTGTATTCCTGTTCACCACTAGAACTTACCAGAACCTAATACTGTTTTCTTAAAAGAACAGGCAATATGCATTAAGCATCACTGCCACTGCTGCTGGCAAACAAGCCTCTTCTGCAAGCCGCAGTTAAATTCCCATGGATAGATTCAGCCATAAGAAGAACCTGAGATCCTAGTGAATTTATCTGTTTTAAGTCAGATGAAAAACTGCCTTTCTTCTCCTTATGATTCTCTGAACAAAAGTTGTTTCTTTTAAAAAAGCTGCGTCTTCTTAATCTGTTTTAACAAACATTGTGTCCCAAAGCCACTAGCGCTTGACTGATGTAAGTTCTAAATGTAGTAAAAGTGTATAAATAGGTATCAAATGCATTTAAATTTTTAACATAAACATTCCACATTAATTACTTCAAGTCTTTCATAGCTGAGTCAGTCTCCAACCGACTCTGAGAATACCACTGGTTTGCCAGCAGCTTCACTACAAAGCCTTGAAGACTTAATGACCAAAACACAAGCCTGAGGCAGACATAAGATTCTAAACAACCATATTAAAGTATTAACAAAACAGTTGATTCTACTTGTTATGCTGTGAAGAGAGCTCTATATTTCAAAACCTAATACATGAAATTTAAGATTAAAAACCTTTCAATAAACTTACCTTATCTGTCTCCATTTATTTCTTTAATTCTTGTACTTCTATTTTCACCATAGTCCAGTCATGCTAACAGCATCTTGTTACTGCAGGAAAGTTTCACATTTATGTCAGTCATTAGGTAAGAAAATATTTGTCTAAACTAGCAAATTGGCATAAAAATATTAATAACTTAATTATGCACTCTTAGGGAAGATACTATTTTCACATGAACCCCAAGTTCTTCATTCCTGTCCACTATACCTTTTCACGTGAAATACATTATCTAGCATCTACAAGTAACTAGACTAACAGTACATGTAAAAGCAAGTCTAATAATTGAGAACACACATGAAGCTGTACATACTAATAAACATCGAATAAGCATTAATAGTCTATTTAAAAAAAAAACACCACCAAACTGCCTAAAACAATTTAAGCAGTTTAACTGCTAGTATTTGCAAGCTTCTCTTGAATCAACAATGGCTTGCACTCTCTCTATAAAAATCAACCTGGATGCTAATAACAAAGTCAGTATAAATTGATTTAAACAACCATGTAGTCCAGTGGAATTACTTTGCTGCTGTCTCTTTCTGTAGAAAAAATAAAAATTACTTATTTCTAAATATTGGTCCAGTTTCTGTACTGACATAATTTAAGAAAATGTAATACAGTTTTCTAAGTTTAAAAGCTCATGAGTCTTTACTGTTAGAACTATTGCTTTTCAATAACTACAGTATTTTCAAATAAAAGCAATTAAGAGGCACTGTGACTTCTAGTAATTTTTAACATAACCATAAATACTTTAAACTAGTCCCTGGATTACATGTGCTGAAAGGTTTGCTGAAGGTTTGCTTAAGAACTGTCACAGTTTCTATTAAGGAATAATGCAAAATAAGAAATACCACTTAAGACCAAAAAAACCTGTATAATCATTGTATTGTTAATGAGGTTTCAAGTACCTGTCACTGAAAAAAAGTTCTTAGAAAGAACTGTGTTCCACTGTAAATCTGAATTTTTTGCATCCGCTTAAATCTTTTCAAAATCTGAGTCATGAACTGTATTGTTAAGATAAGTTGCAGAGTCTTTCTTTTACAAGCTTTCATAGTTCTAAGCACAATAATTTTTCTTTTTTATTTTAGAGCACATGCTTGTGCACCTTTACACATACCAATGATGTGTGTTATCATCATATGACCTCAAACTGAACTTGGACTTAAAAATTTCAAGGATCTTACATTTAGGCTCAACATGGGGCTTAGAAAACTTCTATACATTTGCAAAATCTTCTCGTGGCCACTGAAACAGGAATTTATAGCTTGGTTACTTTTGCAATACTTACTTGTGGAAACAGCACAAGGGTGGGTTTTTTGCTGCCACCTTTCTTTGTGCTAGCATTTAACACTACATAAAATAATGAAATATCTTTAACAATAGAAAACTTAGGTTAACTAACATTATCCTGAATCTATGCTCAATGCTGTTGAGATTCTTACTGTCTTGGTCTGATACCACAGCAGTTTGTGAATGACTGAATGGATCAACACAGGAAAAAGTGTGATTTACTTAGAATCAACTCAATCTACTATATGAACTACTCACTTTAAAGAGTCTCAATGCTATAAACATCCACTGAAGAAACGATGATTTCTTCCACTTGATGCTATTAAGGAACAAAAGTAAGTATTAGAAAAAATATTACCAAGTTTTACCTTACTTCTCTTTTCCCCACCTCCTCCTTCTGAAGTGCTATGAAAACAGGTTTTAGCCTAGAAGATGGGTGAAACCATGGGAAAACATTCTAAAATCATTGCTCTGAGAAAGGTATCTAACTAGGTGACTTACGTATCCCGTCTTTAATGCTAGTAAGTAGCTTTGCTAAAGTAAATCAGGTTGTCTAATAAACCTTTAAAACAACTAAGCTAGCTGTAATGACCTCTCCTGATAATGGTCCTCTATGAGCAAGAACTATACTATGAAATAGTTATTTGATGTAACAGACCAGTAAAGACCTAAGGAGTCAAAAAAGAAACACTGAAAAAACGGAGCTGGTCTACTAATAACCAGCCAGCAGAATAACATTTGGTATTAATATAATTAAACCTATCCAGAAACGTGAGACAGGATGAAGGAATATTAGGTTTAAACAGGTTCCTGTGGAAACCTCCACCATTCCCAAATGAAAACAACTGATTCTATTCCATAAATTAGTTACATACAATGATCGTGTGCAGGAACAGATGGGCAATTTTCTCCATTTTGACTGGGTTCCCTGTTTCGATTGCAGCTCCTAGACTGGCGTGCATTGGCTGCTGCTACAGAAGAAAGGTGGATGGAAGAGGCAGAGGAATCCAGCTCTGGTCCCATTAAGAAAGAAGCCTTTTCATCCCCAGATGAGGCAGGGTAGGAAACTAGTCTATTAAGCAGGCAAGCTTCCCTCCCACAGGACATCAGCCTGCAACGACACCCAGTAAGACAGAAAGACCGTGCCCAGGCACAGCCGTGCGAGATAAAGCGTCCTCCTCCTCCCGGCCCCGTTACGGCTCCGGGGGCTGACGGGCCCAGCCCGCTCATCGCCCCGGCTCCAGCTCTCCCAGGCCGCCGCCTGCGCCTCGAAGGCCAACGTGCCGCCTTGTGCTCGCCAACCACCTGCTTGAGGCGGAGGGACTGCAGCGACGGCCGCCCGGGGCGCAGGAAGGCGAAAGCGGCGGGGTCTTTGGGCGCACGCGGGAGGCCCCGCCGTCTCCCTCAGGCCGGGTCTGACAGGGCGGCCCCGCCCTCACCCCCAGCGGCCGTTACGCGCTCGCGCGCGGGGGGTCCCCAGCAAGGCAAAGGCGGCGGGGCCGCCCGCGCGCACCCAAAGACCCCGCCGCTTCCCTCAGGCCGCGTCTGTCAGGACGGCCCCACCCTCAGCGGCCGTCACGCGCTCGCGCGCGGGGGGCCCCCGGCCCGGCCGGCAGGGTCTTTGCACGCGGGAAGCCCCGCCGTCTCCCTCAGGCCGGGTCTGTCAGGACGACCCCACCCTCAGCGGCCGTCACGCGCTCGCGCGCGGGGGGCCCCCGGCCCGGCCGGCAGGGTCTTTGCACGCGGGAAGCCCCGCCGTCTCCCTCAGGCCGGGTCTGTCAGGACGACCCCACCCTCAGCGGCCGTCACGCGCTCGCGCGCGGGGAGCCCCCTGCCGGCGCGGCGCGAGCGGGCGGCGGGCAACGGCTCCGCGCTGAGGTGAAGAGACTTGTGGTACGAAATGGTCCGGCTTGATCGGTTAATTAACGGACCGGGGAGGAGACACACAGCTTGTCCCCGACAGCTGGGTAATCAGGGTAAAAAAACATCCCCAACAGTACCTGTCCGAGAAGCGGCAGCCGGTGGGTTTCATGCGGCCGGGCAACGGGCCTCGCCCCGCTGGGAGGTCTCCTCCGGGCCCCCCCCTGAAGAGAGCCAGCAGCCCCGGGGGCACAGAACACTCCTACCATCCAGGGGGAAAAAAGAAAAAAAAAAAGAAAAAGATACTTTCTCTAAATGCCTGTGGACTTGCAGACCAGTTTCAAGCACAGCTGCACTCAGGAATGCAACTTCCACAGCACTATGAGGAAAAAGGAAGAGAAAGGTAAGGCTTAGCAATAAATACATACTTGATGATTTACTCTATTCTCCCACAGCCTTCAGTCATTTAAGTTAATTCTGCTGCAAATATGCAAGTGAATAATTCTAACCTAACCATAACCCTCCTGAAGTTTTACCTCAGAAATACCAAAGAATCTTTCCAAATTAATGCCACCTGGCTTCACATTGAGAAAGCTGAGTTGAGAGAGTACCATTAAAAAAAAAAACAACAACTGGAATTTAACCAAACTTTAAATAACTGCCTTTTAAGATGCAAAATAAGAGAAGTTAAGCTTAGAAGGGGCTCTGGAGGCCCCTTTGGGTCCAACCCCCACTCAGGCTGCACAGGGCTCTGTCCACCCAAGCCGGGAGCAGCCCCAAGGATGGAGCTCCCACAGGCAGCCCCTATGGGCCGCCCCAAGCCTGTCCCAAATCCTCACTGTCAAAACTCCTGTGGTAGCCAATAGTAATTTTCCTGAGGCAGCCTGCAACCATTTCCACTCATCCTTCCACTGTGCAGCTTGAGAGTCTGACTCTTGTCTTCTTTGTAATCACGTATTTGGTGGTTAAAGAGAGCAATCAGATTCCCCTCTTAATATTCATCTTTTCAGGCTAAACAAACCGCATTAACTGATGAAATACATTTTACTTGCTAGTTTTCAGTTACAGTACCATTTCTGATTGTGCAAAAGACCACAGCATCAGGAATCTGATGGAGAGAAAGCAAAGCCATTATTTTAAATGCTACCACAAATAAAGAAAAAATGCTTTCCCATAATCACCTGTTCAGAGCCTGTATATTATACATAACATTAGCACTGAGGAAAAAGTTAGCCAGACTGATTTATTGTAAACAGACTAATCATTTGGAAACAGGACAAAGTAGCACAATAATTTCTAACTAGTTTAGAGCAGTTGTTTGTTTCACATACATAAAAACAAGAAATTGGCACTAACATCTTTGTAAATTTTTCATTAACACAAAATTCTGCATTAAAAACAGTGGTATGGAAATGCACAAAGGCATTTCAGTTAAGGCTTCTACAGATATTGCATTTTCTGTAATTAAACATCTATTTTGTAAACTTGTTCTAAAACTTTCCAAGTAAATAAACAAAAAAGCTCAGTTAAACTCATATTCCATTGTGAGGCTTAATGGAATGGAAAGTACTTTGTAAAACAGAGAGTTAGTCATCAAGTTAAGTGTGATTTTAAATGGCAACCTCAAACCTCATTAATTTAAATATGCATATATTCAGTCCCTCCCAAAAAGATACACTGGAAAGGCAAACCTGGTTTGAAATATCGATGCCATTAAGTTCATTAACTTAATCCCTGCTCAGCCATCTAAACAAACTACTGTATTTCACAGTAAGAATGAGTCTGACTCTTGGCTACCATCACTTTGTCCAAGGGATACTTGGAAGGCCAATTTCTAGCAATAATGTCAGAAATCAAGCAAAGATGTTATTCAAGTTTTTCCTGTACTGATTTGATGCCTTAGCACAGTTTTGCCTGAGCTCTGTTCTTTAGGGGTAAAATTTCAGTTCTTACCATGCCAAGGTGCCAGAAATGTCAAGCAGCAAAGAGAAGCCATTATTAATCTCATCTTCAGGAGCTCAACAATTCTGTAAATCAAATACACCGCATCTGGAGAAAGTGTGGTGGCAACCTACATTGTATCACTTAAGTAGTGTATATTCCACCGTCTCCTACAGCCAAATGATAACAAGAGCCTCCAGTGCAACACTGAAGGGGAACACCACCCTGAATCTCTCCATTTTAATGCACAGTGCCAGCCATAATTTAGCTCCACAGTTTTGCAAGAATACATATAAAAGAGCCATAACAATTTACAAACAAAGGCTAACATCTCCTTCCCACGACAAAAGTGAATGCCCCAGAATGCAGCCAACAGCTGTGGAACATCTTTCAATTCTGGTAGAACTTTTTTTTCCCCTTCAAGATTACCACAGCATTTTAAAATGCCATGAACACTGAATTTTTGAATTACTTAAATTTGCTGGGTGGGCATAACAAAACTCAAGTCATCAACAGAGCAGCAGCAGCCCTGGTTATTCATGTTCCTATCCTTGTTTTAAAACAACTTGGGTAACTAGAATTGAAAGTTACTGGCTCTTTAACATCCCTCTTCAAGTCTTTTATCTGGCTACTCTTCACTACTAGAAAGTACAGTAATTCCCCAGGGAACTTTGACAACTGCACACCCTTTACAACCACACTTAGACACACACGTTAAATAAAACAATCAAAACCAATACATATTAAATAACGTGCACAAATAGGCTTGGGGCTTTAGGTGATACTGTCTTGAGAAATGGATTTCAAACTAGCTTTTTATATGTCTACTAAGGAGATTGTTTCATCCTGCAATACATCTGTATTTATACACATCAGCAATGCTTTCATTTTGCCACTTTAATATTAAAGAAAAAGAATGTTGGCTATCATCATCAAACCCCACCAAGCACCACTATTACTCCTACGTCAGTACATAGAAGGTGGGTTGCTGCAGAGTTTTTGGTTTGCTTTAGGAAGCATTTTCTTGCAATTTTAGTAAGAAGTTTCCCATTCTATCCTAACACAACAAACATCCTTTTGAAGGAAAACAATCTCCATCAAGAAAGACTCCATCCAAGAAGTAAGAATATTTTTAACATGTCTGAAATCTAAGTTTCTTTAGAAAGAGCAGGAAATAATACTCTTGCCATACAAGATAAGGAGAAACTGCACTACCACTCCTCTGAATGGCTTTGTAATAGTTATGCACCCTGACTGTTGAGAAATTACAGGCTGTACATAGATCGTATTGGCAACCCAAAAACAATCTGCTTGATTAAAAGATGTATTTAGGTATTCATTAGCTGACCAAGTTGTTGCAACATTAAAACTTTTGTTTCTTGTATCTATGTCAACTTGAAAGAACTTGTTATTATGAAACTCTTTGTCAAGAGAACTAAATGAAGAAAAATAAAGTGTTCTCTTTTAAGGAACTATAAAAAAAAACCCCTGACAATCCAATCCCTTATTCTAGCAAATACTTTATATGACAACTAAACCCAAATTATTTTATGCTTACTAACATTGTGTTTTTTACATTTACTGTTTTGTTATAACCTTCCTTAGACTACTTTCTTCGTAAGATTTGTTTTAATCTCTAGAGAATATTTAGCAAAATCAGGTAAGCCAACTGCTATCACCATTAGTAACAAAAGCAGGTTGTTGAAAACTGTACAGCAGTCAAAAAAGCAGTGAATACCTGATCTTCTGCATCCATCTAATTTCTTTGGCTATAGAGGTAGCAATATTTACAATATCACAATGACTTTATGCTCTAGAGATAATCTACTTTCCAAAATAAAAAGCAAAAGTATAAAAGTTTTCAATAACATTTGGAAATTGTAGCATACATAAAAAGATCAAAATCAAATATATACAATATAAAAATACACTTTTTTCTTTATGAAAGTTATAATACATGGCTATAATACACATCATGTTGAGCCATCAGTCACAGCTACAGTATTTGCAGATGCTTGGTTCCACACTACGGCTGGACTCTGGGTATGATATCTCCCTGAGGAAATTCCTCAATTTCAGCATGAAACATCAGTTCTAAAAGAGAAAGAAAATAATTATGTTTTCTTTTAAAAGTTTTGCCTGAGTAAGATTTCATTATTCCTGAAAAGTGTTCTGGCATTCCCCCAAGCCTTCTGCTTTTCTTCCCAATCATAATACCAACTACTTGGCAATGGCAAAAAACTATTGTTGCCCCCCAAGAATTATTAGAATTAGCAATGATGTTAGCAGCTGGTCATATGCAGTATCATCCTGCATTCAACCTGGACGCTGAAACAGAACCCTAAAAGAGATTGAGGGATTGTTAAAGTTTTGAGAATGTCAGACTCAAGAGGGAATATTTCTGTTTAGAGATTTGTTCATTTATGGATAAACTGCTTCATGTATCACAGTGTAAGTTAGCAACACTAGAACCTGGGACAGAAAGAACAGTGAGCAATATGCTAGCTATCACCACAGCGGCTTAGGTATGGGAGACGTTCTAAGGTCAGCAGTGAAGAGCTCCCTGTGGAGAAATTCAGCTAGGAATGCTAAGCAGTTGAAGAGGTAGCTCTTGTGGAGCTCTGTGCTGCTGAGGGTAGAGTTTTCTCATTTCTGGGTTCCCTTATGTATCTATACTGCACCTCAGTATAGATGAACTTTCTGTCTTGCTGACACACGTTCAAGCATATAGACCAGGCTGTCATTCCAAATGACTTGTCAACATGATAAAGTTACAACAATGTGGTTTATCCACTCAAGTTTGAGATTCACATGTTTTTGCTGCCTCAGCAGACTTTCTTTACTATTTGGAATAAGTCCTAATGGAATTTCTCTTTGAAATTTCTGAAGCAGGTTTTCTAATCTTAGTAGCCACAAAATTTCTCAGGACTAGTCTTGAACACCAAACACTGAGCACAGCAGATAAAAGCCTGAACAAACAACATTTTACGTATTAATATTTCCTACCTTCACTGTGGTCTAGCTCTGGTCGGTAAGACAAGAAGATCCAACTTGCCCCAACTAGAATAGACACTACCAGGTTCACTACAATCCACGGCTGAACAATTTCTTCCTCTGTACCTGCCATCCTGGGAAAAGCACATCAACCAATCAGTGAGGGGTTCAGTGGTACATACTACATATGTATTACAATAATAATTTTAATAGAGTATCATAAAAACAAGCTTGGTAAACAAAATGTGAAAACAGAACTACTTGTACTGTCCTTCAGGTCTTGCATTGCAAAGGCCCTGGTAAAGCAAGGGACTACCAAAGACAGTGTCTCAGCTAAGAAACCCCATTATCTTATAAAGAATGTCCACTTGCATATTTCAACAGCAAATTCCTTTTCTTGGCCAAGGGACATAAAATAAAAATCAAAATGCATGGTCAAATTTTACTGTGGTGAAATATACTGCACAATGTCATCAGTCAATCTTATTTTTAAGCACTTCCTCATAAGGCAGAAAGGCAAGTGAACAGCAAGTCAGTAAATCTGTCTGGAAGCCAGTGCAAGGACGTGTGTGCAGATGCTGTGGGGTGGACGACAGGGCTTTAAGAGGTTATGACACTTTTCTTACTGCCGTAACAGCAGCAGGTTGTGGTTTTGTTCCTAGAATGTAGGCTTTTTGATAAACAGTTCAACAAACATTTGTAGAAGCCCTAAAAATACACATATATATGTATGTATCTAACTGCCCAAACCAGCAAATTTTCATGTAAATGCTTTTGTTCTACTTCTCCTGGTCCATTAAGTATCTACTTCAGAAAGTAACAGTTCTGGCTGGGATCTCCCAGCATGAAACAATGCTTCATATTTAATGCTAGCTAATCCCTTGCATCCTGTGTCAGACATACCACTTACTTCACAATACTATGACATTCACTTCTTGGACAGATTAGACCATCTCCTTCAAAAAAAGCATTTAACCTCTACAGAATGTCCTGCCCTTAAACACAAAAGTGTTACCTCAGTAGGGTCCCATTTCTCCAGCAAGAGATCTTTAAGGTTCCTGCCAGACATTTTCAGCATCATTCCAACAGGGTCTTGTTTGAGGTATAATGGATTTGTGACCAACATGACCAAACCCATCCTTGAGTTCTCATTTTTCAGTGAAATTATCAAAGATTCAGGACAAGCTCAAAGGCAGGTTTAATAATGAAATCCTTCATTAATACTTTCTTATGTATGCTGTATAACCTTTTCAATCCACCAGTTTGACTAAGGTTCCTAGGTGGGCTATGTTATAATTTACAAAAGTGATTTCTTAAGTTTCCTACCAGATGCTGCCATTTTCTGAAGGTGGTGTGTAGAGATTAATTCTGTCACATGTCATCTGCTGGCTTAAGGATAAGATAAGAGCAGCAAAGTACACTGGAAGAAATGGAATTAGTAGTGTCAGATATAAAGCCCAAAAATGCTGTCTCATCACTACATGATAATTATCACTACTTTTCTTTCCTTTCATTCCACTGCCTCCAATGATAGTCTCCTTTAATTCACTCTCTCTTCTTCAACATTCCCCTGACCCATCAAAATCCTGTTTCTGCACTTTTGCAATTGATCAGCTATATCAAGGGTGGCATCTTGTGATTCTGCTTTTCGCTAGGTCTGTGTTCTGTGTTCAGAAGTGTGAAAAGAACTATCTCACTAACAGCCCCACTAATGCTATTATTGCAAATGCTTTAAAAAATATGTAGCAAAGCATTCATAGCCTTTGAACGCTATTTTCACCTACTTACCAAGTCACTTATTTTGAAGCAGAAAATAACCAGGGAGGAAGACTTCACTGAAAACAGTATGTAGGATTTCTCCATTTACTGTCTTTTCTGGACAACTTCCTATCCCCTTCAGAATACTTACAGAAAGAGGATACTGCTGCTGGGTCTAGGGTAAGAAAGCCCCTCAGTGCAACTGATGCTTTCGCCAAATCAATCCTGATTACAAAAAACAAGAGTCATGAACACAGCCCAATAAGAGAATAATATTGTTCCTCTAACAGTATTCGATTGTGCTTTTTGTTTTTCCAAGATACCTTTTCCTGATTCTATTACAGTGCCTTAATGCACAACTATATTCCACACACAGGCAATTATCCTCATTATGCCAAATCCAAGAAAGATCCAAACTAAGCAGGATGTTCCATGTGGTTTGTACCTTTCACACTGCAGTCCTTTCTGGAAAAGGGAGAATGTGGATAGATCTGTCCTCTGTCTCATCTTTACCATTAATTTCAATGTCCACACCACCAACCAAGTTATGGTTGGTGGTATGGTAATGTAACTGCTCACACAGCTTACACTAATATGGGAGCAATTGAGAATAACTTGGGCCTCCTCCCTGCCACCACTTAACGAAAAACAAAGTCACAATTTCTTCCACAGAACAGACTTCTCCCCTGGCTTACCGTTCTGCCATGGAAACTACCTGTTACTATAAGAAACATCTATGAGTCTACTCCGTTTATATTTTTGTTCCTTTTTCTGCTCATTCACACTCTTAAGCAGTAATACAGAAACCCCAGCTAAGACAGAAAACTGTTTGCACAGCCATGTTGCAAACCTGACTGGGAAATTGATTCACATGAAAAGTAACCTGACAGAAACATCAGTTGTTCTCCACCACCCCTCTCACCCGCAAAAAAACGGGCTATTTCTCCTATCTGATTCACCTCATGGTCACACAAACAGGACCAGCACACTGAAGCAAGGCTGCAGACAATGGACAGAAATGTGTAACAAAGGTCTGAATGCACAAGTACACTCTATCCATGATGTAAAATCATTCTGTTAAGTTTATCACATTAAGTCATCAACAGCAGATCAAAATGTGCCAGAGGAAGGAGAGTGGAACATACTGCACACAAGTTATGTATGCCTTTCAAATATAAACATATTTTACCTGTCAAAGGCTGAGACTGTACTGATAGACAGCAACAAATAGAACAAACTTTGAGCTGGGTATGCTAGTGTCTTATACTGTTGGAGCAGGTTAGAAACTGTGGAAAGTTGATTTCCTGCCAAAATGTAGATAACAATGATGTTCCATACTGCATACCCAGCAAGGAAGCCATGGGTAAAGAGTCCGATAACCCTGAATGAAGAAAAGAACATTAGACAAGTTTAACACCTTGAATTAGCGAAGAAGTACAGGTAGAAAAGGTCTATAAATCCATCTGTTCAACCCTGCTGCTGTGACAGGGTCACAGCCTTTCACAGATTACTTCTGAATGCTTTTTCTGATCTAGTTCTGAAAATTCTAAGCAACAGGACTTCTACTTCCTCTCTTGACAGATTGCACCTATACCTGAGCACTCAACAAAGAAAACTAAGATGTTTTACCTGGTCCTATCACTACTTCCCTTCATTACTGCTACCAGAATCAAATACTTTCACTTGTTGCATTCTCCCATTTTGCCTGTAGCTTCCCAAGACCACTGCCCCTTATGCTTATACAATGCTCTTAAACTTGTCCTTGAGTCAGTCTTTTCATTTTCTTCATTGCTAAGAAAAGGCTGAGAAGGAAGCTCAAGCTTCAAGATAAAATACACCAGAGAAGAAAATGCCTGTCATCTTCCTATTTTGTATCACAACATGTTAAAATAATTTTTTGCTATTTTGTGCAAGCTTATGCCTCAGTCCAATTTCACACCTCCCTCCTTTTCACCAACCAGGATTTTCCTTTGAGAATTATCTGAATTTGGGTATTTTCATTCTGGCCATATTATAGCTGATGGGTTAATCTCATTTTTTAAACACATTTTTTCTGTAGGTTTCTAGTATTTTTGCTTTGAGAATTATCTGAATTTGGGTATTTTCATTCTGGCCATATTATAGCTGATGGGTTAATCTCATTTTTTAAACACATTTTTTCTGTAGGTTTCTAGTATTTTTGCTTTGAGAATTATCTGAATTTGGGTATTTTCATTCTGGCCATATTATAGCTGATGGGTTAATCTCATTTTTTAAACACATTTTTTCTGTAGGTTTCTAGTATTTTTGCTATTCAGAATTTGTTTGAATCTTTGCATTATGACTTCCTTAGTTATTCTTTTTATAAGTTGCATTTCACATGTGATGTCTAGACTAGAAATAGATATTCTTGACAACAAATACCAGAAGTTAGAGAACAAAGAAGCTTTATACCTGTTGCATCCTGAACCACCATTTATTAGGAATACCCAAGAGAAAGAAAGAAACATCCCAATGATAGAGAAAAGGTTCCAAGTTTCAGAGAGAAGAAAAGAACCAACACTGACTTCTGTTTATTTACATTAAAACATTTATCTTTCACCTGAAACTTCGGTGCACTGAGAGGGCAACATCTCTGGTAGTCCATGAAGCCTTCACATCCATAAGTACATTGATATTTTCAGTGGTTTTAATCAATTCTGCACGGTCAGCTGCCTGAAAACGCCCTAAGAGGATGAGGAAATTGGTTTTAGAGAATACTGTTACCTTCCTTCATCATTTCTATGGTAATACTTATTAGTGTTAAAAAGCTGTAAGCGTTAAAAGTTCCATCAGAAAATTTTGTCTCCTGCTTCCTTCCCCTTGTCAGCCTACATTCCTATCAGGACGCCTCTGTCAGTGTGATGCACCCTGGTAGGCCAGGCTATGCATTTAAGAATGTGCAAAGCACTTTGGGTAATTACTTGGTGTTCCCCAGTACACAAAAAAAAGGCAAACCAAAAAACTTCCACTTGAAAGATTTTTAGATTTTTTACAATATAGTAAACGATAACTTTCTTCTCACGGTCTTGTGACAGTATTAGGCCAGACAGGCTCAGTTGGGTACTATCAAACAGCCTTTTTCACATACACCACAGAATTCAAAAATTCAAGCAAACATGCCAGTATGGCAACACTAACATTCACTGTTGAAAAAATTATAATGTATATCTATTTCCAAATAATTTTTGTGCTGGAAAACTTCTTTTTTCTTTAATTTTTCTCAATACTGTAGTATGTCCTTAAATTATTTAAATCACAAGATGTACTTACGATTTTTTTCAACAAACACTTTGCTAACAGGCTGGCTAATTCCAGTGGGAGCAGCAAACACAGGCTGCTGATCTGGGCTCTTTCTGTGCTCGTCTTCAATGATGTCTTCCTCCTCCACTTCCAACTCATTGGAACTGTGTGTTTCAGCTGGCCGAGGTCTCCTATCAGCACAGAACATACAAAGGGGCAGAGAAAGAACATGAAGTAAAATGTAAAAGCTGGAGGCTTCTATAAACATTTAACATGTCTAACTTGATTGATAAGAACCAATCAGGCTGCTGACCTGTATAATATTACCTCCATTTATAATTTTAAGTACTAAAGTTCTCAAAGAGTTAGTTAACTAAAGCCATAAAGCTAATCCTTGATTTTGGGGTTTTTCTCTCTAAATTCTTCCTTGTGTCGAAACAATAAAGTGGGAAGAAATACATATAAAGAGATTAACAATTACAAAACAAACAAGCCAACTAAATACAAGGCTGAGTAAATGGATGCTTTTGGTAGAAAGGCACTAAACTATTTAAAGGCCTAGTTCTTGGAGAAAAGGCAATCAAAAAGGATGAGAAAGCAGTTAAGTTTCTCATAAAATTAAGAAAAAGATAGTAAGAATGAAAGCAAGCAGTTACACAGTCTATTTTTTTCATGTATGTGACTGAAATATTAGGCTCATGTAAATGTATGCAGAACTGTAATGCATCCGGGTACACATAAAACGAACGAGTGAAGAAACCTAGATCTTAACCCTGGAAAGAACTGCACGTGTACTATGTACTGCACAGGCTGAATGGTATCATGGGCTTCAAGATTCTACATCTCTGTAATGTGACAATGTAAAACGCTACTCAGCCACATTCTCTATCACAGTTATTCTGAATTATGAGATGAGCTACACTAGTTTTGTCTCACTTTGTTTTTTTTCTCTGTTTGCGGATCACTGTTTCTTCAGCTTCAGGGACATCCATGCCATTTCCATTCTGAAATAAGGATGCAACATTTTGCTGGGTAAAGGAGGTCTCAGAATCTGAAGATTTAAAATAAACCACATGAAAGTTTCACAGCTTTCATAAAAATTAAAATACATTCTCTATAATTTATATAGTTATTATATAAACACAGTGGCAAAAAAGTGATGCTCTTCTAAGCTTTGATTGATACAAAGGATTGAAGGATCTATTTTATCACTTCCAAAACTGTACTGCCATTATTTGCATGAGGATTTGTAACCTATGGAAACTAAATCAGAAACTGCAACTTGAAGCTACCATTCACTCAGAGATTATTTTCAGCTATTTTAAGTACAAAAGCACATGATCTGAAACATTTTAAGTCAAAATACAAGTTGGCCAATCATATTTTTGTGTTACCAAGTTTTATTCAGTGCTCTTTCCAATCTATAGTTATTTCACATACCAGTAGGTATTTTCTTCTTCTTGCGTTTCCTCTGAGGAGGGACATCCTGAGGTTCAGGAGTTAGGGGCTCACTGCTTTCAGACTGCCGACGAACAGCTGCTTGGACGATGCCATCTGAAAACCAGATGAGCAGATACAGCAACCTTAATTCAGAGCTGCTGAGAAGCAGGCAAGAAAAAGCTGCCTTTTGCTACATTGTGCAGAATGTCTGTATTTGTCCAGCTTAAAGCTGAGATGACAATGTATTGGCTAGAAAATATGAGTTGGGAAGCTAATGTGGTAAGAATATACAAGGTGGTAACTATCAACTCTCCTTTAACCCTGACAGTTTAATGCCCAGTAGGAAATTGAAGTATCCAAGCAGCAGCACAATTCCCATTTGGGCATATAACAGAGGACTGACTGAAAGGAATCTACCACAGGAAAGATCTATACTCATGTTTTTCTTTTCTACATGCAAAGATTATAATGCAAGTGACAAGAAAAATTACCAGTTTGTTACAAGTTGATTCACACAGATATGCGCTAAGGCAAAAAAGCACAATATCAAAGGGAAATTTAAATGCTAAACAAACACCACAAGAATAAAGGAGGAGCAGAATAAAACAACACTGAAGGATGTTTACTCCAGTCTGAAAGATGAATTACTATACTTTGGAGGAACTACATTTCCACGAGAAGTTAATATCAATTCCTCAGATATTCTAGCAGCAGTAGCATTGTTTTGCATGAAAGACAAAGATACTTCTCCATTTTATATCACATCTGCCTTTTTATAGCTCTTCCAAGTAATGCAGTTTTTATGATAACTGAATCTTTGTTTTCACTTCAAGCACAGGTTTTCCCACCTTTCAGAAAGGTTTTCTGTGCTAAAATGCATAATTAACCAGCAAAGTAATGCCAAAGCCAAGGTTTACTTTGCACCATCATTCAGCTCTCTGAAAACAACAGTAATCCCTGCCAGCTGTGCTTGTTGCAATTAAAGGTCTTTCAGTGAGCCCTCAATGGTACCCTCTTTTGAGCAAATAAAGGAGGTTTACTCATCAAAGCATCATAGAGTCCCAAGTCAGCTGGTTTACAGAAATCCCCCAGATTCTATCAACACATTGGGCTTTATTAAAAGAGATCAAACTTGTAGTCTTGCTTAAACCGGTATGTTTGTTCTGCAGATTCACTACTTGTAAAAATACAAAGCTCTAGTGTTAGTCATATTTTAGGCTCTTGACTCTTTGATGGCAATAGAATGATTAACTTGTAACTTTATTTGGCCAAGGTCTGAAATTGAGCCAATTTATTAAATGAGTTTTATCTTAGTTCATTCAAAAATGCAAGCACTTAACACATTCAACATAACAATGTTCAGTATCAAGACATGCTGTAATAGCAGTTCCAAGAATGGATCTAGGGAGAGAGAGCACAGAGGAACAAGTTATTTCAGTTAGTGTTACAGACTTGTTCTAAAATTACACCACTTTGGGAAAAAAGATTGCAGTCATTCAACACAAAATCAATTGCAATAAATTAGCAGAGAACACTATTCAAAAATAGAATACAAGACTGAAAAATGTGTATCTGTCAGGAGCTTGGCTACAGCGCAGGTCTCACCCAGGATTACAATCACAGTTTCCAGTCTTGGCAGTACCTTACCTAACGGAGTTTTTCCTTTGGGTTTCCTTTTTTTGGGACGACTGAGTGGAATTTCATCTGCAGAACATAAATCAGAAGTATAGGTGCACAGCATAGAGAAATCTCCATTTATTTTTTTAAAAGCCACTCTATTGCTAGTTAAGGAAGGGATTCATTTTTACAAGTGAAAACATCCTCCACCTTTCACAGATTGGTGACAATTCACCAATTCACACAAGCAGGACACGTACAGAAGATGTCAGGAAAATAGGAAATCTGTCTTAAGTACAACAAAGGCTAAATACGCGCATGCACAAGCATTAATGAAAAACTGAAATGCTCTGAAGAATAAACTTTTTGTTTAAAGCACAGTGACTACTTTTCCATTACCTTTGATACAGAAATAGCAAACAGTAACGAGACCAAGGAAAACCAGCAGACAGTTCTAGCAATAGCAGCACAGGTATCCATACAGTTTAAATAATCAGCCTGCATTTAGCAAAAGCATAAGACCCTAACTTTAAAGAGAGGATGAAGTGACACCAAAAGGAACTACCAATGTTTATAATTCTCTTTAATCCTGGAATAGCTCACCTTGGTTTCCACTTCACATTTAAGGAAAAAAAGGTGTTGAAGAGCAGTGTAAAAGAAAAAGACGAGAAGAAAGTTAGTTTTGAATCAATTACAATTCACAACAGTGAAATTCACTCTGCTGCTTTTGTGATTAATTTCCTTATCCCCATTCCTAGTTCTCTTTATGAGCAGTTGTGTACAACAGGGTTAAGGGTACAAAGCAATCACTGAGACTCAAATCTTTGTTAGTGACTATGCACAGTTTCTTGATTGGCTAGCTGTGGATCCGATTAAAAGCTTTAATCACCTGGCTAATTAAAACTTGTCTTACTGCCTCATATGTAACAAACAAACAAAAGTTATGAAACATCTCAGCACATATAGTACCAAAACCACACTATCATTATGTCATCTATCATGAACATCACATTTGCTTTCAGATAAAGAAATTCAGAAATACAATGTCATAAAAACTATGTAATTGCCTTTCCTTCCACACTGCTCACTAGGGCACTGAAAATAAGCCTAAATTTTGCCCTATATTACATCAAACTGGTACGCTGCTATACTCCTATTCAAGAATATCTAGTCTGATTTCAGGAATTCCTGTTCTGAAGGATCTGTGATTCAAATACATTAAAGAACAGGAAACAAAATAGAGAAGAAAGAAGAGACTGAAAAGAGGGGCTTCCATAAAACTAAAGTAGATGTTACTAAAACCGAAGTAGCTATTTGTCTGAAACTTTTTAAAGGCTTTATCTCTCAGAGTATTAAAAGTGAGGTAATGTAGTAAAATTTCTTGGCCTCTGTAAAAGTTTAAAAAGACTTGGCATTCCTTGTAAGGGGTTCAGGGGCAACAAATTAGCAAGAAAAGCAAGCATTTTTAAAGCTGTTATGACTACTCCGATGTTTATTAATTTTTTTTTTTATCTCAATTTCATTACTTTTAAGACCACTGCAGTACAGAACCACGATCGATTCCATGGAATGAACTGATCTTACCTTGGCACTGGAGGAAGGGCACGAGGCGGGCACTGAAAGACAAGACAGGGACCAAAGTCAACTCCTGTAAGTCTGAAACCACCTCTTTCCTGAGCACCTGCTAAAGCACTTCACAGAAACCAGCTGTTTCCAGGTATGGTCAAAACGTGCTAAGTATGTTTTGCTTCATATGCCTCTTAAGCAGTGAGAGACTCCTGATGGAGATGTTACATAAAAGTGCTCAGCACGACACAGGAATAACATGCTTTTGCCAAAGTTCTGATGGGTGCTGCATTAGGGACATGCACCTAACAGCTGCGTGTGGGGCACAGCTTGCATTTCAACTTCACTTAAATAATTTGCACTTTTCACATAAGGTACTGGCTAATCGGTCATTCTATTTAAGTATCAAAATACTGCAATAATGTGTGTGTTTAATATACACAGTATACAGCAGGAGCTGAGTGTTTTCTATTAATGAAGTTGTAAATTCAGAACAATATTAAGTAAAAGCAGTAAAAAGGAAATAAGCTTATTTATGAAAAATATTTAAAAATATGATAAAGTATTAATTTTCATATAACTTTGAAAATATTTACTGGCGAGTCAAACACAACTAAAATCTAAAATTAAGTATCTCTTATTAACAACCTGAAACTGAGCTCCTGCACTTTCTTTCATCTAGAAAAAGGAATACAGTTTACTTTCAGATTTTGTATTATGTAAGTATATTGAAAGAGTATAGAAGAACAAATTATTTCCCACTCTCCAAAAATTCAGTTGATATCAGAAATAAAAAAGGCTGTAAGACTGGTAAGTCTCAAGGATCCACAAACTTACCACTTGTTTCTTTCCCATATCATTTGACGCTGGTCCCTGAAAGAGGCACTGTGAACTGTTCTTCGCTCCCTCACACCGCTCATGCTGAACCTCAGCTAATTCTGAACTAAAAATAAGCTTCTAGCAGCCAGGATTAGCTGGACGTGAACCTTCCTGTTCCTGGGTTAGGGCCCAGTACTACCCCCGTTTGAAACAGCAGCAGTTTGTTCCATAGCAGCAAACATTACTGGCACTGGAAAACCTGTAACTCCATATGCTGGTCCAGGCTCCAGCGAGCAAGTTTTACTTAGTTTGGTTTACCCAAAACAGAGACCTTGTGCAAGGAAGGTTTGCAGGATTAGGCCTCAAATCTCTCACCTGGATTTTGGCCATGCTGAAGACTGACAGCATTTGCCATTTACACAGGTAGAGAACAGCACACCCTGAGCAGCATCCAGCAAACTGGTCAGGACTGGTCACACCATCCAGGTGCACCACCGTAAGGGAGAAAAAATATTGATAAAGGTCAGAGCTCACTACTTTTGTTGTTTCCTGCATTCCTGTGGCAGTCATTATTAAACATTTAGGAGAGCTGATATTTTAAAAAACTAAAGTCTGAAAAAAAATCCTAAAAAAAAAAGGCTTCTATACAGCACAGCAGTATACCCGTGTTCTGTAGTACTTCTCTATGATTGTTACCTTCTACAAAACAACTGAAAAGCAACTTAATTTCTGTATCGTTTATTCCTTGCAAGAAAGGCAGTCATGTGCAAGTGGTGACTACTCGTCTGTCCCATCTGCATCCAGGTACCCAATTGCCACACAAATACGAGCTTTACCCCATTCGTTTCCAGTCAGAGTCTGAAGGAACTCACTCCTGGCTCCAGAGAAAGGTTGAGTTTGGGTTCCCAGGGACATTTACTTTCTGGCAGAAGAGCTGCCATGGTGCTCCTGAAGCCCAGAGGTTCCCACAACCCAGGCAGCCGCTGCCCTGTGTCAGCACACACGACCCGGGCCACGGGACGGTGGGTCACACCTGGGAACTCTCACGGAAGCAGAAAAAAATCCAAAGTACCCAATTCCCGGGTGTCGGTGCCGGGATGCAGAGCTGAAAATGCCATCGCTCCTAAGCGCGGCTTGTACGGACCGGCACCGAGCAGATGAATTTACCGCCCGAGCGCGGTGAGCTGCGCTGCCGCCACCAGCCCCCCGACGTGGCACCGAGGCGGCTGTTACGCACAAAACACTTAACCAGCCTTGCCAGATTTAAAGCTTTGTATACATGTTATTTTTTAAGGTATATGTATGGATGACAACATGAAAGCGATGGGGAAATCCTTGCTCGCGGCGGGCTCCATCCCGCCGCCTCCGCGCCCGGCGGGGATGCAGGAGCCCCGCGCCCGGTGCGCCCCGCTCCGCGTCGCACCTCCCTCTCCCC
>NW_015090990.1:15688931-15718625 GCF_001431845.1 Calidris pugnax | reverse complement strand
CGCCGCGCCCTCACCCCGCCGGGGCCTGCCCGCCGCGCCGCCATGCCGCACCCGCCGCCGCCGGTCTCCCGGGCGCCGCGGGGAGGAGCTGGCGCTCGTTTCCGCCCCGCGCCTGAGCTGCAGCCCCCCCAGCGGCGGGGAGGCCGGGCCTCCCGCGCCCACCTCGCCCCCTCGCCGGCGGCTCCGTCGGCAGAGCGAGCCCCTCCCGGCGCGGAACCGGCTACTGCGGCGGGCCGGGGTCTCGTCCGTCGGACTGCAGTCTGGCAAAGTCAAATGCACGTTAGTGGAAAAACAAGGTTTCTAGGCTCCTTTAGCTTACAGCCACGGGCACAATTTGCAAAATAAAGGTGTAAACGGAAAGGAAAAAAAATTAGAAAAATGTGTTAAAATTTTGTTCCAGTACAAATGAACTCTAATGAGAACATTTTTCTTTTCTAATAGTTAAAGCAGATGTGGCTGCAAGCAAATACATGAAAAATAGGCAAATGCTGGAATAGGCAGCATTGGTGGAGAGCTGGTCATGGACCAGCAGCACTAAGCTGGCACCAGCCTCACCCTGCACCTGTACTTGACCCACAGACAAGTGACATGTTGGGACGCTGATCTCCCTAGTTTTACCTGTAAACAAGGAATACTAGGCCTGACTCTAGAACAAGCAGGCATGTGGGTAGCTGCACTATTTGGCTTTGAATAATCTCTTCCTAGACTGTTTAAATTGCTTTTGTCGATTTTCCTCTGAAGTGAGGTAAGCCAACAGAATAATCATCCATGTTCCTCAGAGCTGAGGAGTGAGGAGCTTGTTTGCCACAGCCCTGCACTGTTTGTTGAGGAAAGCATCCTACCATAGACCAAACCAATAGGTAAAGGGGCTTCTGACTTTGTTTCCCTCTTTGGTAAGTCCATATTCTGTCTTTTTACTCACTGCAGTTGATGGAAAAAAAGAAAAAAAGACATGTTACATGTATTGCGAAGGTAACTGTGGTATCTAGAGTAATTTTAATTGTATGTGACAATACCACTCTGCTCCTGTCTTAGATAAAAAGCAGCATGTCAATGCCTTCATAAATAACACTCTTTCCTCAAAGACAGCACGCTAAAAGAGTATGCTCTGGACTGAATATTATTTGCTAGTAAGGCTTCCAGAATGTACAAGCATCACAGTACCAGAATGACCACAATAAAAAGAAAGGAAAGGGTTCTTCGGTAGCTATGTACGAGTAAATGATGCAGATACATGCAACAAAATAGATTTTTCTTTATTCTTGTAATTGAGCGCTCACAATATTTCCTTTTTTGTACAAAAGTGGATGCAACTGTGCCATAAAAAGCAGAAGAGCTACACAGAACATAGTATGATTATATCTCCTGTAGCAGCTTCTTTCCTAATCCTCTTCCAAATCCCTCACGTACAAAGATAAATTCTTGCAATCCTGACATTAGGATTATTCTTGAAGTGAAACATAAGCTGTAATCTTTCTGAAGCTGCCTGCTGCTCAGAATTAGGGCTGGGTGTCTGAGCAAATCCATATTGCAGGGACCCACTGGGGCTCATCCTGTGCACGATGGACTGCAGACAGCAGCTGCGCAGATGCTTCTTGTAAATTGTCATTCACAATCACTTGATCAAAGAACTGACCAAACTGAGCTTCTATTTTCTTAGCCGAATCTTCCATCTCCTGTAAATCTTCTTCCTGTGAGACACAAAATAAGAAGGTTTAGTGCTGTAAAGAGAAACGTACCCGTGTGACATCTGTAGAACACCTTGGGCCATGTAAACCAGAGGTGAATAGATAGTGCCAGTGTGCTTTATGTCATTTACAGTTTGTTATAGTAAATTACATCTGTTACAATCAGTTCCAAGTCTCTGAAACAGAGCTGACTGCTGTATCCTTCACAAGGGAATACCTTGTGTCTTGGTGTGCTCCATTTGCCCCAGAAAGGTTATTCTCCGGATGAGCGCTGGCAGAGGATGTTAGGGACTGAAAGGCAAATCCACTAACACTCGTGTTCTTATTCCACATTTTAGTCTATTTCCCCAGTGTTCATCTTTCTTTCTGCCATAGCAATCATGATTCATTCCCATATACAATTATGGACTGAGGTCTCCAAAATTTTAAGATGCTAAACTTGATTATGATTTGCATCAAAACAATTGTGACAATGCACTAGACACATTATAAATACAAGAAATCTATTTCCCACAAGCAGGATTTGTGTTTTATTTATAGAACTTAGTATAGAATTGATACTGATACTGTCATTAAGCATACATGAAATAACAATACATTCTTATAATTACATGAAAAAAATATTTGATTAAATTACCAAATGAAGCAAATTTCAGATATTTCAGTGCAAACAGTAAATGTAGGTGTTGCCTTAAATCTTGCCACAATGCAGTTAACTAAAACAAAAATATACGAAATAGCCTCTCCTTTAAAGACATTTGGAAGCAAAATGCCTCAGTCCCCCAGGTACAAATTACAACACTCTTGCTTCAAAACAAATCTGGAGGGGGAAAAAAATCCCAACAAACCAAAAAAGACAAGAATAACTTAGATTTGATCCAAGACAATAATCTTTTAAAGAATTAACACAGTAACATAGTAGAATGCATTATGTTCTAAACACACAATCCCAGAATAATAAATTGAATCTCTTCCATTCCCAAATCTCACCTTGAATTTCATGTTCACATAATAATCCGTAATGATCCTGGCATTTTTACGAGTCTGCCTCATGCAGCTTATGCTGGATGGCTTGATAAATATAATGTAGGGCTTTAATTCATGAGTCCGGGCTACTTGTATGCCCTGCAAATTAAGAGTGAAAACCAAAAAAAAGTTAAAGTATTTCAAGTGTATTCATCTCGGTTTTACTCCCATAAAAAGCCAGTCATTATCTCCAGACCTAGCAGTAATCTTTTTCAGGAACACCTACTTTAAAATGACCTCACTAATAATCCCTGGACCAGACATTCTTAAGCTTTCATTCTGCTTGGCAACCTTATTAGGAGATGCTTTCAACTCCAGTGAGTGAGTGGACACTGTCATTAACAGATCTCTACAATCTACAACATTCAAGATGAATCTGAAATCCATTTTTTTAATTGCTGGGGAGCTACCTTTGGGAAAAATACATCATTATTGCTCCGTACTGGAAGAAAGTATCCTGCTTTCAAAAATCTTTGTGCTGGGTAACATTCCCTGATGCTGACAAGCATTTTTAAACTACTGCAGAGCAGTGGAGGGAACTGGAAAAAATAAAAGAGAAACAAGAAAAAAAAAAGCACAACATATAAAGTTGGCTAAGGCACAAGATTTAAAATGCAAACATGCAACTTGGCAGT
This sequence comes from Calidris pugnax, assembly GCF_001431845.1. NCBI lineage: Eukaryota > Metazoa > Chordata > Aves > Charadriiformes > Scolopacidae > Calidris > Calidris pugnax. The sequence continues at coordinate 15,715,276 of NW_015090990.1, read as the reverse complement.
AATTCTCCTCCCTCACAGCACTTACTGAAGAGGACTATGTGCCATTACTTCATACACTTCCCAAAACTTGTCCTTTAAACTCACATCCTAAAAATCTGATACTTGGCGCATCTGTTCAAATAGGAAGACTACATTTTTCCCATCAGCTTCTTCCCCTTGTTTAGAAGAAATGTAGCAGAAGAAACCCCAAGGATATTTTTAGATGTGAAAAGCCTAAAGTGTGGCCTAACATGCCCCTTATAGCAGTTTGGCTTTTGAATAGTACCCCACAAATCACGGACCTTAACTTTTATTTTAACCAGCACAAACCACTGCTAACTGAAGGCTCTGACTACACGGGATCCGCATAATCAGAGGGAAGTCTCTAAAAGTTACTGAGTGTCTCTCTTTACTTTCAGTTAGAGGAGATGCTGAAAGCCAGTAACCCAAACAGCTCCTGAGTACTAAATATGCAAGTAACTCAGAGAAGTTTAGTAGGATTTTGCTGGACACAGCATTAAGTGTAGTAGATATTTACAAACTCAAGCCGTCATTATCCTTAACTTCATCAGCAAATTCAATGCAAAGATAGAAGGAAAAAACATAAATGAATAGTGTCTCAGTGAAAAGATTAGCAGGGTAAATAGCTCTGAAAGTGTTAGAGGTAATAAAAGTAATTAAGAAAAAAAGTACAGAATAATGCAGAGAATGCACTTGAAATTTTTTTGCAATGCTGAGCATAGAAACATCTGTTAATCCCTATTTGAAGCACCCCTTGCCAATATCTGCTCAGGCGTGTGTGGAATCTGTGCAGGCTAGCCTTTCTCATATAGTAAACATCTGCAAACTGTTGTCCCTAGATGAGTGGTGGGCTACACAGCAAGCATTTGCTGGAGGTTCTTGTGCAGGTGTTTGGTCATGTGCAAGAGCAGCTTACTCTCAGCTGTTAAGTTACTTCTGAAGAGAAATAGATGTGTGATATAATGCCCTGCTTTACTAAAGGGTGTTCAGAGATTGCTAATGGAAGGACAGAACTCTCAACTAACAGGGCTTGGAGGAGAAGGAAATCCCATGCAACAGTCTCCACATGAAACTCATTTCTGCACCTTTCCACCTGATAGTGCAGCTGTTGATTTGAAACACATGAACTATACTGCTCTGTACATAACTTGCCACTGTAGCATTCCCCCCCCCCCGCCAAGGCCCATGCAAAGAATAATCTATTATTAACAAGCTAAAGCGAAAAAACAAGACAAAGCAACTCACACTGTTCCAATAGCTCAAGAACCTACAGAGAATTGTTTTTCTTTCCAGGAGATACAAACTGTAGCTTCCCTGCCCCTTTACTACTCACCTGTGGTTCTAAATCTATGACACAGATCTTCCCCTCATCGAGGACTGTTCTCACTGCATCAATACTGGTACCATACAGGTACCCTTTGTATTCCCCATATTCCAGCATTCTGCAACAGAAGGAAAAGGAGAATTAAAGAGTACTTGAGTCTCAAAAAGATTCCATTTAAGGGTGAAATCTTCAAATGTAATCCAGTGATCAAGCCTGAATGATCATAAAACGTAGTGAACACCGATGAACAACCTCCACCTTTGCTCTTCCCCGCTACACTGGGCACAAAATCAGAACCATTACAGTTCACATCTCCAAAGCATGCATTTTTTACCCATCTTGTTGTTACAAATTACGTGTTTAGAGGTTGTGTTTCTAATGATAAAATGCTTGTCATTTATATAGTACTAAACTTAATTAATCAGAAGATTTAAAAGCACTTAGCACAGCAGAGTGTAGCTTCTGGTGCTGAGCTGGTCTGTTTTAGAGGGATTTTTGATGCCTAGAAAGGGGAGGACACTTTTGAAAGTTGGGCCCTTCCAGTTCAGCTGCTTACGTGGAGATGTCATCACTGCAGAGGTGCTGCAATGGAGCTGTAGATCAGGACTCACTGCTCAATTTTAGAAAGCAGTCCAGTTTCCAAGAGAGTTAAACTTGTTAAACTTCCAGTAGAGTTAAACTTGTACGTTACAAGTACATCAAATGAGCTCAGCACTGGAGATCCCACTTTCTTTTAGAAGGATTCTGAGATTAATTGTGGAGGAGCTTATTTGCAACTGAACAAACAGTTTTTGAAGCAATAGGCTTAAGTAGTTTGACCAAAATTTACACAAAACATGCATAGTAGGTACGAGTGGAGGAGCCCAAACTTGGGCCCTAACTACAATACTGGCTTTTCTTGTTGCATTTTAGTAACGAAATTGTAATTTGTATAATTTGTCACTCCTACTTACTTGTGGCTATACACCATGTTTTCAAAAGTTTCCTTTGATACGTAGTGATATTCACGACCATTCATTTCATAACTCTTCTGAACACGAGTGGTGTCTGAGAGGAGATACATACACAAAAATCAACTGCAAGTAAATTCTTGTAATTTTATAAATGAAAATGAGGCAACTTTCACGAAGGACTATAAATCAGTATTTTCCTAAGTAATAAAGCGAGTTGTTTCCATTTGTTAATCCAGAGCAAAAGCCTTGACTACTCTACTGGCTGCTCAGTGGCAAGTCCTTGAAAATTAGCAAAGTACGTCTGTTTTTCTTGGAACGGAAGGAGAGAGGTTTAATCCAAATATCTGTGACTCAAACCAAGCAGGAAATCTTTTGGAACTGGTTGCACAACTGTTTTTACTCCACTGAGGTAAAAGTGATTGAAGTTCATTCGGAAACATCTCACAAGCCTTCCCGTGCTTGCACCTTACCCATATCTGGGATCTTAAGCCCCAAAAATTCCTGAATTTTCAACCAGCTTCAGATTCATACATTTCCTGTTATCCAAATCACAAGAACCAAATAAGCACAGGTAGAAAGAATTTCAGTTATTACGTCAGAAATTAAGCTGTGTAAGTCTTATCTGAGACTGGAAGGCTAATGAGGAAAGCTGCAAAGCCTATTAAGCACCAACTTCTGTTGCCTTCATTCTCATACCTGATCACTTAAACACTATGAACCTACAACATCCCTAAGAAACATTCTTATTTTTAAATCTAGGAAAAGTAAACATCAAGCTTAAACAAAATCATGCAGATAATCTACTACTACATAGAGCTTTAAGGGTTTCAGGATTTGTAACTTGAAAATACCATTGGCTGATTTGCTAAAACATGAAGGTAGGAGTTTAAACTATCCCTTCTAAAAGCAAATGACTCTGGCTTGCAGTAGAACTGAAAAACCAGCCATACAGCCAAGAGTGTGTGAATAACAAAGGCAAGAGGGAGGTAACTTGAAATTCCCTAATCACGTTTCAAGGGGGTAGTGGGGGAAAGAGGAAGAACATTACATACGAGGTACGGCACTTCGAAACTCTCGTGGGTTACTTGCGATAAGCCTTCGCCTTAGTTCATTCACACCAACTCCTGCAGGACCTAAAAAGTTGGAAAAGCAACTAATATTACTGACACAGTCACTTTTCACATGCACAACCCCCATCTTCTAACCCATTGCACACACATAAATGAACTATAAATAAGTTCCCAAAAAATGCAGCAGAAGCGACCAAAGGATCTTGATTTGATTCAGGGTACAAATCACCTCCTAGTAATACAGCCGTAGCCAGGAGGCAACTCAGCAATACCATTTCACAAGAAAAAAATATTACCAAATAATTCCAGACTTAGAAAGGACAATGGATCTGCCTTTACTCAGTTTGCTTTATCAGGATCATGGAACACTGCAGAACAGCAGCTTCCTTTCAGTCATTATCACTAAAGACTAATTGAGAGCTCGCAACCCACTTAATACAACATTTCCTATAGCAAGCATTATTAAAGGCATCTTTTTAGCTTTCCCTACTGCCCATGATTGAGATTTTTCTAGTCTGGAGTTTAAATATTCTTCTTACCATTGCCATATCCGTGCATTTAACACTGACTGTAGAAATGCCTCAACCTAAAGATGTTTTCTAGTAAGTTACACGTTTTCTCATCACTTTCTATACTAGTCTCAACTGAATATAAAACTGAACCATTTCCCTAATAAAATCCATTATCAACTAGCATTCATAACTGTACAGCTTTTTGCTGAGGATTTCATGATTATCATTTTTTAAACATTCACTGTCTCAAGCAAAAAACGTTAACATACATTAAAATTTAAATCCAACAATGGGGTCAAATTACAGATGATCACTCTTCAAATGTTGCTTTGAGAGCTACTTGCACAGTCAGCAACCATTGCAATCAGCAGCAGGAAACCTCAGTGGATTCAGTGGTTCAGCCCATGAGCATTTCCTCCCCTCTGTTACAGACTGTCAGATTTGCATGAGGAAGTAATTAACCTCTTACCAACTAGTATAATTAGTCTGTTCCGGTCTGCTGGGTGCCGCTGGTACCTCACCACTTCTTCATATGGAGCAGCAAGAGAGCTGTAACAGCTGCTGGGGCACCGAGCGTAACACGACTGCTGGTTGGTGCGGGATTTCCTGCGACACAGACGCATGCTTCTGCGGAAACCAGCTGTAAGGGGCAAGGACATCAGTACTGGAAAGTGCACCAGAGATGCAGGCAACTAGAGCTTTAGCCTAGAGCGTGTCTTTCTAAGCCACACAAAACACTGGGGTTTTGAGCTTTTTTGCAGGGTGAATGTTTCATTGCTGCACTCGGTATGTCATCTTGGTAGAATCTCTGAGCATTAAAAGACAGCTAAAGAAGTGGTCAAATCTCACTGAAAGTCAGCTGAAAATTAGCCCAGAATTAAAGCCCCCCAAAGATCCCCAAAACAACCCAAAGGAGAAGTTTCTGACCACATAAAGCATCACTAGGGTGAACTGTTTTTTGAAAGTGTAGTTGGTTCACTCTCCTAAAGCAAATCTGGAACATTTGGTCCAGCCTTCAGAATGAATTAAAATATTTTAAAGGTCACTATGGTTTAGTAACAGGGATAGGTTATTGCTTCACTTTACCATTCAATTCTGAAAATATCACTTTTAGGTCTGCTTTTCTAATGAAAGCCCTCAAGATTATTCTCAATGGGGACAGACAGCAGAACAACATTATGTTCTAGTAAAATTAATTGTGAAGTAAGGGAAATCTTAACAGCCAGTTAAGTTAAAATAGTGGTGGCCAGGTCTCAGTAGAAACCTAACAGGAAGAGGGATTTAGACAGAGAGAACAAGCATTAGTGGGAGGAAAGCGGCTTCCTGAAGTTAGGAAAACAGAGCAAGTAGAATGCAATTCAGTAAATCTTTAGGTGAAATAAACAACAAAGCATTTTATTTAATTTCAGACAAGCACTTAATATAGATCCAGCCCCAAACATCTTATCTTTAGTCACTGCGTACCAATAAAGACTCGTTGGCCAAATTCACCAAATTCTTCTTCTTCTAGAATATGAAGAACAAATACTCATGAAATAAATAAAGAACAGAGAAAGTTAAAGAGCTAGAGGCCTAAAAATTATTGCTGATCCTAAATGAAAAACAGTGTTTCAGTAAACATAGGGAAGTACCATGCCTAATCTTGCTGCCCAGAGGGACTGGGACAGGCTTGAGAAGTGGGATTGTGCAAACCTCACAAAGTTCAATAAGGCCAAGTGCAAGATCCTGCACATGAGTTGGGTGCAAACCTTTAAATCTTTAAAGTCCATTCCAACCCAAACCACTCTATGATAATCTAATACAAAAAGCACAATATTCCATAATATGAAATTTTCAAGTATTTCATATGACCAATTCAAAGGACCAATATTTCTGTAAGAGAAAAATTAAACTTACAAAGTCTGGCATTTTCTAAATTAGATTTGAAACTCTTGAAAATTTTGTTTCATTCCTAACATAACCAGATGCCAGACAATGTTTTGAAATACTTATAGTGAAAAAACCTCCACATAATTTAAGCTTTCCAGGTGAAACCTAGCTTACAAGAATTCTTTAGTTATAACATTACAGTAACTAATAAGTCAGTAGCTCAAAATCAGAAATAAAAAATTTATAATTCATTTTCTGTCCAATAGCAGGCTTGGAAAATACAATATGTATCTGCTTAGATATTCCAGGCAGAATGGAGACCTGATTTTATTATTTCTTTTTAAACATCTTTGGATCAGTGATATCTGTGCTTGAACATCCCAGACTGATCTGTTTCCTTGAATTCTTTTTGTCCCCATCTCATGCTGTTCCTTGTGAATACTTGGCCATTAGGCGAGTCTTCTAAATCTCTACATATATTTTTTTAATTAAATCTCTCCCATAAAGCTCAAAAATATCAATTTCCCAATAAATCAATACTCTACCAGTTTAAAAACTACTTAAAGGTGTTTTGAAAACAAATAACTAACCAAAAAAAATAGTGTCAGCACTATTTAGATTTCTCTTAGGAGAAAAAATTAGGATTTTAGAAAATTAGAGAATTATTACTCCTAATTTTCCTCTAATCATGCATATAGTTATCCAAGCTGTGTATTCCTTTTATTTAGGCCTTTAGGCACAAATGAGACATAAATAGGCAAATCTTTAAAGGTGGTAAATTTGCAAAGCATGAAATGTATTGTCTTTTAGCACTAGACTGACTGACTTCTTTGACTGACAGTTATCTCATAAGCATGTAAGTATCAAAACAAAATTAGGTACATCTTAGTTACTCTTCTTTCACATCTGTACACTCTTCACTACTTGTACCTTTAAAAGACAGTTTTATTCCCACATTTCTATATGTACTAACAACTCCTTGTTTATGACTATAGAAAAAACTACTTGGCACAAAACTGGTTGCTCAGGACGAAGTTCAAAGTACTGTTCAGATGGCATTTTTCTGTATCATTTGTATCTTCAGGTCTTTTGAGCCATCATTCAAATCTTTTTGAGCATTTCTGCTTCATCTACCCTCTGTTCTATAGTATGGAGTACAGTATGGAATCCTACAGGGAACAAGCAATTCAGCTACTGGGTATTGTAAGAGGAGGGTACTTCCTGGTAATGCAATAAACACAGATAAATTCTAACAGATTAAAGCTTACAGGAGGCAGGGAGGAAAAAAGTTACCATTACCTTCTTTAAGCTCCTCTGCACGTTCAGATAGAGACAGACATAAAACAATTAGTTTTAGAGAAGACAGTCTGTAGTAAGGTAATCCAACCAGCATCATCCAATGCATTTGAGAAATATAGAAAACAGGTACTGCAGGGTTTAAATCTAAAATATGCCTGTGCGAGCAATGAATTCTCAGTTCCCAAAGAATGAGAGACTCAGCTACAGCATCTATGACAGTACTGTACTTGCAAAATACATCACATGGATGTTCAACTATGGTTAATTTAAAGTAAAATGTAGGATAGCAAATATTTGCACCTTTATTCCTCTGGATACAGCAGAGAGCTGACTCAGTGCTGAGTAGTGAATAGGATTTGCGAGAGTAATCCCCAACTGCAATTATCAGAAACATCCTGGCCTGAAAACAAGACTGCCCTGTAGACCTGCTGGTTCTGTCTTTGGGCATTGCTTGAGAGGTGGAAGAGAACAAACCACCTTTGGTAAGAGAAGGCCCAACTAGCAATTAGGAACCTTGTGGAGACATTTTCTCCACAGGATTACCAAGTATCTCACACAAGAAGTTTAGCAGTAGTAGATTTATTTTAGTGGAAAAATGTTTATTTTAGAAGACTCAAGTTTTGCAGAACTCTGAATATGCTGTAAATAGGTAACTGTTCCTTATAAAAAACAACTCTAAAACCCAAACCAGCTTGGTAAAAAAAAAAAGCACTGCTTGATTGTATGCTTTACACATAAATCATTCATTTTATAAAAGCATTCTTGTTTCCTGTATGCTGACCACGCACACAATCAGGAATCCAGAACAGCTCTCCTCTTTACCACGTCAACTCCTACAGGCACTGGGGATTCAGGCCTCCGTTCCCCTAAGGTAATCCAATTGTCTGCTGACATCAGCGCAGCCCCTGCTGTCACAGCTTGTATAACTGATTAGGGTTTGATAAATAGCTCTGGTACTGATGCACGAGAAGAAACTCTCACACTTGTGGGATAACAGGACAAAAACCTTACTACTAAGGTAATCAGAGAGCAAGAGGAAGATGTAAGGCAACAGGATTTTACATTCTACCTTTTCAAGCCAGAATACCTTCTAAAGCTAAAATGGCATTCTGTTTTTTGTCACCTGCTTGTTTTTAAGGAACTTGCTCTAGACACCCTCGCAGCAGAACAATAGCAAGGAATTTGGAGTTAGGTGAGAAGAACTTACCAGATTCAAACGTTTCTTCATCTTGTTTAGTAATCCAGATAGCAAAAATATTAAAATAAATTAAAATTTTAATTATTTTCCTCTTATAGAATTTCAGAATCAGAAATCAATTTTCCAGCTCCTATCAGTCTGTCTCACACATACTTTCCCTGCTTCCCCCTGCACTGAGGTGGCAAAATACAGCTCACCATGCTTGAATTAACTGGTCTTGCTCCACCCTGTCCTACAGGATCACATCCCTTCATGAGAGCTTTCTGAATTACTTTGGGAGAAGGAAGAATGAGGTGTGCTTTAGGGAGGCAAGTCAAGCCAACAGTCTTCATATGTACTATTTACATGTGAAATCTATTCCTGCTCAGTGCCTACAAATGTATTCTCCTGAGATCAGTTTCTTGACAATTAATTGTGTGGGTCCTCCAAGACTACTGTCATCTGTGGCAATAAATCTACAATAGGCAAAAACTATGGTGACATTAGAGCCGCAGTCCAAAACTTGAATCAAAAACATTGGATCTCACTCAGATATTTTTGGGGTGTCCCTCTGTTCGGCACAACAATTCACTATAAGCACTGTACGCCAGAACTGCAGACAGTTCATTTTAATACAGTAATACAGGATAAAGTTTCCAGCGTACAAAAAGCAGAATTAGTGTTTTTAGCAGGGAAACAAAACCAGGCTTTAACTAGCTACTACCCTGAAGCAAATAGATTAATCTCAAGTGAATTCAGTTACCTGTTTCCACACATTTTTCATCAATCTGCATGTCATCCTCTGCAGATTAACACAAGGAAAAAAAATCATCTGAATTAGAAAAACACTGGAGCATAAAAACCTTACAGATCTTACAAGACTGAACTCAGACATCAGAAAGAAAATAGTTCAAGCTCAGATCAGCTTTAGACATCTTTAAAGATTTTAACACTTAAATCCAACTAACTGATGTTCCCTGTCTTTAGTGAGCAAAAGGCTCTTCTTAGACTAATGCTCTGAAGGCTTTGTGGCAGAGGCAAACACATCTAACTTGAATTCTCCTTTTGAAATAATCAAAGTTTTAACATGGCTGTCACTGTTTATCCTGCAGATACCTATTTAGTAAGTACCACCATGACAGAATATAATTTTCCACTCACTCCCTTCTCCCCTGTAGCTTTTATAAATGTGTTTCCAGTATGTTTCACTCAAGGAAAGTGTTTTGTTTGGTTGATTTTATTAATATTTTTACAAGGAAGAAAAAGAAAAGGAAAGATGGATTAATCTCCATCCCCAGACCACATCAATTCATGTTTCTGAAGTGCAGTCTCACGGGATCACAACACCACACTGTTCATGTGTTCCATTCTTGCATGCCCCTCCAGATAGGCCCAGCAGGAGCTATTTTCCAGTTACAGGGCAATTGTCAGGGCATCTGTCAACCATATTCTGCCCACACATAGCATCCTTTAAAGAAATAGTCTCAAAACTGCTCAGGTCAGCTGCTGAAGATGGGAGAGAAAGAATGAGAGGAAAAGAGAAAGAGAAAAGAGTAGTCTTTCCTTCCTCAAAGCAACCTATCCAAACTCTCAGTTCCCTCCCAGGCAATTCATAACTTTTTACTTTAAGACAATGTAAGCTTCTACTATTTCAAATGAAAAAAGACTTGATTTCAACTATGCTAAGCACACAAAATGCCAAGAACTTGGCTTTCTTTTGCACATATTTACTGAACTGCCTCATTTCTGACAATTTTTTAAAAAGCTGATAAAACAATGTGCTATATTGATTCCAGGTACAGGAATGTAAAGATACAATCTCCTACCTTCTTCCACAGTGCTTACTGCCCACAGCATATCCATTGAAGCAGTTAAAATGCAATAAAATGATTGTGAAAGAGAGCTCCAGCTCTAACAGACAAAGCAATAAGTGCAAGAAGAATCCTAGGCGATGAAACACACTCAATCTGAGAGTTATTAAAAGAAATATTTTATACTAGTATAAAGAACCATAGAAGAAAATGGGGAGAGAGAAAACAGGAAGAATGTTCTTTGGGAATAATTGCATGTTTACAGGAAGTTACAGTTGGCAGAGGATGTTTCTGGATTGTCACCACGAATAAACTCATGGGCAGTGTGGCTTGTCTGACACCTTAAGGAAAAAAGTTCTATCTTTCTCTTGATAATTTTGATGACAAAGGAACATTCTAAACATACCACATGGCATCTTCCAGTGCAGAACTGTTATCTGTGTTCCTGGAAAGCCAGGCTAGTACAATTGTCACCTCAGACTTATTCACACCGAATTCTCCTAGAGAGAATTGGTTCTCCTAGATTTTACAGACTTCAGAAGGAGCTGAGTTCACAGCTTCTCTCACAGTTAGATCCCAAGTACACTGGCAACTACCACCATCAGTACTCCAGGTACAACTACCACTAAGTATGTATTTTCCTGGGGATAGTTAACACACTTCCGAGGTTACAATGTGGCTCCAGAAACAATGTCTTTGAATTAAATTGAATTGTATGAGCTTCTATTTCAGTATCCCTAGAAATAGAGACAAGATCTTTCTTTCTTACTCTACCATTCAAATAACTTTTCACTCACGCAGTGATGACTTGAGACAGAGATGGGGCTGGAAAGGCTGTGACCACCAGAATTCTCGCTGCTTCCTACAGAGAAATAAATGTATCACAGTTACAGAAACAAACCAGTTTACAAGCACATAATGCTCCAGTCAGGTTGACTGCTTACAGGTAAGATCAATCAGTACTGAGCTGACAAAGACACTGAGAATGGAAACATTATCTATGTTTTAACCCATTGTAAAGTCCTGGAAGAAAGCTGACATGCTATCAGAAATATTTAAAGGCAATTTCTAAATCAGCTGCCCAAATTTTCCATTTCCATTTCCAGCTGCCAAAAATTTTCCATTTATATATAAGGACAGGAAGATAAATCATACTGTGGTACAGACTCTTGGAAGTAGAAGTGCGCACTACTCCTACGGGTAGTAGTACTGCTGCCTCTGTTACCACACAGAGCTTCTTGCTTGCAGCCTCAATCGCAACCTAGTCTGATTTCCACTTCCATTACACAAACCACAGCCAGGTTTAGATATAGTACAAATCAAAGTTTATCATCTACAATTGCATGGCCTTATGTTTTCCTGAGGATAACACAGATGGCACATGTGGTTAAAGGATCAAACTGAAAAGTGTGCTACAGCAGTTTAACTATTCCAGTTCTGAAAGCATGTAGTGTAAAAATAATGGGCTATTTATCCAGAAAATAGACAAGGGATCCTTGTTCTTCCTTGAGCATGTGTTTTTGTTTCTCTCTTTTCTTTTAATCTGATCTACTCAGTTTTGACTAAAGTTGAAGAGGTTGCTCTTGCCTCACAGGACATCTTTAAAAAAAACAGTGTTTCTTGATACAGCTATGCCCTTATACTATATGTTTAGTATCCCACTCTTCTCCACCCTTTTTTTTTTTTTTAATTCCTAGATGATGGTCCTGAACAGTCAGGGCCCTTAATTTCCACCCATCTTTCAGCTGGTACAACTCCACTAAATGTCTTAGCAACTAACATAGAGACTAGGCAACTCTGGCAAATGTCTTACACATCAATGTAAGATTACATAGGTGCTTTCAAAAGCTTATTCTCACATAGGCTCTCTTAGGGGAAGGAAAACAAGAAGCTGGAGAACAGAAAGAAGAAAGATGTTTGTCAGATGTCACTCTGAATCATACTGCTATATATACACTGCCATATTTTAAAAAGTGAAGTCTGAATAACTGGCTAATTTTTTAATTGGAAATCAGAAAAATTAAGACTTCTTTACCGTTTAAGAAGATGATTTGAGGGTATAAGTCCAGCACAGGCACTGAGATCTGAAACTTTCCTGGCCTGCCACCAGAAAGCATCATTCTGGTCCACAATCTGGAGTATTTCACCCTTCTTAAAAGGCAAACCTGCGTCAGCACATGGTATGGCAGGATCTTGCAAGGGCCAGTAATCTGCCATTGCTCGCACATAGACCTGGTAGAGAAAATACACATGAGTAAGTGGAAGCCATGTTTAGAACAGATACAACATGAGCTTTATAATCAGAGGGCTGGATATTGCTGCTACTTAAGTCAATTCATGAAGAAGTAAAGTTTTAAAAACACAGTCAGGCCCCAAACCCTCTCTGTTCATTAAAGGAGAAAAGAAAATTGTCTTACCCGTTTTGAAAAAAAAAAAAAGACCTTCAACCAGTAGATCACTCTGCAAATGTCTTCATTACCTTTAACACAACTATATTTCAGCTTACTATCTTTACTGCTTCAGCAACAGCATACTGATGTCAGCTGAGAGGTAGCCATAAAGGCAACTAACACTTTAGGGATTGCAATAAACTTCTAAACAATACCATTTCTTTGTATCACGCCACTAGACATTATTGGGGTAGTTGTTTGCAGTAACAAATCAAAAAAAAGAATGTCTCTTACTGTTGTTTGGTTGCTGACAGGTCGATCAGAAACTGGAATTAATTTGAACATAATTGTCCCCTGAGACAGGGCCTAAATGATTAAAAAAGGATTAAAATATGACTGGTATTCAGCACAAATAACCAAACATTGGCAGCACAAACTTAACACAACATGACTTTGAGGTTACTATAATGTCTATATTACAAATAGGATTTAGGCAGACAGAATTAATACAACAATACTGTATTTTTTTTCAAAAGGAAACTCAAGAATTAAACTTCAAATTCTTGCTAAATATTTCTAATACAATAAAATCTATGTTTCTTTATTAATATATACAATGTCAAGATTAATTGATACCAAACTTTTCTACTGAAATCTAATTTAAACTAGCAGCAGGGTCTGATTAGACAAGTGATGTAAAAGAGGAGAGAAAAAAATATTTAAGAATTAAGCTTTCCAATAGAGTTTGTATTTCTTATACCTAGAAATAGTACACCCAAGGAAATAACACATAGAAAGACCTGATACTGATTACATATAGCAGTACGTTACTGACTGGCACTAACATTTTGCAGGGAAGAACCCTGAAAGATTGTGGGCAAAATGATAAGTAAGTAACAGGGACAGGTCGACAGATTTCTTTATGAGAATTTTCACAACAGTAATTGCCACTGCCCTTTTTTGCAAGGCGAGGTACATAGTTTTCAAGCTCATTCACTCTGCTTTAGTGCATTTTGTAACATGGACTCGTATTAGAACAGCACCTTTCCACAACTTGTGGAATATTAACTGAGTGAAACTTCCACAAAAATTATGAATCAGTAAAGTATGAATAAATTAATATTCTTCCTAGAAGCTGCAGGTGCAATTGCCACAATTAAGTTAGTTTTTGTCCAGAATAGGGGTTAGATTTAATTCTGGTTGCATACATTCCGATTTCATGAGCAGTTGTGAACTGCATCCACAGTAAGGAAACAAATCTGAATTTTCTGTTAAAAGTTTCAGACTTTCTCCTCTAAGAGTGTGAGTATAAAAGAGACAACATACAGTTACTCTTAAGGTACAAAGTAGAAAAAAGATTCAATACCAGAATATTAATAACTTGCTCAGGCTCAAGTCCCTCAACAGGAACTCCATTTACTTCCACCAGTTTGTCTCCAGCGTACAGCAACCCTACAGTGAAAACAAAGGTGAAAGCAGCAGCAGAAGTCTTGTGACAGCATGGATTATCTTGGGTAGGCAAGGCAGGAACACACAGATGTACCACAGGTTTGGAAGTCAGCATTAAAAGTTCCCATACACCAGGTATGCAGGAAGACATTTTGGATTTAGGCTATATTGCCCCTGGATAGGACTGCAGACTTCTGTGGTTCACAAGAAGCTTGCATGCTGCAGTTTTCTTATTTCCTCCCACCTCTCACATACAACGTGTTTACAGTCTATTGATTATTTGCCTTAAAAGCAGCAGAAACATTTAAATATAGCTCAATTTCCCAAAGTAATTTCTGAACCTATTCTAGCTAAACCTGTATTAACAGACCATTAGACTTGGAATCAGACCCTTAAAAATTCCAGGTGCAGTGGGAGGCCTTGGAACTCCTCTCTGTCCTTTACAAAGTCTTTACAGTATTGTTTACTTTTATGTTTTCCTTCAGCTCCATTAAAACATTCATTGCTCTAGGAACTTCATCAGGTTTTGTCTACAGCTTGAGTTTTCTTCTCTATACAAAGGCCAGAAAATACTTAGAAGGAGGTGTTTTATAATGATTACAGTTCAATTTTACTTCTGATGCATTGCATTTTAGTTATGTTACATTTCCCAAGCAACATGAAACACATTCATTCTAGAATGACAAAGCAGTAGCATTCCCAAGGAAACTCACTGGAAGATTGCTTAGCAACTAATGCTAAGCATTAGTTTTATTAGACTAAAGTGTTTAGTAGTGCCAAGAAGTATTACTACATACTCCTTTATCTTATAGAAGCAGAGACTACTGATGTTTTCCATTTCTCCATTAAGGAATCAGCTGCTGGTATTCATACCACACTGCAGTTTGGGATATTCTTGATCAATCTCATGGTAAATTTATCCAGGTGTTGGTGCCAAGAATACATAATGAAAACTGGATTTGTACCTCAGCTCAGTCTCAAACATAGCACATTCATATGAAAATTAATGAAACCAGAATCAAAGTCACTGCAACGTATCACTATTTACAGTGCTGTCCAATGTACACATCTTGTTGCTCTATAATGGAAGACTAATTGTAGAAGTGAAGCTATTATCTTAAGATATCTTACTTTAAGTTCCATTTTTTGTATTATTTTGTTTCAAATTATACATACCACTTCTGTCTGCTAGCCCACCATGGATCACACGGGCAACCGTTATGTCACCTGTTATCTCGTGGCGTTTAATGGTGGCACCCTGGCAAATAAAAATAAAGAAAAAACACATGATCACTGAAGAATGTCCCCCTCTGCCCCAGTAAGTTTCCTCTCACATCACAAGTTGGATCTTCGCAATGACAAAAAGGCACTGGAAGACACAGCCTTTTTAACACACACAGATAGTACTAATAACGATACATTATTGCTATAAGTCCTTCAATATCTTCAATGTCCATCATACTGAAATAGCAAAGATTTCCTACAGTCAGTCAAAGAGGTTATCTCAAATATTACAGCTATCTTTTCCTACAACAAATTAGCTGAGCTATATGATGCTTTCCGCTTACAAGCACAAATGATTTCTAAAGAACCTTTCAGAGTCTGTCCTCCCTTTCTTAGTATTTTGGCCAAGTGAATAACTCTCAATCCAATTTACATTTTCATTATATGAGATAGAAACATCTGCCAAATGTTCAAACCCTGAGCAGAAAAGGCACTCAGCAACCTGCTGTAGTTGCACCCGCACTGAGCAGGGCTACACGGTCTCCTAAGGGCCTCAGCAAGTCTTGTTGATTCTATAAAAATTAGACAAGAATGCACACAATCTCTGTGACATTTCTGGAAAGAAACAAGTATGCATACAATGCATTATCAATGCTTGTGTAAGTTAAAATAATTCAACAGACATCAAAAGTTCCCTCACCAGAGGCTGGTTGTTTTTCACTAAGCAGACAATCCTCATAGCTTCCTCATTTTCAGGGATGTTGTCTGGCAGTGGTGGAAGGGTTGGTTCAAAATCTTTCTGGGCCACAGTATCATGAGCAGAGAGCAAGGCCTGTTACAAACAAAAACAAGGAAACTAACCAACCCATAAGCAAAGATCACACTATAGAACAGCTTTAAACACTGACTGGTCAGAAAACAAAAATCAGCAAATAAGTTCCTATGTAAACATAGATCCCTTTCACACACTGACATTTTTCTTCTTTCCACGTGGAAACTCAATCTGTGAAATAAAATTTTCAGAACAGTTCCTCTCTGCTTCTGGAAAACTTACAAAAAAAGAAACATTTCTATTTGCAGCTGTAGGGTAAAAAATGCAGGCTTTGCAATTAGAAGGAAAAATTAGTTTTATATGTCTGCATCAACCACTCAGAATGTAACTTTGTAAGAAACATCTCTCTCAAACATAGCCCTTAAATAAAATGCAGCCCACTGCAGGTACTTCAGGTACACAATCCACATCTGATTTCACAACTAGGTTAGTTAATGACTAGGAAACTATGTTTCTTCTGGCTCTTTTGCCAGTTCTTGTGAACAGCTGGCCAGCTGTTTCCATTCCCACTGCAGACAGCTCTATGGGCAAACTTTCTCTTTCCGTAGGCAGGACTTGCCTTGAAGTGTGGAGCTCGCAGTAGTCGTCTTAGCTCTTTGATCTCTCCAGACTGAGGAGCTTCACGCAGTAACTCCACCACCTGATAAATGTAAGAGAAAGCACAGACTGGTTCTGGAGGACAGTTAATTTAAAAAGCTCTAAATTGAATTTAGAGGATATGGTATGGTAAAAGCGTTCAGCCCCCCAAGTTATATGACTTGGAGAATATCCATAGGGTTTGCTCTAGAACTGGACGACATGACCACAGCTGTGCAACACTCAGCCAGGCTTAATTTATTCAGACACAGAACCATGTGCTTTAAATTTGTTTTTTCTCCTACGCCTCAATCAGTTTCATCACTAGTGTCAGTTTCTCCACTTAGTCATCAACTATCCCACTAATTCAGAAAATTAAGAATTTATAAGCTATTATGATTAGAAAAAAAACAAAAAGCTTTTCAGAATCCTCATGTCAGACTGCTTGATTGTAGCCGTAACACTGAACCACACAGTTACATGGGAAGAAAAAATATATGGCCAGTGGTTAAAATAAATAATTTTTGTATTCATCCCACTGGCCAGGGCTCGTGCAGTCTAGTGATCACAGCTGTATGCATTTCTCACCTCCCCCAACTCCATACATAAGAGTTATCAAGTAGTTTGCCAAATGCGTGATGAGGGAATATTTCAAGTTTATACCGTGTACTCAGACCTGAGTCACAAAACAAATACCAGAAGACTCGTATCTGCAGCGAGGCTGGCCAATTTGGTACGAGTAAATAACGCAATACACAGCCTTACCTCACGAGCCAATGCACGTGCCTGCAGCGTGACAGGAGCTGGTCTTTTTCCGAGGTACTGTTGGAGGCATTCATAAATCTATGGCATGCCACGACAGACAAGACAGTGAATGATGATATGATCTGTTCACATCATTATATAGATACGTACACAACACACAATGGACAATATGGTATTTCTAAGAAATTGTCAGTCCAAATAGAGCCAAAGAACTTGCAATCTCAATCTTTAATGTCTATATGCATCTGGAATCAAGTCTGTAATTCATTGTCTTTCATGTTATCATCCAGCTAGGCAGTTATGCTCTAGTTCTAAATTTTCCAATAAGAAAAGCTGATTATACAGGACAATAGCTTGATAGCATCAGTTCTCTGACTTGATTCCTTCCCCTAGTTGCAAAGTTGCCCTTTGTTAATCAAATTAACAAAGTAACTTAAAGTAAATTTAACTTAAAATAAAATAAATCACAAAATGGCCTTATGGACATTCTTATCCACTGCAAGTTTTTCTTCTTGTTAGAGGAAAAGCAGAATTTGTACAGAATTTGTCTCAGATACAGTTCTGCTCAAGACAGTAACACCATCTGTTCCATAACAACATGAAGTCATCAACTACACATTAGATCAGTGTAGGCAAAACCAAAAAATATAATTTCACAAGCATTCATGCCAAACGGTGGGATGCATAGCCATACAGAGATTTAAGAATAGAAAAGACAAGACGGTTCAGCAGCGCTGGTTCAGCCTTTCTCCATCTGCCTGGCCTTAATACGCACGTGTAAAGTAGGACATTACGAAAGAGAATACCTTTTTTTTTTTTCTTTAAAGCAAAAGTGGTTTTGTTCATCTTCATTGCTGATATTAGGAGTGACATTAGGACTATTGGTACTTAGCATAAATAAGCATTTATTGTCCTGATACGGCAAAAATAAAGTAGCTGTCCCCCTACAGGTTGCCCTCTAGGAAACTTTTGCCTTCATAGGTGAATATTACTTTACCTTTAAAAGTGCTTGCAGCCAGCGAGATCTGAGCAGGTCATATAACATGCCAACACCATTGACATCTCTTTTACAGAGCAAACTCAGTTCTTGTAGCACTAGAGTCAGAACATGAGACACACCTGAGCCCAAGAAACAGAAAAGCGCAAGACATTTCAGTACAAATAGAAGACCAGCCAAAGCCAAACGGTGACCCAGGCCTTTGCAAAGCACCTTTCCTCAGTTTACACTTCCAAGAAATGTACCCATTTCCTGTCTGCTCTGCTTGTTTCCTGCAATCAACTCTGTTGCAGAAGAGTTTTATTTTATTGTGTTATTAACCAACAGGGTTAGGTCAATACTAGCAATTTTCAACTGACCTGTGAGAAAAACACACAGGGAACCTCACACATATCAGTCTGGGTTCAAGCTTGTACCTCTCACTGAGAAGAGGTAAACATAAGAAGTTGTCTAGTTCATTCTATAGGATTTTCTTTTGGATAACCCACTGTTTGGGCCAGAAAGCGTCTGTTTTTCTCCACTCTTGACAAGTGCAAACATTTTGCAGAATATCACTAATGAAAATGCAAAATCCTGCCAAATGCATACCATTGCCACAGACACCCACAACATGTCCCAGGAAAGGGGAAGAACCATTCCTACTACAGGAATAGCATTCTAATACAGTGGAAAACTGAAAAATCCAACGTCTTTCTAAAATCTCAAGGAGGCAGAAACTAAGAGGTAACAAATAGATAAGATGTTTCACAAAGCCAGGCCTAGATACAAACTGGAATTTTGTGAGTGCATGGAATTTAATTTTACCTCAGAAATGACAACATACCAGAAATGACATTTCTGGTATGTAGCACTCTTCCCAAGAAATACAAGGTTTATAACAGCACTAATACAATACCATGTCAAATGCTAGGAGTTGGATTCATTAAGCTACACGGGTTCTTAAAAGGCCCTTAAGAGTTGGGTGCCTGCCTCCCACTGAATGTCAAAGGAAATTTTGTTCTCAACTCTCGTGTATTTTGGTAAGCACAAGCTGTCTCTTTGCTTTTTAGTGCCAACACAATCACACACTAGGATTTTAACTGGAGACTTTCCTTTATATTTATTTGCTTGTGACATTAAACTTGGCATGTTTCATTGAGTAGTATTGTAATACAAGAAAAATGTTGAAATAAAACCAAGACACTAAGAGCTTCTAAAGTTACAGCAGCCAAAGTCAAAACAATAATTTCTTAAAACTAAAGCAAACCCAGAATAGCTGAGTATACTCCACTGCAGGCAATATCATCAGCTGCTATCATCCAGTCACCACAATTAACCTAAACCTGGAAGCCCTTCTTTACTGATTTATCTCCTGAGAACCATGTTTGTAGCCACTGGCAGTTAATTGTTTCTTGTATCAGCTCTAGACCTCGATGTTACTAACACTTACATGAGATCTATCTTCAACTTTAGTTTCACTGAAGTATTTTCTTTATGCATGAATTTATGCAGGTACTTGCCTGCTAGGTTTCTGCAGATGGGACTTTTGCCTCAATCATCAGACAGAATTATTGAGTATCCAAACTGGGAAAACCTGGAAACGTACCTCATTATCAAAAGCACCATTTCCTTCTGGAAAGCAGAAAGCTAAGCACTTACAAAAATTATAAACTCAGTGAACCCTGACTGTGAGGCCCATAGGGAAAAACACAAGTTAAAGGGATTTTCTTCTACAGGAACTTCCTAGTGCCTAATAGAACCTTACCTTTGGTAGAGACAATTTTTAAAATAATTTCCTTGTTACTAGTTGCCTCTTTGAGATTATTTGTACTGTCTGTCTCCTGGAATGCTATTCCCTATATTAAACTGGGCTCAAATAGACCAAAATGTTCCATGCAGAAGCACAAACCTTCAAACAATAGTGAGTCATTTCCTTAAGCAAAAAAACCCCCTTCTTGCAGTTACTAGTAAATCTTGATACAGCTGCAGAGACACTGGACTTTATAAGCCAGAAACAAACAGCAGGTAGTCTCTCCTGATGCTTTCTAAATTAACTGCATACCACCATTAAACATCAAGAATCATTCCAGTTATTAAGTAGTAATACTTCTAGACATGTTCATCTCTCTTGTGAGTCAATTGAAGAAGAATTACAGGGACCAGGGAATAAATCTTTTTGTCAGTTTTATTTCTCTTTAAAAAAAGAGATGTAAAAGTAATGAGTACCATTATCTTGGCTGCAGACTGTTGGCACCTCCATCTCTTCTTTTATTCAAGGAGATTCCACCCACTTCTTTAAGTACTGCATTCACACCAAGCAGGCTTCACAAAGATGCTGAACTAGGGGAAAGAGCACACTCTCATCAGAATACCAACACGTATTTTAGATTGATAAGAACGCAGAATTTAAAAGAAGGGAGAAAATATTCCTATCGGAAACGCACAACAGGTTGCAAGTTAAATACATGAGTCCCACCTGTAAATTCAGTTACCCACCAGCATCCAAAATGCAGGCAGATAAACCTCAACTGCAATATGACATTTTATTTCCTTCATGGAATTGTCATTAGCTTCCTTCATTAAGCTATCTAAAATAACATGCTGTTTGTACATCTTCTGTTCCAAAACTTTTAAAGTGCACTACCATGGAAATCTGTAATTTTTTCCAAAGACTTTTAAAGCTTCTTTTACATAAATATAGCTTGGAAAATAATCACATATTACATTTAATTCCTCTTGCTATTGACAAAAATTTTAAAATTGAAAGACACTAGAGTTTCTACTGAATTTTCATTGAGCAAGGACATAATTAAAAAAAAAAAAAAAAAGAGGGATCCCTGGTTTTATCACTGTTAGGTCTTTGAAGGATTTGTTCCACAAGGAGTTTGTAGTTTCCTCTATGTCCTCACAGAATTAGAGCACAAAGAAACCTCAAACCCAAATAAAAATGCCCATATCTTACCTTACTGGTATCATCTCTTGGGCAATTTATAATTGGTTGCTACTTTTAGAGATCAAGTCAAAAAAGTTATTTGCTAATCTATAAAAAACCTACTCAGTATATACTACCTTACTATTTTTTTCTTTAAATTTTAAAATAGGAATTTTTAAGTAATGCAGGAAGCTAACACTTAACGCTAATTAATCTGTAGGTATGTCGCACTGATCCTTTCACATATAAAAATAAGCCTTCTAAAATTTTCTTCCAAATTCCTTCCTTCCCTTAAACTTCTGTGACAACCTGTCACTACTTGTTATGTTCCCTTAGACTAAAAATGGAGGAAGGTCTCCAATCTACCGCTAAGAGGGAACACGCACAGCAAGATTGCTTCAGAGAATTCTCAGAACTCTTCTCTGCAAACAAGTATGGAAATTCCCCAGAGAACATCGTATGGTGCATTTATAGCCCAAAGCATCAGGAATCCATATAGAAAAGATCTGAAGTAATTCAGAATCTTCATGACATCCTAATTGGTCTAACTTCAAATCACATTTGATACAAGATTGAAGATATCGTCCTGATTACCAGTATTGTAAGATTAAAGAGGTACATATTTGAAGTGGTCACGCAAGAGATGACTCAGAGTACAAGTTAAACAGACTGTACCATCAGATACCTGAGCACTCCAGCCAATAGGAACCACAGTGTGATATTGTATGTACAGTGAATGTCTTATCAAATTCTGTTAAATATACAGTAGTTTATGTGCTGGATTAGTAAAGCAAAAAGGCAGCCATTTTCCTCTAGATTGTTCTGTGGACAGAAAACATCAAAGGTACAAGAGGAAAAGTATTATCTTGATCTGCTTACAAAAGCAGAAGGCATTACTGTCACTTTTACTGCACTTCTTAATACTTATTTTTAGAACATGCTTCCTCTCTCTCCCGTTAAATCATAAAACTGCTTGCAAACGGCAGCAGAAATTAAGGGTGGAAAAATCAAAGTTATGAGATTATGATTCAATTTATGTTCATTATGTTTTATTACTGAGTATTGGTAATTCATTTCAAGTTATCTCTACAGGATACTTCGTGATATATCTTATCAAAATTCTAATCCAAAGGTGGCTTTTAAAATTATGATTTCTTCTTTCAAACACTAACAAAAATATAGTTTGATTCTCCCCCAATACTCAATGCAACATTTCTGTTTCAGTGTTACATTACACCGCACAATCATTTTTCCACTGGGAACAACTATTTTTCATATTTTATGAATGTAACACTTAATCCTTCTACCACACAGCCACTGGGAACTGGGGTTTGAGCTGCAATTACTTCATTTTTTTAATAGTCTGAATTCTGTTCCTTTAAGAGCCTTCCCCTTTGTTAAGCTTTGCTGATCTGCCTAATGATGGACTTAAAGCAGGCCATATAAATCTAGTCATGAATACCTGTTTCTTAATTACTGAAGACATTAGGAGTAGGACAGAAGTCTTTACTATGGGATGGTATAAACATGGAAAGAGGAATCCCTATGTTGCAAAGCACACTGGTTTTCACTTAACAACAGCAATATGTAAACACAACTAACCCTCAGCTTGGTTGATCTCTGCTCCCCCCTCCCTCACTTTTTTGGAAACGAAGAGTCTGTAGCTCCAGATTCAGTTCTAGAGGCATTTACAAAGACATGGTACTCACTCTGTGAGCTATGTCCAAAAAGGAAACTTCTTCTGACAGCTCATCCCATAAACTGCATTTCAGAAGCCTCATTTCCTAGTATTATTGCTAATTCTAAAGCTTTTCTAGCTTTTATAACTATGTTTTTTCAGATTTTTCAAGAACTAAAAGCAGACCCTGCTGACTTATGTTGGTTCCCATATACAATGGCTGTTTACTTTGCTTTATATAATCTACACAGACATCCAACAGCATACTCCCAATTAAAAATCCTGATTACGGTTTTCTGGTAAAGGATGTTTGAAGACAAAAGAAAAAAGCATGTCCAAACATTTCAGATGGACTATAAGGAAGACAACTTCTGATCTATATGTTATATTTCACATAATGGAAGTCCAGATTTAAAAATCTCAACACATATATTCCTCAAAAAAAACCCCCCAAAACCAGCTCAACTTTTTTTTGCTCAAAAAAGAATAAATTCGTAAAATCCCTGTTATAATATAGCTGGGCTTTCTGGGATAACTCCCTTAAACCTAGCTGAATTTGTTTGGCCAGCTCACATCTATAAATATTTTCTGGTTGTCATCTGTGATCAACTTTACTTGTTACTACGCATCTGTTAGCAGATGTATGATTTTATAGCAGTTGGTTCACTCAAAGCACGTGCAACTTTTATCTACAAGGATACTCTGCCACCCAGAAGGCTCCCAACGCATTGTACGTACAGGACCTTCCCATTCAACAAAGCCCCATTCTCCCCAGAACAAAACTCCAGTTACTTCAAGTCTAGATCTGGCTTTTCCTATGTTCTGTCCTATTCAGCAACGCCCTTTTACGTAGGGTGGGACCCTGCAAATACATACAAGGAAACATGTGAAAGACAATAAATATTTCCAAAAGCTATTTGGTTTAACTAGTTAAAAGAAAGTTTAGAAGACACTTCAGCCTCAAAATAGTCAAGCAAAGCTCCTCAATTTTTTTGTAGAAGACTCCTCAGATGCATACCAAAAACTGAAATTCTTGTGATAACTGTAGTGAAATTATCATAATCTTAGAACCTGTTTTGTTCAAGTAGTGTTGTCTACCAAACCAGCATGTCACCATACTGACAATTAGCATTGCTTATATTCTATTACAAAACAGAGATGTTTAAAGGAAAAAAGAGAAAAACTGTCTCCAGTACAGCCTTAGGAATACCTTAACCAACGTCTCTTTTAGCCTTTGGGAGCTGGATCATATTTATTTCTTCTTAGCTAGGATAGATCCTTCCACAGCACAGTGACTCAGAGTGGAAAAGAAGTAAACAAAAGCAAGTCAACCTGTTGCTGTTAAAGAAAGAATATTCTAAAATCTTCAACTGAACAGTTATTTAATTTTTAAATACTCCCCTGAAAATCATCCTGCAAATAGAGACAAAGAAGAACATTTCTGGAGATGCTAAAATACTTCCAATTCTGCTAAATACTGACCAATATTGTTACCCCTTTAAAATACTCATGAGATTAATGTTTTTTTTCTCCATGAAGCCTTGTAGCTTCTAGTATCACTACTGCTTCTGTAGAGAACAGATGCGGGATTAACTTGAGTGTATTTAGAAGTTCTAGACACACTCTTTGTCTTGAAGGTTGACCTCAGATTTCAGAAAATACCTGGGAAAGCTGCTGAATGCTGATTGCTTGCCTTTTTGGGTGAAATCCTCAGGCATAGCTATCAGAGAGCTGCTAGGGTTAATAATAAACACAGAGTTAGTGATCCTTCCATGCATTGTTGCCTTTTTAAGCTATGGAGTTTATGCTCATACTGACAGAAGCAGCATTTGAACATGAAAATCTGTCAAGTGCTTAACAAACACTGCTCACCTCATTCATAAACTAGTAGCTGTGTCATATTTTCACACAACCAAAGGAAAGCCGCTTCCAACTGTGAAGTCTGGTTTCAGCAGCTGTCAGCAATAGATGATGAGTAAGTCCTTAGCAGAAGAGAGCAAGAATAATATCTTGCTTCTGTGCAGTTCTTTAGAAAAAGACCTCCTGAATTGCTTGCTTAAGGACAAAGGTCAGAGTTCAAACAAACTTACAACTACTACTGTGCCTTCATTTCCTGAGACTTCTATCTACATAGACTATAAGGCCGGAGCTCAGGGTCTCCTCATCCCAGGGATCTAAATACATTAGATGGAAGTTCTTACTAAAAGGCTTACTTGACTAATCTCCCAGCCAGTGTAAGGTCCTCCCCATTCACATGTATTGCACACAATTACAGATGCTCATTAATAGAAGGCATTTCTCTTTGCCTGCGGTTAGGGACAGAACTGGATACCTGTGTGTGCCAGAATTCAGAGCCAAAAGGAGTCTGTCCCCTCATGTCTACAAACATCAGCCGTGCCAAACTTGGGCTACAGAGCTTACTTGCTTAAGCAGTAGAATATGGAATTCCTTGAGCCTATTTGTCAGACAGACCAGAAGGTGTTATGGATAGAAGGCTAGAGTTGCAAGGGAACCCAAGCCCTGTGTTTAATACAGTTCTCAGAATTGTCTTTAAATGGACAATTTTGGATGCTGTCAAGCCTCTAAAGGGGACAACACCAGAGAACCTGACATTTAGAACAGCAACCCTCCTGCTGTTACAAGCTTCTTTGGTTAAGATGCTCAACTAGGTTATTGAGAATTTTTAACATAGAAAACTACTCATATCTTTAAATTTATCAAAATTAATGATTTGGCATATCAAAGACTAGGAATTAGCTTGAGTGCAGGGAACACTGAGGAAGCTTTTGTTGCAAATTAAGTCACTATAAATCAGCAAAGTCAGTAAGTAAAAAATGGTAATAAGAGACATTCACCATGTCCCAAATTACATGTGCTATTCAGGACTTTTTTGTTCTGTATTAAATAAACTTAATTAGGCTAGTCTCATCACTGAAGTCTGTCAAATTCTTTTTCTAGTCAGTGTAAAAAAAAAATCTTGCTTTTCGTATACTTTTTGAGACTTGGAAGTATTTTCATTAAGAAAGTGACTCTAAATATTAGGGGAATAAATGAACACATTTCTAAGCAAAGGTTGAGACGTACCCTTTGAAACTGTATATCCTTATCTTGACCAAAGAGCCACTTATTGCAAGTCTGAGGTAGTACAAGTTAAAAAAAAGACTGAATAAATGTCATGTTCATGTAAGGCATTTTGGGACATTTAGATAATCACTCCTGCATACCTAAGGTTGCTGATGGAACAAATTCTGCTATTACTCTTTGTAATCAGATATATTCAGTGATGATTCATTCTGCTCCTGCTGAAACAAAAGCTTACGGCTCCAGTGGTGGTGCCAGTATCTTATTTACATGGGGGTAAACGCCACTAAGGCGCCGCTTTCTAAAAGAGCAACGCATTCCGAGAAGAACACTTGGGTGCAGGGTGCTGTAGTCACATGAGGCAACCAGCTTTACTTCCAGCTAGTTACTGCCAACAGCTTGGGCTTACTAAAAAAAAAAAAAAAAA
>NW_015090990.1:15538831-15688613 GCF_001431845.1 Calidris pugnax | reverse complement strand
TTCCCGCAAGTTACTTACCTCGAACTTCGATTACTAAAAAAAAAAAAAAAAACACCACCAAAATCCAAATAGCAAGACATTGATACTAAATCAACTTAGAAGTACATGGGTAAGCAGTTCAAGGAAAGGATTTGTTTTACAGTCCCTTATCAGTTACATATCTTCCCTCTACATTATCTCTCACCAGACCAGAACAGGTAGTTCCCTAAACTGCTTCTAACAAGGGCAGTTACGAAGTGAACCTACTTACTTTTAGCAAAGTCAGTCAATAATGTATAGCACCTGGCATTCAAGTCAGAATACTTGGTGTGGAAAACATTCTTTTTTGAGCTTGTACTCCCCATTCATACATCTCTCTAATATTTATCTAGTGGGAATTAAACAGGTAACACAAGTTTAATTAGTTTTGCTGTAGCTATAAGAAGAAACTAAATTTCACAGTTGCACGAGGGAAATGCATCTGTGCAGTACAATGGTTCCAGTACAGCGCGTATTTTCTTACCTGGGAACACCGCAGAATACACCATGTTCCGCTCACGCAGAATTTCCAGAGGGAAAGAGTATTTGCTGGATGTTAGTAGAGCAAGTAACCTCACTGCCAGAGCTAATCTATGCACATCCTCTCCTTTCTAATCCGCAGAAACCTAACCTTAGAACTACTCATTACCAGGGAGAGGAGAACAAATCCCTTTAACCCTTTTCTTGCATAAAAAGCCTACTTTAAGTTGTCTCTCACTTAAGTAGTTTCTTATTCTTAGCAACTTTCCCAGTGCGCAGGGCACTCATCACAATTCCAATGAAAATCTGTAATTCCACAACATTGATCTGTTGCTGGTTACAGGATTTCTGCTGCAGCACAAGAAATATCCAGCTTTCAATTTCAGGAAAAAAAAGAGGCAAAGAAGATGAGAAAAAAAAGAAATTACCATGAAGCAATACAGACTGAGAACTCCTGCAGGTTAACTCATTTCTTTAGCTACAGAAATCAAAGCTGGTCTGTACTGATTTCCTAATGCATCACAGCCCACGTAGGCTGTAAAGTGGAATCTGTGTCAGAAGCACATTTAATCCTAGGATTCTCTTCAGCTAATAACCAGGCTATATATCAGAAAGACCAAAAATAATCCAGGCCAGGCTGCCGGCTTCCATTAATCAGCAAGCTAAATTCATGTGCGATATTACTACTTTTTATAAGAAACTCTGTGTGTGTGCGTGTGTATATACGTACGTAAAGGCAGATATAGTCTTTGGTATTTACTTCTCAACTTTGCATCATTCAGCGAACGAAGTTAAACTTTTGAAGTTACTACATGTTTGTTAGATACACCTCCTTCTTAAAAGATTGTAGAAAAACTTACCATCTCTAGTGACATTCTCAGTTTAAGGCACAGAATCTGTGGGAGTAAGGTCACATGAAGCAAAGCTCTTTGTGTGTTAAAGCTGAAGAGTGAAATCCTTCCTTTCTTCCAAAACAACTGAAGACAACAAACACTGGCCCTGAACAGTTTCAGGAGAAAAAAATATTAAAACCTGTTTTTATTGATTACACTCCTACAAAATGTGAAATAAGTCCTGAATTCAGATCTTTGCAGATTAAAATTATTGACATTGCTTTACTCAACTGTTCAACACAGCTCCTTTTCAAAGAGCAGTTCTGCTCCTACAGTTTCAGTTAAACATTTTTGGTACATTGAGTTCTAAGAGGTGATTGCATGGAAAGACTGCATTGAGCACAAAAGATCAAGCATTCAAATGTTAGAACTGTCAAAAAGATTAAGTGTTTGAATGTTGGAAGTTCTGAGTGTTGGAATAGGGGGATACAGGCTGTTCAGGAAGGACAGCAGGGGAGACCAGGAGAGGGTGTCACCCTCTATGCCAATGACGAGCTGGAGTGCATGGAGCATCACCTGAGCACAGATGAGGAACTGGACTCCATGATCCCGAGGGTCTCTTCCAGCCACAATAATTCTGTGATTCTGTGAAAGCTCATGGGTCAGGGTTAAAGGGAGGGCAGGGATGGCAGGGACAGGTGATGTTACAGTGGGGGTCTGCTACAGGCAACCCAACAAATGAGGCCCTCTACACACAGATAGGAGGAGCCTCAGATTCACAAGCCCTGGCCCTCATGGAGGACTTTATGTTGGAGGGACAACACAGGAGGGCATAAGCAACCAGGAGGTTCCTGGAATGCATTGATGACAACTTTCTTCTCCAAGCGAGTTCAGAGGATGGCAATAAAGGTGATCAGAGGGCTGGAACACCTCTCCTATGAAGACAGGGTTATATGTCCTGATATTATTCAGTGTAATTGAAAAATAAGATTAAGCTAACAAAAAAATCACTTGCAAACACAAAGCCTATTATCTCTATTTTCTATTATCTCTATAGTCTATTGCAAGTATAACAAGTATAACAATAGTTTTAAACATCATGTTGCCAGAATTACTTTCCCCTTCTCTGATAAAACTAAAAATAGTTTCAGAAAGACCAATCTTTTTTATTTTATTATGAAAATTGCTACATTACAGTCACTGTTCAAAACAGTATTTTGACATATGGTTTCTTTCCATTTAGGTGCCAATACCCAAGCCATGATTACTATTTCAAAAATATGATTAGCATTATCTATGGTAGTTTGCCACAACTTAAGCCATTATAATGTTCTATAGTTTATTCCTCCCTCCCCCTTTTTTGAGTCAGCCATGGTAAAGAACAGCACCTACAATACCCAAATTATCCATGAGTGTTATTTATATAAATAAAGTTAACCATAAACCACAGAAGAACACACACACACGCATGAAAATCCCCCAGGGAAATTACTTGTTCTCTACATGATCAAAAATGCAACAAGGTTAGCATTTCTCACTCTGACACATAAATTAACAGGCAAAAGTCTCAAAACCGATCCATTGTCAGTTTGTTCAAGAGCACATTCCCACTCTCCTGTCACATGGGCTTCCAAATAATGTGTCTGTCCTCAGACCTCAGGGTAACGCAACTGAACGCTACAGATTTTGAGTATTTTACTCAGTGCCAAAATTCAAAGTGGTCAGTGCCTTTTATTTATTTCATAAACAGAAAGAATGTTGAATGCCTTTAATAACTCCAGTAAACAGGGAAGCCCATAACAGTGTGATTATTTCCACAGCATCACATTAATACTGCATTCAGCAATCCTGTTCAACAAATATGCCTCAAAACCTTTACAGCCAAACACATTATAGGTTACCCATTATAAATACTAATATATTTCTATTTTTTAAATAAACAAACATAATAGCTTAATTCAGGAAGACTGAATGGTTCTGTGGTGCAATTAATTCTCATTAAACGACTCTGCTGACAAACCAGGAATAATAAAAACAAACCCACTGCTTTAGAAGCCATGCGGTCCAGACTTTCACATGTACTCTATGTAGATGCCATGCCTTTTTGCAGCGTTTTTAACTGAAAAGTAGTAAATGATATTTCTTTTAGAATAGGAAATGATTTCTTCTTGGCAAGTACTTGACAAACCAAGTCTTTTGCTTCATCACCACTTCATAGATAGCTTCTGGCTGCAGTTTCCCAATCTTAAAACTGAAAGTTCAGAAGAAACAACTGAATATTTTAATCTGTAACAACGGAACTGTAATAGAGTCTTTTCTAAGTGCCATTTCAGGAAAGAAAGTGGGTTTTAGTGAAGTTCCACTGAGTAGATTATCCCACAGAGTCAGGTTGTAAACGATGGTCTAGGTAAGCTTTTCATGTTGAATCTGGTAGTAACATGCCTGAATTAAAACAAAGTTCAGTTTAGCACACATACCAGTTCCCAGCAAGCTGATAAAGCATCACACACAACTATCTATCCAAGAAAACAAGACTAGGCTTTCTACAAGCAGTGATGATACAGTGACACTCAACACATGAGAATCTTCTGATATGTAAACTAGAAGAAACATCAACAGGAGACTTTAAGTTTCGAATGATGTCCAATTCTTAATGAAGTAAGACAGGGTACGGGACTCTGAATACTTCCAGAGCTCCCAGCTTGGCCAAGATAAAGTACATTTTTTTGCTCACAAATCTTTCTTTGCCCTTAGACAAGAGGACCGAAAAGATAAAATATTTTCTTACAGGACAAAGATGCAGGGATTAAGCATTGCAAAAGCACTCAGACTGAAAAGCAAAGGTTTCTGTAATCTGGATAAAAAACCCAGCCTGCTGCTTGATAGCTGTTCACTCCTTAATGCTGGTTTAAATACACATTGGGTCAGCCATGACCAAAACTTAATATAAATGTCTCAGACAGCACTGCGCTCATGGAAAAGAAGACTCTACTTCTACTACATAGATTCTTTGATAATTTTTAAACAACTTAAACCATCCCTTTTTGCAGCACTATAAAAATAACAGGTATGAAAAAACCTCTGCACCCAACTATTTCCAGTTTGCACAGACAGAAAATATGATCATGTTCACCTAGCAGCTCAGCTTAAGATTTTTATTTAAATCTCAAGTTAAAAGCCACCCTCCAAAACAACCCCACAAAAAAGCTCCACGCAGCTGAATTGTCACAAGACCCACCTTTTTGAACAGCTTTGAGGTACTAAAACAACCTATTTCCACTATGGAGGTCCTAGTGTACAATAGGATATTCGTCAAACCAGATTCTCTCCCTTTTTCTGTACTTAAAAAGAGAATACTACTAAATAGAATGTGGGGAGTGACGCAGTAAAAAGACTTTTTTTTTCAGAATTTAATTCCTGAAGCATCTTGATGTAATGTTAGACTTAAACGTTATTGGAATGGCTAACCTCCAAAGCAGCACTCCATTCCAATTTTTATAAAGGAAATAACGCTTGTTATGTTGCAGGGGAATGACAAGCCACAGATGAGCATTCACAACAGTCAACAGCAACCAATATTACATTTGAATAAATACATTTGCACATCGCACCATTTTATTAGCAGCACCTTAGGTTATACTAAGCTCTAAGTTTTCTTGCTCACCCTAGCTAGAAACTTTCAATAAGTCAAAGTAGTTACAAACTAATGTTCATACAATTGTCCTAACCTGAGCATCATTATTCAAAGCTGATTAATTTCCAAAGAAAGCTTTTGATAGCCCTAAAAAAATTTTCATACCTTCAAGGTAGTGAACATGATGCCTTGCTCTCCATGCTGCAGATAAGGATCCATCAAGTCCTCGATTAAGTGCACCTCAGACCCCAAATTCCTTATCCTGTCACATGGTGGAGAGAAAGAGAATAAGTGCAAAAGATACCATTATAATGTTTTTACTTTTTGTACATGGTGTTATGCAAAAGCCATACTTTCCCCTAATCTCATTCTGAGGTGACAGCCATTTCACAGTTAACTATTCAAAATTTTTTCAGGCCAAAGCAAACAGGCAAACCAAAAAATTTACTAAGTTACAAAAAGCCAGCAAGTAGTCCTGTAAGGAGAAGCAGGAGCGCTTAATACAGGTAAAAGTATGCTCATGCTGCCTATGCTCAGCTTGTAACTAATGCCACTCTTGATGCCTACCTGGCTCGTAGCACCACATAGAGAAAAACAGGAAATAAGTCATCCATGGACCACAGAAAATCTTCCTGAAGAGTCTCAAGAACATTCTGAGAGATCTCTTCAAAAGTCTGCTGGATCACCTTCAACTTGTCAGCTGGGGTAAATGTGGTGCTGTTTGGAGAGCAAAACAGGGTAACAATAAGAAATTCCAAATCTGCATCTAAATCAGGAAGACAATTTGCTACTTAGCATGTCCCCTTGCCCACAGTCACACCACAACAGCCATGGCTGCCAAGGCTGTGTAGTACCCCAGGCTATAATTACTGGATCAAGGTACACTACTGCAAATGAGACTGTCTTCACAGTTTTAAGATGTTTTAACATGGTAAAGGGGGATAAATTAACTTCTAAAACCCTTTTAATTTCTACTTATGATTCCTACTGCAGAATTCCTTGTCAGCTAACAGACACAGAAAAGCTCCCCATACACAGGTCATTTCCCCATAACTGTTTAGAAATTCACATGTATTAGGCATAAGGATTAGCCATCCTCATGCTTTTGATTCTGAATGGTCTCCTATGGACACACCTTTGTCACATTTATGAGGCTATACTTCATTCCTCATTGGGAGAATTTGCTAACATTTTGAGTAGGAACTCTGAAACTTCTTGGTGACCTCTTACAAAGGAGAACAAAGAAAAGGTGACAGGTAAAGGATCACAACTGAGTAAACTAGATACTACTACAGCAGGAACAGTAAAACACTAAGACAGATTTCAGAGAATTACCTGATTTGCTGTAAACATTCAACTGCAGAGGCAAAGCAGGCATCTTTTGTATTTGATGATACCTGTGTAATCATAAGATTTATCACGCAGGTTTAACAGCTCCACTCCACAGCAACAAAGCAGTGTATCATGCAACACTGACATAAAAGACTTTTTTTTCCAATTTTTCAGTGCAAAGAAAGGGCTATGTGCCCAGACGCTAAAGTCATCCAGGAAATCTGCGTTATGTGTGATTTGTATGAGTTTCATTTAAAATTCAGAAAAGCCTGTACTGAATTCCTTGGTATGTTGTGAGAATCAGTGACAATCTTGGCTATCTTCCAGGTCAAGTAAGGCTGAGAAACATTAAATCTTAATGGTTAACGATCAAGACTGAAATGGTTGAAACCTATAAAAGGTTTCATCATAGTGAATAATCAGAGACTCAGGTTCAGAGCAAACAGAAAAGAACAAATATAAATGTTAGGCTCAGTTGCGTATTAAGAGCTAAGTCGTTCTGAATGGAGCAGGCAGAGAATGGATCAACCCACAGAAGTGAGGAAACTGGAGAGGAGAGAAGCAGATAAACATGATGTCCTGGCTAAAAACATCCTGTTTAATTGAAGGAATGACCCAGAAAATAAGGTAAATGGCTGCAGAGAGCATCATATACTGCATAATTCAAAGACATACACCACATAGTACTCCACAGTGGAGGGGCTCTACCCTATAACCAAAAAAACCCAGTCAGAAGCGTAAAGGATTCACAGAGCTGATAAGAATTTTGCCCAGTATCTGGAAATACAGCAGATCTTAAGTAACTCAAGAAACATGTTCCTGCTGGATTTTGTTAACTTTTAAAGTCTGAGTGGAGGTTTGCATCATGTGAATCATTTCAATCTTCAACTTCATGATTTGGGAAAAAGGGGACTTGTCTTGCTGGGAACTGATGGCCGCAGGGTGGGGTTCAGCAGCAGCTTTGGTTATTACAAACTTGTAACACTCAATCTCTATCAAAGAATATCAGCTTGTCCCTGTGCAGCAACTACTGTGATGAAGCCCACGCTTCCCATTATTACAGACTTTGCACAAGCCACAGTTACAAGCAGGGAAGAGATGATCTGAAGGCAGGAATATCTAAATGACTATAAGAAATTGAAATTTTCAAAAAAAGTATACTGACTTATAAACAGCCATGATTTAAAGTATACTGAAAACATTCAAATTGTTCAAAGGCATGATTATTAAATCACTCTTACCAGAGCACAGAGATTGAGTAACACACTATTACTATTTGAGACCAGCGTTCAGCCACTTTCAGCAAGATAATGATTAAGAATAAAAACTATACAATTCTTCTCCTAATCAGAAAGTCTTTTAAGCAACCAGTTTGAAATTTTCCTTGGTAGACTTTTATTCTCACACTGTCATAACTGGAGACCAAGCAAACGTCTTCCTGAATTAGAGTTCATTACAGAGTAAGACAGTAATTGACAAAGCTGGACTGACAGCTATTGTAAGAAATCACTAATGCAGCTTTTAAATAGCAGACAAAATTTAAAGAAATAAGATAGCACAGCATCTCTTCAGCAAAACGCCTGGCCAAAGATTCTTTAACCGCTTCTTTATGATTTCAGCTTCTTGCAAGAAGCACTGGGCAAAGTATACTGTAAGCAAAGGTCCAACAAACATACCTTTCTATTCTCTCCAAGGATGGATACAGTTCCTGGCCAAAATTTCCTGCAAGAAACCCAACATAGTCTATTGAGAGATCATAGTCTTCACTTCTGTAAGCTGAAAAATGCTTTATTCATGTTCTTCTATGAGATAGAGCAGCTTTTTCTACAGGATCAACTACATTTAGCACAAATAGCTGCAAAATAGCCTAATTTGAAATGCCTTACTCTGTTTTTTTCAGCGATGCCAATCTTTTTTTCCTCTGCCCTCCTCCCCCCTTTTTGGAAGGGGAAGGTTGTGTTTCACTCTCTCAGCCATACAAACTAACTTGAAGATATGTTTAGATGCATTTTAACCAAAGAAAAGCACTTTAGAAAATAGGGGTTTTTTAGATGCTTTATCTAATTACACGTCACAATCTTTTTCTAAGCTCTGTTTTATCATTGAAGCATACTCACGCTTGCACTCCAAGGAAACTTAGAAGAGCCATATCAGTTTGTTTGTTCAGACGTAAAACACATTCCCAGTAAATATCTTCCTCACGCTCATTGTCTAAGGCATACAACATAAATAGAGGAGGGTAGAGTCGTGGCAGCAACACAGGGAGCAGCAAGCCAAAACTGGTTACCACGTAGCTATTTAAACAAAAAATAGGAAGACGTTAATGCATTTTAAAAACTTAACTGTCTATAAAAATTGAGTAAAAAAAGAAGTAATTGGAACAACAATTGGAACTTTCATGGAATTTTCATTTACTATAAGCCTATTCTATGAGGGATAAGAATAATAAAGTAAGTGTAAATCCATCAAATTGTATCTGTGCTAAGAAATATTTAGGAGTAATTTTCCTTTAAAATCCACATAGAGGTGGGTTTGAGGCAGGGGTAGTGGCTGTGGTGCAGGCTTTTTGTAGTCTATGTGTTTTAGACAGAACATTAGCATTTCTTCCTTGTACAATGTAAAAGCTGAATACTGTACTATATTATAGTTCAAGTTTTACTTTTATCTTCCTGCTAATCATTTAGCCCCCATTCTGAGCTACTCTGCTGACAGCTCAACTTCATCTTCAAAGCACAAGCTAGAAAATAGGCTAAAACCCATGAAGTTATCCAACTGAGCTCCACACACTCCAGGCTTCATAAAATCAGCAGTTGCTCAGCATCAAGCTGTAATCCTAATAGGGAAAGCTGAACTCAAGGTGCCTCCTAATACCATCTGCACAGGTCACTGCAGCCTGCATCTGAAGGCTCTCTCCACTGATCCCTCCCTCTTCCTTGTTTTGACCACACTCGATGCTGCTGTGGACAGGACAACAATGGACTTGAGGGTGAGCTCCATGTGACTGGCTATTTGTGGTGCAGTGTACGTGCACTGGACCTGCATTACCCCTGTGCTCATAACCCAAACAGTTTTCTGAAGCCCACGTCCAAGCCAGAACTTGTTTACCCCCAACAGACAAAAGCAAGTTTGAGCTTAAGTAAAGAATCATTACATGGAAACAGGGATGAAATGCTTATTGCAACTATCATGTGGAAGTTTGCTTACCAGAATCTGTCATCAGAACCAAAGGCAAAAAAAAAATATATATATATATATCTGCTTATATCCATCAGTTAAACATATGTTTATCTTTCATACCCCACCTAAGAAAAAAAACCTGTGACCAGAAATACAATGAAGCCTTCCTTAGTTCAGTTTTTTCCCTTTATGTACCCTGGCTCAGGAGATTCTGATCTGGAGTCACATTTCCCACTGCAAAAGGATCGCCTTCCCTTTGTCTCAGTTGCTAGAAACGGAATTGTGCTGCCCTCTTCCGGAAGATCAGGGAACAGGAACCTAAATGGCAATACACATAATAACAACGTATGATTTCATTTTGCACAGTTTTTACAGACCACAGCATTAGAAGGCAAGATTGGAGAGGAAAGAAAAGTCAGCTGATATAATATATGGTGGACTAAGACAGCATAGCTAACAGACGTACAGTACCATCTACCTGGAAGAAAACTTACGAAGGCCAACCCCTCCAATGCCAAAGGTACATTTCCTACCTTGACGTTCCACTTCCCTCCAGGCAAGGCTTCTAACAGTTAATAATTTGAAGTATTTCTGCTTTCAGATTGGCAGGACTCAATTAAGGCTCTAATTGCTCTCAAGAATCTAAGCAAATACTTCATAGGAAAATTGTTCATTCATGTTGGTAAGAACTTCAGTGGAATACACTGCAAGTCCCTCTCATGGCCATTCCTCTATAGGCTTTGTACACCAGCTTTTCACAGCATGGATACCCAGAGACACACCAAATTGGAAATCTACATTGAAGGTGAGCTTCCTACAGCCATATTTTAAAATACAGTGTAAGATGTAATACACTGTGGTGAAGATTTTAATTTTTCTATTTTGACAGAATATTCAAGACTCCTTTAAAAGGTTAAGGAAAAAAAAGCAATCCCCAAACCAGAGTAAAGATACTGGCACACTTGAACTACATAAATACTTGACAGTTTCAGTAGATGAGATATTTTTAATTAATCCAGCAGTAGTTTGAACTTGAAAATTAGAGTCTCATTACCTAACCAACTGGAAGATGCGTTTGAGGTAGGACTTTATTTCTCTTACGGCCTCCTGGAGTAACCGTCGATTAGCTCCTACTCCAACGTAGGTCATTCTGTAGACAGCTACCAGTGTTTCCACCAGCTTGCCCAACGGATGGAGAGGAGTATCACAAGCCTGAAGTGAAAGAGATTAACCGGCCAGTCAATAGGTCAATACCAGACACATACATACATACAGAAAAAAAAAAAAAAGGAATTCAAGAAAGATGGGTCAGAGATCCAAACAAGAAGCTTTGAAAAAAATATTACATATACAACAAAAAGTGAGCTATATTAACAAATTACCATTTGGATTATAAAATTTATGTATTGGCTGAATACAGCTCAGAGAAGTCAAGACAGTACAACTTGTGCTCCTACTTAGACACGTCATCTGTCCAGTACTATTAACATCAGTAAGCATTTCAAGATACTTTGCTGTGATCCAATGTATAAGAAATAAAACAGTAATTAAGCAGAAACTGACTTTAAGGCAGTATCCATTAGGTATATAGTGATTTTAGTCTTAGCTGTGGATTTTAATTCAATAAATTAGGAAGTTATAAGCAAATACGAATGATTACAACATGGACGACAAGAGTGCAAATATGGAAGGAATTAAGGAAAGCTATTATAAAGTGAAGTTGATATCATGCCTTACCAACAAGCTATGTGAGCATTTGAGAGTCACAATACCTTTATCAAATATTTTTTTATATTTTCATATTTTTCCAGGGTGAAGGCACCAATGTGTTGTGGAATGAACTCCAAGCTTTCCAGTGTCTGAGTATGTGAGCGGCTCAGTAGTTCAGGACTGCAGTTATAAAAAAGACAAAGACATTGTACAGATTATTTATTAGACATACAGTAGGAAAAAAACCTTGAAACTAACAAATGAATTAATTCTAGACACCAGTATGTCCCCGAAAGGGCTTGTAGTGCAGAGTACTAAGAGTTCTGACTTTGTTTAGGATTTTTTTGTTGTTGTTTTATCTGAACTTTTACAGTTCGAGCTTCTGTTCCAGAGTAGGGTGAGATTCCAGGTTATTTCTCAGTATTTTCTTAATCTTGCTGAACCCATTCTCCGGGAACCAACCTGTCTCTGTGTTGCCGTCGGTTGGTGGTCAGAGCCACCGCAATGTTGTCCCAAGCCTTCCATCTGTCCCCCTGGCCTGGAGTCTCACAACCAAGCTGGTTCCAGCACTCTTCAAATACTGCTTTCCATTTCTCATCGGGAGGCACTGCCAGGATCCCGAGTTTCCGCCTAATAAAATAACCCATTAGTCAAAAATCAAACAACAGTCATGAAACAACAGATTCAGCTCTGAAAACACTGATGGCTTATATCAACGTATATCTCATACTATTTTACCGAAAGCTGGTATGCTTAATAGCCTCTACTGTGAATCAAGTTTATCACTAAGAACAAACATAGAACCTACTATTTTATCAATGCCTTGACTTTCAAAACCTTTTAAAAAGAACGTAGAAAAAGTTATACTTAAATTCTTTTTCCCTACTAACATACATACAGTAATCCATGTAAAATATTATGATGTTTTAAATACCTAGATATGGTAACAACTATGAACCTTATTACATTAGACAAGTCAGCCTTACTCTTTCTTGTAGTCTTCCAATAAATGACTTGTTTAAACACAAAAAGAACTGGTCTGATTTCCAAGAAAACAGGACATAACTGCACTTCACCACTGGTATTCATTCAGAAGGCTCAGGACACATTCACATAGCAAAGACATAGTGCAAAAATGTCCCAAATATTTCACTCTCCTGGAATGTATAAATAGCATAGCTACATAGATAAATACCAAGAATGGATATATAGCTTCTGCCCCTAAAGTAGTAACTACCTATGATGTTGCATGCCATGCTAGGAATGTGCTGGTAGAGAGTAAAACCAGCTCAGGCATCTTTTCACTGACAGCCAATGCTCAGGGATCCCCTATAGCCAAAAGAAAAACCAAGAACCGTTGTTCTGCCTGCATATGCATGGATATGTCAGACATATAATGAAATGTAGGGCTTTGAAAAGCTTTCATAAAGCAAATAAATGCTGTCAGGGTTTGCCGTCCTATTTTGTTTTAAATCAAGTGTCAGAAATAGTCAGACCTTTCATTAATATTTTCCCACCACATCCGAGATGAGAACTAGCAACATGGATATTTCCCCATGCTTTCAGTTTCACAAAGCACAAAAAGTAGGCTCTAAGCCTTTTCACAAATTATACCAGAAGATTTTCAACTTCAAGGGAGCCTGAAAAGGGTAGATGAAACCCTTATTTCACAAGCAATCTTCACAAATATGTACATACATTTATTCATAGACTCCCTACTGGGGTAAAAAGCAGAGAGCTGCTAAGGTTGCAAGTGTTCAGTTCAGCAGGGAGGCCTGCTTAACTTTGCATCCTGTTGTAGGTGTCAGCACTGTCAAAAGAAATTACCAGTGAATGCTCCAGGAAGCACACTGAGAGGTGTCCTAGGCAAAAACACTGGCGTTGTGTTTCCCATTTTAATCTGAAATTTGAGACAGTACTCTTCAAAGATATTGAATCCTGTACAACAATTACTACTATCGTAAACCAGTATATAGTGCTACCAAATACTGAAATGTCACCACCACTTTAAATTTACTTAAGTTTCTTCTACTCAAAGATATCTCAATCTTACCTCTGGGGAAAAAAACATGTTTAAGTAAGCAAATTGACCCAATGCATCTGCTATAAATAGGGTTATATGTGTACTTTTCAAAATCATCTTTGCTAAGGTATTAAAATGCTCTCCTTTGCAGTTCAACAGATTTTTCTACTATTTTCTTATGCATTGTTTGGAAGAGGTGTGGTAAGTAGCTAATTCTGCCCAAAGGTACTCCCAATGGCATTATTAAATGACACAGTAAATGAATTAACTTTACAGTAACTGCCAGAAGGCAGAAAGGTCTGCGACTGACTTGATCACTCAAATGTAACTCAGTCTCTCTCAGTACCTCAAAAGTCATCAGCAGCTGAGAACTCAGGTTTTAACAGTCAGGTCAGATACAAGTAGAAAAATCCTGAAACTGCTACAAGACAGTAGCAGCACATTGGCTATTCTATAATTTCATGCTGTTACTCGTGTATTCAAGTAGTAATTAAAGCAATAACAGCTAAAGGAAGATTTTTATCTTATTTGTTTCCTAAGCAGGAAGGAAGAGGAATGAAAAAGGAAAAGTATTTTCAAAATCTCACCATTTCTTTGGAAAAAATATTTTAACTGGCCTTTGAAAAAAGAAAATAGTTATGTTCCAAAGTACTACTGAACCATTTGAGAATGTATTTCTTATTGAACACTCACAATGCTTTAGGTTTGTCCTTCTCATTCTCATACAAGCTAGGTTTGAAGTAGGTTCCTGTGATTTTTATTCCAGATCCCCACTCTCCACTGAAGAGACCTTCAATATAATCTCCATTTGGCAAGGTCAGTGTTCCCTTGAGAGAAGATAATAAAAAATTTTAACCGAAATCCATTGGGAAACAAATTACAAGGAAAGAGACTCTTTTTCTAGATGGTAACAGTTTACAAGTGACAACTTTAATACCAACCTTTCCACTCAGAGTCCAGTTATCT
This sequence comes from Calidris pugnax, assembly GCF_001431845.1. Taxonomy (NCBI): domain Eukaryota; kingdom Metazoa; phylum Chordata; class Aves; order Charadriiformes; family Scolopacidae; genus Calidris; species Calidris pugnax. The sequence continues at coordinate 15,674,440 of NW_015090990.1, read as the reverse complement.
GAAAATTCCCCCTCATAGACTGTATCATCCTCAGAAAGCAGAATTCCAGTCCCCTATAAAGAGAATCATAAAGAACACAAAGCAATAATTGTAACAGAAGACCACAGATCTAAAGATATACTGAAAAACCCATTACTAATTATTTGCAAATAATAATTCTTTTAAAAGCAGTTTCTGAAGTAGTCCTGGGTGAAACAGAGCAGGGTTTATAAAGACAGGACAATAGAAGGTTAGAAGAACAGAAGGCTTACACAGCCTAATGTACACTTGATCTACCCCAGAAAGCTACCACACTTGGAGGAAAAGTAACAATAGCACAGACTGTGGTGTTCAACTCACCATCATTTTGTTGGTGCTGAAGGCTCCTTCATAATATAGTCCAAACTGAGTCACCACAACACCATTGCCTTGGCAAAGATCATCTTGCCACATTCCCATATACTTTTCTCCTCTGAAGAAAAATGAAATAGGAAGAAGAATACAGTCCAAGTAGTATGTTTATATCCTTTCTTTGGCTTTACTGTGATACTTGACCATTACAGAAGCCATTAGAAAAGTCATACAGCACTCGCTTAGGGTCTGTCAATCTAGTTTCACTAGCTTAATGGAAATAAAGGATTTTTGATAGAAATAAACCAAAACGAACTTTCTTTCAAAATTCACATTAGAAATTGGCCATGTCCAAGCAAACTGTTCCTGATGATCTGAAACAATGCTAAAGCCTAGTTAAGCCCAATTCCTCTCCAGAAGAACTTAAGCAGTAGTTACAGCACATAAGAAACAAGGAAACTTGTTAGCCAATCTGAAACAGCTTTACTTAAGATATAACTTGCACATGAAAGGGGATCTTGGGCTTTATCAGGCATCTACGTGATGAATTTAACAGTTTAGGGAAGATGCAAGACGCTTATTTTACTTTTTTTTTTTTGCCAAAGCTTTTGATTTCTTTACCTAAGCTCAGATGACTGATGAGGATAATAAATGAAAGAAACCAAGCTGTCTTAACTTGGGGGATAGGAGAGAAACCTACAAGTCATACACAACATTTTGAAAATATTAGAGTGCAAAAATTATAAGGAAAGATCATGTTGTTGAAAGTTTCTGGATAACAGATGAACAAAGGTCATGCCATAAAAACCCCACTATTAGACAATTAAAGATTTCTCACAAGTAAACATCAGCCTCTTTCAGACTTCTATTTAAAATCCTTTTTTTTGTGAGTCTAAGTCCACGAGGTCAGGCTAGAGTGTTTGAAATTATGTGCAAATACCCAAAATTTTGAAACTATTTTCCAATTGTTCTGAATAACATTTTCACCATACAAGTAATAAAAAACCCCTTTAACTCGTCAAGGACTTTTTTGTTTTCTTTTAGAGGGAAACTAGTGATTGATTTACTAGAACTCTGCTTATTACACAGCATTTTCCTTCTAGTACTCAATAGAAATTATGGTCATAGCAAAGAGAGCAAGCCTAGCCATTAATCTAAATTCAGGGTTACCCTCCCCCTGATTGGATGCTCAGCTGATTCGTTGTGCCAGCTACAGGGGTCTCTGCTGGGTGAAGCATCCTTGAAGAGACAGACACAGTGTACTCAGTTACCAGGATGGAAACATAACAGAGCCAAGTCCCACTTGCTCAAATGACTGGTTTGCAAATAATGACACCAAGTTATAAGGAACGTCTGCAGCTACTCTTTATTTGTCTGGGCTGAAGAGTAAGAAGTGAAGAAAATGAATCCTTAGGCCACAAACATGCACACCTCCTTCCCTAAGGCCAGAAAGAAAACCACCAAGTGAGGGCAGCTCACCTGGTAGTTGAGTAACTCTGGAATAAAAAGCAAATGTCACACATCCTCCCTATCCATGAACTACCACTGCATTTATACACACTGGAAGTGAGAGGAGCTGTGAGGAGAGTAGCCACCTCTTTAGTTTGTCCTAGGTAAATACATTAATAAAGTATGCAGAAGCATCTCAACACTAGAGTATAAGAACAACCACCACCATTAAGCAAGACAAGATGCAAAAGTGACATCAGGAAATACCTACAGATGCTACAATAGCTCTGTTTCAGAAAAGTAACTGCATACAAACTCCCATACATCCCCTTCCTCTCCAGACATTTTTTCTAAGTGGGATTTCTGTTCAGTTAAACCAAAACCAGTTTTCTTAGGCTCTTGATGAAAGCTCTCTCTTTCAGGAAAAAAAAGCATTAAATCAGTGACTGAAAAAATGGACTACGGTGATCTGTGCTCAGACAGTATTTTCTTAGTGCATTAATTTAGCACAGTTCTGTTTCTGTGACTATCATTTCACTAGTCTGCCACAAGAGAAAGCATCTTCCCTCTGCTGCGTTTACAAAATAAGTCAATGGAAAACCCGAGCACAAGCTGAAATTTACCTAGTCCTTTATATCTGATCACTGAACAGCACAGTCTCATAGGCCTGAGATGAAAGAATACTCCCCACATGACATTCATAAAACTTTCAGCACTCGCACAACAAGATACCTCAATAAGATCCCATATTCAGTGCTAGTTTTCAGGCAGGAGGTATGATAGGAAAGCAAGGCAGAAAAAACAAAGCAAACCAAAAAGCCCCACATTTACTCCAGAAGCAGCACCGAAAAGCAGTCTCTAGACCCAGTTCTTTAGATCAGCCCAGAAAGCCTAGTATAAAGAAGAAGGAAAAAAAAAAAAAAGAAAGTCATGCACTATTACTGCTACTAACAGATCAAATCCTTTCCTACTCTCTTTGCTATTTTATGTCATACCAGTGTTTAAGGATTTGTGGAACTGAAGCATTACCTTGTGATATCATCAAAAACTCCATAACCACTCTTCTTATCCATTGTCCACTGTCCAATGAACATACTGGGAGAAGAAGAGGTTAGCTTCCCACTGCGTAGCAGACCATGCCCATGACGCATGTTGTCCTGAAAACACCCTTCATACACCTCACCAGTAGCATAGCTATAATGAAAAAGAGAGTAAATAAGATTCCTATAAACGACTTTTCTGTTGTGGTTTTTGGGTGGGTTTTTTTTTGGTTGGTTTTGGGTTTTTTGGTTGGTTGTTTCATTACGTGTGGGTTTGGATTTTTTCTTTCCCCAGAGCAGAACAACCACCCTCTTTATTTCCTTCTAGGAATTACGTTTCAGCCACAACAATCAGGAACTATAGTAAGTTTATCCGAGATAAAAGTGAACCTTTAATACTAAAGTCTTTTGTTGCTTTGTTGTTTTAAAGCCACTCTCTCCCCAACAAGCAAGGCCATTAGGGGTCACATTTATCTCTCAGAAGAAAGAATCCTCGATTATTGAAAGGTGTTAGCAGCATTAGAATACATAGTAAAACCAGAACACTGTACAAATATACATTGTGAGCAATTCACCAAAAACAAAACAGTAAATAAGCAATGCTAATTACAAGTCTAAAGTGTAACAGGCAAGCTACATACAGAGGCTCGGTAAGCAGCATGCCAGAGCATCAGCCCTGCTCTCCCTTCTGCAATGACAGCAACACAAATGCTACGTTACCTGTAGACTCCATGCCCACACATTTTGCCTTCCTTCCAGTACCCCACATAATGGTCATCCTTATTCAATGCTTTGTTTGGCACTCTGTATTCACCGTACCTGTCAATGCACAGGAATGGAACACAAGCAGCTCTAATGCTAATATCTTTTAATAAAAACAGGAGCAGATACATATCACAGACCCATTCTAGAATCAAAATGCTCTATATTTATTTTTAGTGCATCTCTTCAACTACAGCACTTAGATATTTTTTTTCATTATTATTCTTTTAAAGAGAAAGCAGGAATTCCAGCATCACTAGGTCAATTTAGTCCATACTGCTTTTGTCCCGTTTGATTGTGGCATGTTGTTAAGTCTTCCCCTCTCTACCACACTGTAGCATTTTTCTCAGCTTTGTAAAGGCCACAAGTCCTCTCACATCCTAAGACTGCTTCTACCTTTGTTGTCTTCTTTAGGTCTTGATAATTCAAGCACACCTTTATTCCAGGGAAAGACGAGAACAGAGACTGCTACAGAGAACATTTTTTTAAAAGATGCTAGTTTCCAATTATGCTCAAACACGGTTACAGAATTGTTTACAATTTCAGTATGCCTGAAAAGAATGAGACACACAACTATTCTAATCTTCTGAGGAGATAAAAATTCAGTTACGGAGGTTTTTCTGATAGCATATCTACCCCAGCAAGACATTACTATTGTTAAAGTGTTGAGACTACAGCACACATGCTGAAATACAAATATATGCATTTGGTCATTCTAGCAATTACAGCTAAATACCAATCCATTTATTTCTGGTGAGGATTTGTTTGCAGTATTTCCATCTCCAACAACCACAAAAGCATCGTGGTTAGTTACACTTACTATTAGTTGCAAATAACAAAAGGTCTAATCTGGTTTTATAGTTTGACATTATACCAATAGCTAAGGACGATTTTAAAAAGTTGTCTGCAGCCAGACTACATTTCAATTTCCCCTCCAACTCAATACTTTGAAAAATACATCTGCAAACCAACAGGACTCCTCATAGAATTTTATCCTACCCAGTACAGACATATCTGCTCACAAGATTCATATAAAAATGCCTTTGGAAAAAAACTTGACCTCCTAGCCTTAATAGTGCCCTAAGCAGATTCTTAGCAATGAAATCCATAGATTAATTCAAAGTTGTGTAATGAATTACTACGTTACTTTCAAGTGGTCTTATTTGTTTCACCAGATAACTTGATAATACCTAGGACTTCTAATCATCTGATTTTCAAACTCCTCTGTACTAGTTATCTTAATCATCAGGATCACATACTCTCAGTAGTTCTGTTTTCATCACCCAAACCCTGCAGTCTCAAGTCAAGATTTTGTTGTCTCCCTCCTGAATTATTAAGCCTTTGCCCTACCAGAAATACAGCAACAGCAAGGAAAACATTAGAGAAGATGTATGAAAGGCATTACATTTTCTAGGATAAAAGAACAATACCAGAACTTTTGAAAGAACATTGCAATAGAAAACACTAATAGAGCAGAAAGTTGACTGCAGACTTTTCAATTGGCATCCTCTGTTTAAGAGTTTACACCCACCCATTCTTTTGCCTCAACTTTTTTTACCATTTCCTTTCTCCACCCTACAGCTGATTACCCCAATTAGTTTCAGTTTTTATGAAAGAGCATTTTTTTAATCACACAGTTACAGAGTCTGTTGTGAAGACAACCAGCATACCTCTGGATAAATGACCAATTATCTATATATCAACCTATATCTATATCTTGTTAACACACATAACCCTGAGTCAGTAAGATTCACTGCAATACCTCTAATTAAAAGGCTTTTGTTCTTATCTCTTACAACAAAAGGTATTTCTTGCCCTCTGGCTCCACAAGTAGCGAAAGGATCTTACCCATCCTCCAGCCCAGTCCGGAAAGTCCCAGAGTACATTCTTCCATCTGCCCACTTTAGGATCCCTCTGGAAAAAATACAAAGCCATACATGTGTATAAGATAATCAGTTCACTCTGCACTTCCCAAATAACTTCGGTGAGCAAGCCTACTCTTTGAGATAGCAACCACTTCATTTTGTTTTCAACTGTTAAATTAAAATGCTTTTACCTGCCGTGGGGCTTTCCCGAAAGCCATCTCCCATCATAAACAGCATCCTTAAACCGAGGGTCCTTATAGAAGGTGTATTTGGCACTGCGAGAAATAGGAGGTTCCTGCCTTGGCACATTCCCACCAGCTCCGTACAGAATTAAATCAGAAGTCCCTTTAAGTGCCTGATCCACTGCTTGGCTTATTGCCCTCAGCCACTTGGTCTGGAACAGAAGGTGTTTCATCACAAAATTTAGCTAATATCTGTCTTTGCACTGAATCCCACCTTTACATCAATTACATTTATTTCCTTTGTGCTCCTCAGTACAACATTGTAAACTGGAGCACTGCTACAGTCAGGCACAGCGTACCGTTAACCTGCATATCAAGCTGTAGGAAGACTTCATTCTTGGCGAAGGGAGAAGCACAGCCTTCAATATATTTGGTTTCACAGTAGGAGATAAAAATTCATTCATATCACTGAAGCCATGCAAAATTTGTAGATGTGCTTACCTTTTCCTGTGGCGTTGAAGAAACAAGAACAAACTGTTCTTCTGGTGTTGTAATCTTCAATCCATTCCTACATGAGGGGGAAAAAGTATTTTAATCTAGTGAAATTTCAACCTGAAAAAGGCAAGGCTTAGAGCATGAGAATTCTATCTTTCCTCCCCCTACCCAGCTACTGTTAAGTCAGCAGTGAAAAGAAGCACTAGGAGCAACTACTCACTTTCCTCTTGACTACCTTATTCTTTCTGATGCTAACACAACATTTTTATTTTAAGACATAGAAATAGAGTAAGTTTTCCGAAACAAGAACGAGGGATAGCCATGATTGCATCTTAGCCTATTCCACTCCTAGTTTACAATAATTGGTTACAAAATGCTCATCCTCCCTCCCAAGATATCTGACTATTTCAGCATCACAAGCAAGAATACTCACACATTACCAGCTTCTTCTGAAAGAGCTTCTACCCACAGTGTAGACAAGGGAAAAATATGGTGCGTTGAGAACTGTAGGCAAGGAGAAGAAGGGAAACTTCACTGGGTACTGATCCATTACCCCTGCCCCATGCTCTTTCTGAACAGTTCTTTTTTTTCCCCTTTCTTTGAGGACTAGGGAAAACTGAGCATTACAGGCTCCTTATAGGCACCTTACTCTGAGAAACAGCCAAAAGAAACCATGCCAACCACAGGGCAACGACAATTAAACACTAAAAAACAACCAACCAAAAAGTACATAATTTTAAATTTATTTGTAAGCATGAAAAAAATATAATTTTTAAGTGTTCGAGGAACATTGCAGTGAATAGTGCAAAAAACTTATCTTCACTATATAAAAAGTATGTCATGTTTCAAGAGAAAAGGTTTTGTTCCTGGATCCAAGCTGGCTTACCTGAGCATGTACCAGAGCATCATTAAAGAGGATGAACCAGTTTACAGAGAATCTTCCAGCATGCTGCAGGGACAACCCCCGATTGCTGCTTTCACAGATTAAACGACGCTCTGGCTTCCGCAAGGAATCCTACAGGAAGAGTTAAGAACAAAATTACAGCAGCTTACTTCTCACTGTGTGTGACTTAAGGTCAGTGCTATTTGTCTTTCATATTAAAAGCCCAATCTTTCTGAAGTTAAGAGTACTACAGCAACACAAATTAGAAAATGGTAAGTGCAACTGGGACAGTAGCATGAGTAACAGACAAGAGTATAAGGCTAACAGCAAGAGACTCAAGCTGCTAATGGACTGACAACTGTCATTATACCGTCATTTTCCCAGGAAAGGTCTTCCAGAAGCCAAGAGTGTATTCAGCTTCTTTCCTTTTTCTGTTAAGATGGACCGCAAGGCTCTCATAACAAGAACTACAATCCTGTAGCTTCTGGTATTCTGGAGACGCCTATAGGGCACAAGGTAAGACAGACTGAGCGCACTTCTGAACACCCACGCCAACAACATTAACCAAGCTGCAATGCAGTGGCTCATTTTATTAAAACGGCACCAAATGCATGACAGTTGGCCTGGTTAATAACGTAACAGTGAAGGCTAAGTTATTTTCTTGGTCACATGTTCTGTTGGTGTGCTGGGAGTTTTTCAAATCATGAAAAGTTCCATGAATGTTAAGAGGAGAATGATTAATATACAGTTAGATGATCTACCTTCTTGCATCTTAACAGGCTGTAGCAAAAGTAGTGCTAATAATTGCAGGAGTAATACTTTAAATTAACTACTTGTAGAGTATTACAGCCAAGGATAGCTCAGTAATGATGCCAGATAGAACTGAAAAGCAACAGGCAAACATCAAAATAATATATTTGCAATTAAGCACTCGGGCACACAAACAAGTTTTGGCAGGGTAACAAGTTTCTACCTGTCATGTGATCTGCACAGGTGTGGAGTAAGATTGCGCAAATAAATGTGCATGATCTTCCCTGCAGCAAATACAAGTCCAAGGTAGCTTCTCTGAGGACTAAGCTCTTTCTAATTACCCGGCATTTGCTTCACACAGTTACTTTCGAGCCATAAGTTTCATGTGTATATTTATTCAGATATAGATAACAAAGCCAGCTTACCACTTCAAAACATGTGGCAAGCTTTAGCAAAGTTCTAGCATAATTATGAAGTCGTCCAAACGGCATGAAAAACAGAGCATTCAAAACTTCCACTAGCTGGAGGTTTTCCTCATTCTTCTCAGACAGTTTCTGTAACAGCTCTTGGTTTTTACTCAAGAAGTCTCTAAATGATGGGATGATTGGGGAATGGAAGCAGGAGAGAAGAAAAAAAGAGAGCAAGACATCAGTGATGTTTTATATAAATGAGCTCAGAATGCCCATTTTTGGATTATCATAAACCAATACAAACTATAAAGGGAAATACATGCTGCTTGTTAATCTATTCTCAATTTAGCTTAAGGAAGTACAGTAATACGAACAGATAGCTCTCTAACAACTGCAACACAGGACTTTTTTTACTACTACTCTCACATACTCAGTCATTAAACTGGTTGAACAAAGGTGACTAAGTTGCACACTTGGAGAGTGGGGCAAAAATGCCTTTCTCCCCTTTAACACTTGATTAGTAGAAGTGCTAACAGGTGGAATGAGTTCCCCATTACTGTTATAGTAAGTTTCTAACACTGCTGATTCATACAAGAAGGTCTGAAAGAATCTTATTTTCACTCCAGTGCACTTCCCTAAATATATCCAAACAATCTCTTCCCCACCCCTGCTGTTCAAGGTAACTGACTAGTTTTTCCTCTAACTAGAAAAGTTACATCCTACCTCAAACAAAGGCAGGAAATCTGTTCAATCCTCAGTCTGATTTCCAAGAGGGAGAACTAATCTAGTTCAGAGAAGAAGAGGGAAATGTTTCTGAAGGCAATGCATTAGAATACAAACCCAGGATTTCTTCATTAAAAGGAGGACAAACCTACTTTTCCCTCTCCTTCACCGTATCTGTGCTCACACATGTGCTGGCACATATGACCCATCTGCATTAAAATACACCCAGCTGGGAAGCACTGAAACCACAAGCTGCAAGAATCAGGTGAGGTTGAGAAAGCAGGCCCCAGGGACAACGAAACAGATCAGAGAATTGCACAGCAGGGTCCCTAAAAATTCTACGTGATTAGCAAGATGCTATTTCACACATCAAAATAACATACCTTGTCCAAGCCCGCTAATGATACTTAAGAACCCTCTTGTTTAACAAGCCTTAGGAATGAAGTCTTCTTTAGAGAGAAGACCATATTTCTCAATTTTAAAATTTAACCATCTGGATGGCTTGCATTTTTAAAGTGCATTGAGATCCTCACATGGAGGTCTCTCTGTAGAAAAGTGTCAAATAATAACAGATTCATGACACTGATATAGCTTGTCTACTCTTTCAGAGGAAATGCGCAAAAACCTGCCAGCAATGGAGACTTTGATTGAAATTCGCACTTTTTTAAAGTTGGGACTACTTCTAATGCATTCATGTTGCAGAATACCCATAAAAGACAAGCTGACATCGTTAACCACTGACTTAAGACACTATCCCTTTGGGAGGGGGTAGTGGGGAAATTCACCATTATCAGTAAAGGTATTTCTTGACTTCCCTTTGCAAGTAGCAGGACAAAACTTCTAAGACATCTCCCTGAAGTTTCAGACCCTGAAAAAGTGTCATTCACCTAATGAGACCCTGGTTGCCATAGAAGAAGCTGTGACACTTGGCAGTGACAACTGATGTGAAGAATGCAGTACCAGTAATTTCATCATCCACAACTTTTCAGTACTAATTATAAATAAACTTATACTTGAATTAAAATTTCTTTTAAGTCACCCTAAAAATCTTGACCAATGCATAAGATTCTCAGTGTCTCTCTACAGTGGGATTTTGTATTTAGTCACTGGCTCTGGTCCTCAAGCACAGAAGATTCCTTGCATCAGGTACTCTGGTGTTTCAAAGAACTTCCAATAGCATCATTTACACTGCATTCAAAGTACTCCATAAATAGCTGTAATAGAATTACTCCCAGATTACAGAATTTAAGAAAGAAGGAAAGCTGGCAATTCCCCAGACAAGTTAAAAAATACCCTCATTGCAACAGCTTCTTCACAACACTAGAGTGAAAGATGCACAGTGTCATTACTTTATTTCCTAGACAAAAATACTATTGAACTGAGAAAAAAAGCTTTACTTTATGATCTATAAACTTCAAATATACTGTCTCAGGCCTTAAAGTACAATTCCTTCCTCATATTTAAGAGCACCTATGCATGCAATAGAGCAAACCAACCTTGAGAGGCAGAGAAGATACATGTGCAGAAATGTTGTGATTTTTACATAATTTTAAAGCACTCCCATACACTTAAAGAATTCAAATGAAAGTGAATTCACATTATCTACTCCTACTAATTCTTAATTAAAAGTTCACTGTTCTGTATTTTCCTGACAGTAACATTTGCAAGAATGAAATACTAACAACCACTAAATAAATGATGAAATTTAACCTCAAGACTAAGTTTTCAAGAGAAATAATTATCTGAAATCTATTTATGTTTCTTTCAAGGAATTTACAGTAATGTATGCTTTTTTCCTCCTTTCTCCACCTTCAAGACAAAGTAACTGAATTCATTCAGGCAGCATTTTAACCAAAGTTTTAATCACAGTTGAAAGTAACTTTTTCTTCATCTGATGGAAAAAGAATTAGTGTACTCAAGCAAAGACCAAGTTTCTGCATGCTCATTACTACACACACAGTTCTCTAAAGTACAGTTCTTCGCTAGTTGATCAAAAACTCCAGAAAGTGGTAAAGGTTTGCTTACATTGCTGGCTTTGCAAGGAGCATAAATCCTCCCATTACGAGGAAGTTTGTTACTGAAGTACAGTACCTAAATTGAGAAAGAAAGAGAGCTTCAGTTACAAAATAAGGATAAGCCTGGAAATAGCAACTGTTATAATTTCCAACAGTTTACTAATGAGATATCTTTTACTATACAAGTAATCTAACTACTGAGTATGTATTAAACAATGAAACATTCAATATTACTAGAACACAACATGCATTACTATTGCACTTTTCTGCTACCACTAGCACAATGCAGAGGGCTCACTTTGCAAATAAAATGGATTTTTTTTTGTTTCCCCCAAATTTTGGCATATAAAGAATAGGTCATCTGTTTCAACAGTGTAATATTGCCGGCTTCTAATTATACTCAAGATGGGAATTTCTCTTTTCCTATTGAACACTCTACCTTTCACTTCTCCCCTACCAAAAAAAAACAAACAAAAAAAAAAACCATTTAAAAAGACCATCTTTCTTAGAGGGAAGGGGTCTCAGCTTAGCTCAATTAACAGATAACACTTATGTTGCCTAATGGATCCTTGGAAGATACGCAAGGCATTATGCTGAGGAGCATGCATAGGTTCTGATGCCATACACAGAAAAACGTGTAAAGCATTAGAAAGCAAAAGGAGAGAGCAGAAGACAGGAAGTAACAAGAACAGAAATTAGGTATTTCAGTCTTTGACAGGGAGGAAGAAGAAATTAAGAAACCCTTCTAACCAGAGTAATAAGAACCAATTCTGGAAATCCAGATTACAAGAAAAACTGAAGTCAAAGACTAAGTCAGAAAGGGGAAAAAAATACATATTTACAATTATGAACAACCCATTTGATAAACTGAGAAGAAAGCTGCTTCTGTGGTGATATGGAATAAATTTATCACCGACCCAATAAAAATGGTACCTGTTGTGCTTGTGTTAGAATGAAGTGCAACTAGCTGCACGTTCAAAAGGCTACTGCATAACTACTGAAGTTGATGAACTTGAATTTTTGTTCCCTTAGAGATTTTCAGATGTCTGGTAACAAGACTACATTCAGAGAAGAAATTTTTAGACTCCCCCCTCTGTCAAGCCATTATTTTTCACAAAAGCCTGTAGGTATTAAGAATGATGAGCCTTCTGCTACATTTGGATGAAATTATCCAGCAACTACTAAAATTACTGAGGAGAAAGACAGCAGTGTGACTGCATATACTTACTCTCCCAAAAGCATTAAGCTAATAAAAATAATAACCCAGATAATTCAGACTTAATTCTGAGTGGTAAAGCAGCTCTGTTTTTTGGATGAAAGGTAATGCTAGCTATTTAACAGGTATCAGGACAGAAGAAATGTTCCTCTGGGAGACTATTTTTAGTTAATGACTATTGAAAAGTCATTTAACTACAATAAACCCCCAAAGGGGTTTACTTAGTAACCTAGCCACAGTAACTCTGTTACATTATATTACAAGATCCTTACTATTAAGTAACAAACATGTCCCTTTTGAATAGGTATATACACAGCAACCAAAGAGGACTTTGTAAGTAGAGTTTTATATTAAGGAAGCTGAAGCTCTCATCCAGCGTGCTCCACTGGTGAAGACTGAAAAATAGCTCACTACAAAATGAATTAGTTTGCGTAAAACTCTCCATACACGTTAAATTGCAAGAAAGCAATTTGCACAACAGTTTTGTATGTAATTTTCCTTATGATCTACTTTCCCCTAACTTTAGGGCTTGTTGTGGTCAGTAGATAAGCCTGCAGAGACTCAAGATGAGAGGGAATTGGATACTTGCTCAGTGTAACTATCCAAAAAGAGACTGGAATGCTTCAGGATGGCCAAGCTTCTGGCTTCTTTTACTCCATGAAGAAAGCTACTTAAAGAAGCTCCATGTTGACCGATGAGATAGCATAGCTTGCTGAACCTGCTTGCCATTTCCTGCAACAACTGGATTGTATTTGCATTGCCCAAATTATCTGGAACAGACCAGAAAGCAATTTAGCTTACCTTACAGCACCAATTAATAAAAAGAATTACCAGAAGGTGCTGTTTAGATGTTTTTTCAGCAATTTCACTTCATTGCTATATTACCCAGAATTAGGAATTCAACACCTTTAGACTAAATACAAGTTATTTCAGGTGAAAGAGTCAGGAAAAGTGCAAATATTAATAACATAGTGCAGATGTCAAAATGCAGCTATATTTCACCACTTCGTTCGAACAGGGGAAAAGAGTAAGAACTCAGCTTTATCTGAAAACATATAACAACTGTCAGATTTTGTGTAAAGAAATTTGTCATGGAATCTAGGGGAAATATCAAAGTAAATATTAAAGTAAGTTCTTACCTAACCCTAAGAGAGGTCTAAGAACCTGAGATTTGATCTCACTCAGTCTGAAATAAAACCTTCTCTCCGTAGAAGCCAACTCATGCAAACTGGCGATATATCCCATTACGTTTTTGTCTACTAAGACCAAACAGTTGTCACCACCGGCTATCACATTGCTTATGTACCCTATCTGAAAGAGGAAAAAGAGAAAAGAAAAAAAAACAGCAGCTTTAATATTTTTTCTTTTTACACTCTAATTCGAAAATAGGGTGATACATGCATATGCATACGCATGGACCCAGTGTCTAAATCCCCATCCTTCTTCAAACCCCCTCTCCAACTGCTGTTCTGCTCAGTCCAGGGAAGCAGCAACGAGACCCAGAAGAGCTACAACACAGAGCTGCTTTTTACCCTCACCATATCCTTTGTGTTACCTTCAACTCAGTTTGGTCTGAAATCATACAGACAACTTGGAAGAGGACACGCAGTCAGAGTATGCACTCCCTCACCTCATGACAATTTTAAGGCAAGTATGAGATTCAGCTTGAAGAAGAAAATTGCACAGGGTACTTCCTCTCTCCTATAAACATGCAAATGCACATTTTGGTGCCTTTTCTCAGTTTCCCCTTCACACCCATGAGAAAGGGAGTGGAAGGGAAAGAGATGGTGCAGAATTCAGCGGGACCTTGTGTGCACTCGCAACCAAGATGCACATGACCAGAATGAAATAGAGCAGGCAATGCCTTCAATCACTTGAGAAACAACAGGAAAACGAAGAGCAACAGCAGCGAAGAATAAACACATGAATACTGTGGTGAAAACAGAGCACTATATAAGGCTGCACTTCTGCAACATGCACACATGGAAGGAAATGGATTAGACACACTGGAAAAACCGCCTTGTCCCTCAAACAGAAGGAAAGGCCAAGAAACAGGCAGGGAAGAGAACAATACTAAGTAGGCTTCCTCTCTGTCCTCCATAAGCTGTGCTCCTGATTTTACTGCTAGGAACCAGTTATTTGACACCCTTAAACCTATTTGAACAACCAGCACTGTGCTATTTTCAAAAAGCATCAGTATGACTTCTGCTAAATTAAAGAAAATACCACTCACCTTACTACAGGATAGTAACAAAACTGGACTCTTAGTACAGCTATTTTCATACAAATTATTTTCTGTACTTGTCTCCTGGCCACTGTAATATAATCCAGGTTGGAAGTCTTCCTCATCTGCTAAGAAGAGGGAGTAATCTAGTCCTGCTGCTGTACTCCACACACCTTCACCACACACCTGAAATTCATGAGGAAGGAAAAGACATTAGAAATCACCACCTACAGCTGGAAGGAGTACTTAGCTCTTCTAGCCACACATGCACATAATACACCTGCTATGAATTAGTGCAATAACTGGCAATTTCTGAACTTCAGTGTCTCGTAACAGATAATTTTCTATGTATATGCAAGAAATGTATCTTTCTTTCCAGTCTTCTTTCTAATGGCTGATTTTTTGCCTTTAAAGTATAGATCAGTTTTATTTTTAATGGGTATCATGTGAGCTTGATTGAAGTTGGCACAATACTCTCTTCCCTACATTTTAACTGGGACATCTATAAATTTGGGACAGTTGACATGCTATATATTAATTTGCATAAGACCTTAGCAGGAAAACCCTGCAGCTAGTTTTCCATTAAGAAAAGCACCAGAAAACATAGGCAAGGGTGTGGTCTAACCCAAAAACGTTATTTGGCTATTCCCTCAACATGATGGAAAGTTCAAAACAAACAGAAAGCCCACTGCCAAAACAGCTCTGGAAATACAGAAATGAACAACAAATACGGTCATGGTCTAGCAAAGCTAAGAATTCTAGAAGAATGTTTACAATAAAAACTGTGTTCCAAGGTATTTAAAAGTTTCAGCACTGCAATATCAGTATCAGAGAAACCAAATATAAGGTAGAAGTGAAATTTAAGAAGACACAAACAGCCACACTTCTCAGTTTTACAACTTCAATGTGGCTAAAAAACAGTGGAAGTCTGTGTAAAGGATTTATTGGGCAGATTTTCACAAGCTCATCTAAGGATTGCATTCACAGTAAGCACCAAAGAAGTTAAAGGCTCTGTTAGTATAAAGCACACACATACATAAACAAGATCAGTTTTTAGAAATTACTTTTCACTCACTTTTATAAGAAGAGACCTTAAACTAAAAGAAGAAAAATAGAGAAAACACAAAGTACCTTTGTGAGACGAGGGACTGTTGTTGGGGAGTTCAAGTGACCAAGCTGGCCAGAGGTATTACTACCCCATGAATACACCTGTAAGAAACATAGCTGAATGTGAGAATGTAAGTTTACATGTGAGGACACATACCAAATTGTAGCAGTACAACACATCTGGTGTGCAAACACACACAAGTCAAGGGTATAAGACTCATGTACCAAGAAGTACTTCCCTAATTTCCAGTCTTCCTACGTTCTCAAATTGTTTTCTCACATTCAGAAATGGAATGCACCAAAACAAGTCATTGCAATCTTTAAAGTTGATGGTACATGCAGACCTTTGGCAGAAATAGAATTAAAATTTCACACTGCTTCCAAGTCATCTCCCACAAATGGAAACAAAAATTTAGAAGCAAAAGAAACAAAAACCTATAAAACAACAGACACAACAATTTTGTCATAAATAAGCAACAAATATTAACAATCACTTGTACCTGGGATTTGGCAGTGAGTGCTAAGGAATGATGGCCACCAGCAGAGAGGTGAATCACTTCTTTACCATCTAGGCTTTTCACACATAGTGGCTGAAGCCTGTCAATCCCCAGCACCCAGGGAAGATGGGGGCAAGAAAACAGAAGAAAAAAAAAATTCAGAGGTACTATTAAGACAAAAATAAATTTCAAGTTTTATTCTTTCCCCAAAACAAATTAGAGAAAACAAACACAGAGTCTTTTGGCAATAAACCAGCTTAGTCAAAAAGGTCATGAAGGGTGAAAGTTTATGATAAATTTGTCCCTGTTTTGGACAAAGTCAAAATACCACCAAAACTCCTAGTGAATATATGGGAAAAAACTCACTTACTAGAAGTAACTTACTGACATTCAGTAACAATTGAGCATAAAACATTTAACTTGGAAGAAATTAGGTCACAACACAAAAGAACAAGTACATAATGCAAGGTAATTGACCAAATCTGAGAAAGTTGAATACTCAAGATTTCCTGGTGACATACTAAAACATTTATCAAAAATCTCACCTTGGCAGAACATCACCATGTCCTAGCTGTCCTTCCTTCCCCTTCCCCCAGCTCCACACCTCCGTTCTTAGAGAGGGTAATAGAGCATCAGCCTCACCACTGTACGTTGGAGTCAGAGCTACAGTCCTCATTTTTGCACGCCCTACCTTCCGTAAGAGCCTAGGAGAAACTGAAAACAGGCCAAGAAATAGAAAAGTTGTTCATTATTTTAGGTAAATATATCACTCAGACTGTCTGTTACACAGTAACAGTACCATTTGAGATAACTGATCAAGACTTCTTAAAGAGGTCTTAAGACTGAGAGCAAAGGCTGACGTGTAAGAAGATAGATTATTGATACAGACAAGCAACATATATACTAAAAGTAGACAGATCCCAACTAATTTTTACCAGCTATTAAAGGATAACAGGCATAATGAATACAGTTAGATGAAGTAAATGAAACAGAACCAACTATACATTTTTTAGAATTATGTTTTGAAAGAAAATATATCCTTGCAGTGAACAAAAGATTTCAATACTTCCTAAAAATCTCCTCTTAGATCCAACATCAATATAGAACTAAACTATGTACCCACCCATTCAGAACAATTAACAACACTATGAGGGAAGAAGGTCATTAACTTTGAAGTTTAGCACTGGGAATTAGAATATTTCTAGGTCCCTGGCTCAAAACCAGCTCAGTGCAGTAGGGATTACGGGCCACACAGATTTTTATCTGCTATGCAACCTATATGAAATATAGTTCACTGTCATTTTGCAGTAAGATGCCCAGACTACTACAATGTGCCTGCTTTGCTGTACTTTACCAATAAAGAGCATCCCTAGACTCACTATGCTTTTGGTTTTCTTAGCATGCAGTATCTGCTAGTCTCAACTCCCCACCACCACCTTGAAGTCCTAAGATACAGTTTACAATTCAGAAACACCTTTGGTAGATGACTAGATTTACGTTCAATAAATGTTTTAATTTTCAGTTATAAAACTCCGCATTATTAGAACTTTTTCTGTCTCTTGGTTTTCCCAACGTGTCTTTTTACCTTGTGACAACAAGCCTGGCAAGGAAAGTCTTCGACTCCCTCCTTCAGATTCCTCCTCTCTGATGTCTACTAAACTGGAACTCTTCTTCCCCTGCATGGATTCCAGTTTGACTTGCTCTTCCCGACTGTCTTTCAGAGCTTCAGGCCCTGGGGAACCACTGCCAGACTGAGACCCTGGTTCACTTGAAGGTGTGCCATAGAAGTTCATTACTTTCTTTAGAGACAGTGCTCCAGCTTCATATGTGGCAGCTACTCTCACACCAACTGCTGATGCACAAGAGGCCACCAAGCTGTTCAAGGCAGACGTGCTGGTACCTGGAGGGCCAGGGATACAAGCACTGAATTGTTCTTCTTGAGAAGGCTAAAAACCAAAGAAAAAGTGAAGACTGTCATACCAGAGAGCACAGAACAGTAGGATGATGATTATTCAAACTAAGTGCTCTACTGAACAAGACATTATGAGGAAGCATTTTATATTTAGGTGCACATCTAATCCTCAGAATCACATTTTTTAATGTAGCACCAAAATCCATTTCTACGTGGACTGGGCCGAGTCTCTTGCACTTGTCTTGTAGCTCATCCATAAAAGACTGTGGGTCAGTGGGTTGGTTTTTTTTAAACACACACAAAAAAGATATTTTCAAAGAAATACAAAAAGGGATTTAATCTTAGGCTTATTACCAACTTCTTTGCCACCAATTAGAGTGTATCACTGAGCACGCTGTATTTACAGAGAGATAAGTTATCCCTTCAATATATTAAAAGGAAAACAGTGATTTGTGGATCCATTTTGCAAGGCCTATATTAAGACCATTCAGGACTATGTGTCCCTTTACGCTCCTGTTGCATCCATATAAAGCTTCATTAATAATGAAGTCACACTAGGGACAAACTGACTTAAGGCAATTATTAGTACCAGCACATGATTACCTACAATAGCAATCAATTTACCCACCAAATAAGAAATAATGCCCAAGATGATATCTGCCACATAGTTTGAATGCTAGAACAAAGACAGCAAAGTCCCATTTTCACACCTACTGGCAGGAAATAATATTATAAATATTATAGCTCATTTTATCCTGCCAGAAGAAAAACTATCTTCGAGTTCTCTTTTCAGTGAAAAAATAAGCTAAAGGATTGGGATTGGTCCTATTTACTTGTACTTCATTCCTACTCATAAAAAGCATGCATTGCAATACAGAAAAGCAAACTTGATTTGTGCAGGAAAGCAAACAGAAACAAAGAATTTTATTAATGCTGAAACATTATTTTAGAGTTCTCATCTCTGCTCTTCACGCGTATGTTCAATTGTGTTAAAAGTCAGTGAATCAATTCCAGGCTTGTTTACTCCTGGAACTGTGAGGGAAACAGTACTCTGGAATTATTCCAGGAACAAGGAGTTGAGAAAGGGAGTATGAAACTATGTTTCAGTCATTTCCTAACAGGAGGTCTCCTATGAGTCTGAGAGGCCTACAACTGCTAGAATGCCTATGTATTAGCAAAGAGCAAAAGGAAGGACAACTGTGTTCACACGATGTTTATTTCTCTGAAATAAGTTTCCTTCAGAATAGGAAAACATAACTTGCTGAATTACCAAGTTACTGGACATTTTGTTTTGGTTTTAATACTACTTCCCCCGAGTTGGTAACAGAAGTCAAAAAAAATATTAGGCACTCCGAAATTTATCTCTCAGAAGCATTGTGAAAAATTGCTTACTGAACTATAAAAAAAAAAATTAAGAAATTGATATCTACACAAAACTTGAAGTGACAAAAGAAATTTCCAGAATTCTGCTACGAATTTTGCATATCGGGCCACAGAGTAGTAGCTTTTTCTTGCAGATGTTACCTTTTCCATAAACCCTCCAGCAGGACAGTACTTAAACAGGGACTGCCAGAATGCACGGCAAGATTTTGGATCCCAAATAAGATTTTTTTCAATAGCGGAAAACATAGTATTTTGGCACGAGCTGGAAGCAAATCTTGAACCTTCATATCAAGCACTTTCTGATGCTTATTAAGAAACAATTACTGTTCTGCTATCGCACCAGAACAGTGCTGTTGAACCATTTTCCACATTACACAGAACAGATTAGTACTTATGTATTTCCTATCTCTGTTTATAAGTTTATGCAACCCCTACATGATTAACATTAGAAGCCTTTCAGTCAATGCCTTAACATTCCCTTTACAGTCTTTACTTGCAGTCTAGAATTTTTAGCTGAGAAATTAGATTTGTGAGGGATGCGTTTCACGTACAGAAAAGAAAGTTTTACCTTAAAGGTAAAGTAGACAAGTGTCAGCTTACTGCCCCACACAAATGGGAAACCCATGCATCATAAAACAGCTAGAGAATGGGAAACTGGCTCATGTGGATCTGGTACTGCGGAACACAAGGAGCAGAGACTACAGTACTGTCAAGGCTGCTCACATTAAAGGCTTACAATTGAACAAGGATGGAGGACAAAAACTCTTCCACTTAAAAGCAGAAGAACCATCACAGAGAAGAAACACCTTGAAACTACAGAAATATCTCAGCTACATTACTCTAACAGAATTTTTCATTTGTGGAAAGAGTAGCATTGTCACATATACAAGAAGAGTTGTAGCAAATTAAGAGCTAATGACTAGGTACCAACCTGCTCAGGTTCAGTGCAGATGTTCTTCTCGAGGCCCTCATTTAATGAGTGATCTGCCAAACCAATTAAGTACTCTTTCACTTCTTTTTTGTCTGGGAACAGAATATTTCCAGGACTAGAAATTCCACTGTCTTCCTGACCATCATTGCTGGAAAGCATACTCGCTCCATCAGATTCTAAAGCAACAAGTGTATGTTCTTCCACAAGTGGTTTCTGACAGTCTTCACTTTGGCTACCTGTTACACTTTTTCCTTCTAGGGTCTCCAACGAGGGACAGAAGACAGGGTTTTCTGGCTGGTTATCAGACAGAGCTACACCCAGTGGGCAACAGTGACTATCTGAAATGATTACATGATCTTCCTTGTCGGTCATGGTAATAAGAAGTTGACTGCAATGATTGCACCTCTCTGGGATAGGCTTCATTTCCTGCACAGGGAGACATTGTACCAGAGCCAGGCTGTGGTAGGCTCCACAAGCGATCTGGAGCACAACACGTCCTGCC
The DNA here is from genome assembly GCF_001431845.1 of Calidris pugnax. Classification (NCBI taxonomy): domain Eukaryota; kingdom Metazoa; phylum Chordata; class Aves; order Charadriiformes; family Scolopacidae; genus Calidris; species Calidris pugnax. The sequence continues at coordinate 15,653,764 of NW_015090990.1, read as the reverse complement.
AGGTGCTCTACCTTCTGTGGCTTTGTCACTGGGAAAGTTGTTGTTATGAGACCGAGCTGGCAGCCACTCCCCCAAGCCCATATCTCTCTGCTTAGCGATAGTGCCAGCGTGTGTTCCTCTCCACATGCCAGCTGCAAAATCCTTACTGATAACAGAGGACTGGTTTCAGAATCAGAAATACTGATGGGCTGCGGCTCTGGCACACATGGCTGATTAGCGACTGCACACTGGCCAGCAGAATTGTTCCCCCACATGTACACCACACCACTTTCTGTCACGGCTCCATTATGGAAGCTGCCAGCTGCCACTGTAATGACATTATGTCCAAGCAAAGTATTTTCTAAGACAGGACTATTAACACATGGCTCCTCTGGTCCTGATCTCCAAGGCAGTTTTCCGAAACTGTAGACCTCTCCACCTGGGGGAAAAAAAAAAAACAAAAAGACCAAAACTTCCGAAACTGTAGACCTCTCCACCTGGGGGGAAAAAAAAAAAAAACAAAAAGACCAAAAACAAACAAAAAAAACCCTAGCATGAGTCTAATGAAATTAAACCATTACAAAAATTTGAAGAGAGATTCAGATAAACACATATTGATCTTTAGTTTACTCCAGGCTTAGCAAATCTATGGCTATAGATATATGAAGACTGCTGGTTGTTCTCTGCTACTGCTGCTCTTAAATTCTATACCTCACACTAACGTTCCCCTGTGCGTGTATGCACTGTTGAACTAAGTAATGCTTTTCTACTAAAAATTCTACTATACTTAAGTGTATTTGTTGGTCCTTTCTATTTTAAGAACATACAACTTATTTAGGACATACAATAACATTTAAAGAGCATGACACTTCATCTTTCCATACAGAGATCTAGCATCAAACTGTTCTGTTTGCCACCCTACAGCAAAACAGGATTGCCCTACCAGGTGGAAAGTGGAAGGGGTGAGTAAATGTGTCTTGCCACTGGTCTGATGTTGTACTGCAGCCTCTCCAAAATTTCACTGCCTTTACCTGAAAAGGCTGCAGCAATGCCAGGTGAAGATACTTTGCTAATTCTAAAGGAAAGCAGAAATCTGTTTTTAAAATGAACAGTTGTTTTCACAGTGATAGGAAAATGGTGAATCATATCCACAAACAACATGCTTCAGGGGGAAAGAACACACATGCAAAAAGTCCTTTTAATCACAAAAGAAACATGTTCTAAAAATACCAGTGGAGCTCCACAACTCCAATAGATGAGAGGTGCTTATATTAGGCTCACCAATAACCTGGAATCTTTCCGTCAAAAACATCAGAGTAAAATCAAAGTTTAGTCTTTACAACTGTATGCCAATTGATCAGTACAAGTAAGGACCAAGCTACGTAAACAAAGGGACTGGCTTTTAGAAACACTCCGTTTCACAGTGCCAAACTGCTCACAAACCCAGACTCACTCTAATGCATCTGTTAACTACGCATTTTTCCAGAAGCACACAGAAACCAAATTCTTACACATCAAGAGAACCTCTTGCTGTACTGTCTTTTTTGAATGAAAGACATCACATGAAATGTCATTTTGAGTGAATATGGTTCAGATTACATTACCATCTTTAAACAGCAAATACAGAGCCATTGTTAAAAGAAAAAAAGTATGAAAAAATACACTATGCATATCATTACTATTCCAACACAGTTTTAAGTAACTTACAACTAAGAAGGAAATACTGGCAAAGTTTAAAATCTAACTGTTTAAAAGTTGTATATGAGACATAGATAGAATGAAAAGAAAAAGTCTACAAGAAGAAAACTTGACAATAACTAAAGTTTGTTATTGGCTCAAATCTTTACAATTAAGATGTTTATTACCTTCTGTTAGAAGTAACCCATGATGTATTCCAAGGGCTGCCTGTAATACAGTCTTTCCACTGAGACCTGGAAGCCTTTCTGGAGTTACAGAGCAGGAACCAGCCTTCCAAACATAGACCAGGCCTCTCTCTTTGGCTCCTTCTGCCTCTTCTGAGCTACAAAAAGATTGGAGAAAATCACGAGTCAGCTTGAAGTTTTCTGTGGTTCAGCAATGCACTGTTTGCTTTTCACATATGCCTGGACTACGAAGTCTTTCCTACATTAGTTTTAATTTCAGGAAGTCAATGTATCTCATTTACAATTTGATAATCTTAATTTAAATGTTATTTAAATGAAAAAACAAGTACCTTCTATTTGAAATCATTAGCTTTCTTTTTCATTTGTAGTTTACTGCCTGAAAAGCAGCTGATCTTGTCACTATTAAAGACACATTTATTCACAACTGATATAGCCTTTATATTAGATATTGTATTTGTTGCTTACAGCAGGGACATCAAATTAATACACAATTCTGCCATTGTATGCTGAGAGAGATCGTGGCATCAGTTCTACCCACATGTAAGCAACTCCGTTCCTATCTGAACAGTGGTATGTATAATTTTAACTCTTCCTATGTTAGAAAGCGAAGGAACATTACTGGTTTGTTAGGTTTTATTCATGTTTTGTATTATTCAGCTTTTGGAAATCAAAATGCAGGAAAAACAGCCTTATAACCATGGTTTTTTATCAGTTACATAGAACACCAAGTATGCTAGAAATACACAAACATCTCAACATTTGCTTTAAAAGTAATTAAGCAAAAGATGTGTTGTGTACAGATTTTTCCCCGTGAACCAATTGCTCCCATTCACAATGTCTTCAGAACATTATAGCCATAAGAGCTCATCCTTTATACTTTCACTTTTACCTTTAGACACAAAAATGAGGTTTTGGTTGGGTTATTTTTTCCACTTTTAATTTTTAATGAATTTCTTTGATTCAAATGAGCCAGTCATTCAAATCAATTGAACAAAGGAAAAGAAAAAAATTCCTCAGAACTTTGACAACAAGCACATAGTTTTAACAATTTGTGGAATCACTGGATTGAAACATACACACAAAGTAATTTTAAACACCTATATAGACTGACAGCATTTCAAGTTAAATTAAGAGATTTCTTTAAATTAATTTAAAACTTTATATAGAATAGATTGCTATCCACCCTGCAGGAAAAAGTAGGTTTAGCTCATTTCCCACCAATCAAGCAATTTACTCCATGCATAAATCAGTTCTTGAAGCTTTGCATGAACCTGTAAAGTTAAATATTTAAGGCAGCGAGAAGAGCTTTGACAAAATTGCAATCTTTGTCTATAAGAAAGGGCATAAAACCCCAAATGTATTCCAATACTGAAGCAAAACCAGAAAAAGCTAGTCTGATGGGCTGCATTGTGGACAACTTATGGAAGTAACATATTCAAAATTCACAAGACCCTATTCATGCAGACTGATGATTTTTTTAAACTAAAAATTTTGCTAGTTGAGGTACCTAGGACAACAAATACTTCTGCACTATCTGCCTCCAAAACATTCAAAATGAGAATTACTAAGTGATAGAATTATGTCTCTCTCAGCTCCTGTGCCCATGCCCAATCTCTCTTCTTTTCCCACATAACAGAAGTGACAGCCAAGAACTCTTATAAAATTCACAAAAGTAATTTAATCCAAACAACATACATAGTATTAAAAAGCAGAGTCAATCTTGCATTTTAAATACAAAGAACTGGTATTTAGAATACAAGTAAATTAAAAAGGAACTGAGTAATATATAGGCCAGGAAAAAAAAAACTTAGAAAAATACAAGACCATAGGTAGAACATTTAGCTAAAATCAAAATAAAGGTTCTACTAAGATGGGTAAAGCACACATGATAACAGAGAGTTTTCATCAACATACCATGCACTAAAATTAAGTCCAAAGCCTGATAAGGCTTCAGAGAACAGTGTCCAGGATTTATTACAGGACACTAATTTTACATCCCCAAAACATCTGACATCTGTCAGGTATATTAGTGGAAGAAAAAAGGAGCAAAAGAATAGGCTACTGCAGGGCTATTGTTCCAGAATCAAAATTCACAGATGCAGGTAATAGATATGACTTCCTGTTTACCAGAGAACATTACTTTCAAGTTTCCAGCCTGTGGCTATCCCTCCACAAGTTTCAACAATCAACTTAAGAATGAAGTTGCTGTTGTAATAAGTTGAGTGTTCCAGACATAAATGAAACTCAAGTTACTCCTCTTCTTCCCTTTAGTCTAAGTTACATAAAGATTACACTGATGCTATATAATCATTTTACAGGATGATCATGAGCTGGCATATTTCAGGGACCCTCTGTGGCTTCACCTAGCTGTTCATTCTCACCTTCTTTCCTGTGAGTCCATCTGTCAGTGGCAGCACTCCATCACCAACAAATCATTCCTCTTTCAAAAGGAACGATGTAATTTCCACAAACTGTAAAGCATAAAAAACAGCTACTTAATTGAAAGTAATGTTAAGCCTAAGTAAATGAAAAAATTCAACCAATGAACAACAAGCAAAGCTTTAGATATCATGTTAAATAAATAAGCAATCCCACACTAGGATGACTGAAATATTTAGTTCACTCACACTGAGTTGGCAGACAAAAGCTAAACAGCCATACTTGCCCTACCTACTCATCTCACAATAGGTCTATTGTAAGGACAGACTGAACAAAACCTAGTTCAAAGGCAAAAATTAACATCAATCTCTCTCTCTAATTCTCAGTATACCACTCAAGAAACATCAAAGCAGGATAAGTGGTCCATTGTCAGTCTAATATAAGATATAGATTTAGTTTTAGCATAGAATTCTAAGGTAAACAGATTTGTATGAGCAAAACGGATGAGAAAATGGATAAGTTGAATTCATAACCATATTCCTGAACCGAAGAACATATTACCATTAAAAGGTATAGTTCTATTAAAGCCTGTGCAGAAATGCAAAAAGCCAATTAAGGGTTCGAAACATTTCTTCATGCAAACTGGTAGCAGAGTATCTATGAAGATATTTATAAGACCACAGAAGCCAAGGAGAAAAGAGTGGCTGCTGTATTTATGCTTTTATCCTTCCAAATTTTGCATTTTGCAAGTTCACCCTCGCACCTTTCCATCTTCATGAAAATACCTTTGTATTACTTTTCTTGTAATAAAACAAAACTACATTTAATCACTGCTTCTTATAATCTGTTTAGCTTTTTACTATTGAAAGGATTCTAATTTTCCTTGAACTACTGCCTTACTAGGTGAAGTATTAAAAATTTCAGTTGCGTGTAATCATATTTATTCAAATAAAATAAGTTGAATATATAAATTCTTTAGACTCTTTTGCTTTATTATAGTTGCTGTCCGATACCCACTGTAACAAAATCAGAAAATAAATTACGTAATAATGCTCTTTTATGACAATATATCTGCAAGAAAGTATCCAGAATGAGTAGTCTGAAGCTTTTACATACAGAAAGTAGAAATAAAATATGGCCAGTCTTGATTACAAGAGACAATATATGCAAACCCATAAATTGCATACAGAAGTTTCATTTCACACAGTGAATGATCAAGCTGATAAATAACCAACATAAATTCCAACATTTTCACTAGACTGCTCTAAATAATGAGGTATCAAGTATACCTTTATAGACAGAAACAACACCACATCATACCAAATATTTTCAGTTTTCCAAATACAGGACACTAAAAATAGTCATTTGGCTTTACGGTTGGCAAAGAGCTTATCACAAAAAGATAAGGATTCACAAAAATATGAAATCAAATTAATATGATATAATAGTATTGTGATAAGTCATATGCACCTTGCTCTAAAAAAAAAAATAAATCAGAACACACTTTCTAGGAATACACACTAAGCTGCCACTTGTCACCAGGAAGATACTGCTTTGAAGACATTCTTGTCTCTCGTTCCTCAACTAAAAAAAAGGGAAAAAAAACCCCACCTACAACTGTAAAAGTTAACTTTTAAAATATTAACAAAGTCTCACAAATATAAGGAAACTGCCATGCACTACTTCAGTAACAAAGGTGTTGATTAAACATCAAAGGAAAATAGAAGTGTATTTTCAGAGCTTCTAACCTTGTGATGTGCTATTGCTCAGAGTAAGTACATTTGAGGTTTTCTTTAGCCTACTCAAAGCCACCTAACCCTACAGTTCATTTTCTTGAAAATGCTGGCTCTTCTCTGTGAAGAACTATAGTTTCAAATATAATTATCTATAGAGTCAAAGTAGCAAACAATAATCATTTACATCGTATATATTTACTCAAGATCAGGGACGAGGCTAAAAATTCTTCACTTCTATAATTAAGAGATTTTTTAAAATTATTTTTATTTTTTTAAGGACTCCATTTCTTTCCTTTTCATGAACTTCAAATGCACAAAAATGTACTGTAATTCTCACAAAAACTTCTGATTATAACTAAACAATGTTAGGGCCAGGCACCTGATAAGCTGTTCTGCAATATCTCCCTTGAAGGCCCAATTGAAAAATTATTTGTGTAATTATTAAGTAAGAAACCTGCAATACTGGTGGACTAAAAATTAAGAGAGTGATATGATGGTGGCAACAAATTTTGTTTTCTTTACGAAAATCACACTTAAGGTTGCATTGCTAAACATTTGTGCATATTAGGGAAAATGACAGTCAAACCGTTTTCGTTCCAAAGATGAGACACCTTTACAACATCTACAAATAATTTGCAAGTTTTCATTCACTTCTGGGACAGCACAGTATTATTCCCATTTCACAGCTAATACAAAATACAAGTAATTTCGTCACAGCTACAAACTAAATACTTATAAATAGAAAATTTCTTCCTCCCAACAGGAATATACACTTTTCCTTGCCAATCTTCATTTAATTTCACATTTATATAATATTACATTGTAGCATTACATATATGTTATTTCTTTTCCACTAAGATTACCTGAACTGGTTTTAGGTTTAATGTTCACAGGAGTGAATAGCTAGGCACAACACATCATTCCCACGGTATGGAAGATCAGCATGACACCAATACCTGCACTTACCTCCTTTCTACACCCATACATTTACTTTCTACATTTTTGCTTCAACACTGTAAGAGGGGAAAAAGCAAAGAGTGCCAAATAGTGCCAAATTATGAAATGGATTTGTGTTACAGACAGATGGTCACTAGCGTAACACTGATGTCATACTTTCCACTTACAGAGCAGAATGCTAATTCAAATTCTCCAGAAATCAAACACTACCACACTATAATAACTGCTACGGCAGGGAGTGCTGTGGAGTAAACATTACTCTTATTATTATGGGACAACAACCTTCACTGGACATTGACCACTCAGTAATAAGCATCATAGGTATAAAATTCAATGCTAAACAGAAACAACTGGTATGACCCTGACTTTCAGAAATACAAGAACTCCCATCAGCCTCACGTGCTTATTTACCTGCTACAGTTAATAAATACTACAAATACTTGTACAACTTTCAGGCATGTTTACTTACATATTTACAAACACACTTTTAATATACCATATTTAGCCACAACTCGCACTACCAAGACTGCAAGTTTGTTATACAAAATCATCTATTCAGGTTCTAAAGGAGGTTACCTCCAAGATTCCTAATTCAAAACCGAGTTGTCAACATTAGTCTTGTCTAGATATATATCATAATTTATTATTGCTAACTCTGGTTCACATATAATGGGTTACTAGTTCAAGAAGCCCTTGTGTTTTGGTCAGCACTGACTAGGTGTAACTACTGTTTTTCCCATTGTGTGATTAAGATCTGCTCAGAGCAAAGCAAAACAACTTGCTACTAAAAGACAGCAGCAATCCCTTCAGATGAGGGCTCAAAGCTTTTAATACCAGTTCCAGTGAATGAGTGATGGTAGCAATCAAGGTATAACAGTAAAGAGTCAGGAAAAAAAAAAAAAAAACAGAACAAAAAGGGCCTAGTCTCAGCTAAAAGAACACAGCTGAAAACTATCTGCTAGAGCATGTAATGAATAATTTAAAGTTTACCAAACTCATAAGAGATTCAAAAATTTCTGAACATCTCTTCCTCCTCTTCTTTTGAAATTACATGGTCTCAATGTAGCACATGTTGAGGTGCTTCCCCTTCTGAAAACAGTTAACTCCGTAGAAACTGACACATGGCAAGTATAGCTTTCATAAGTCACTGCATCACAACAGTGGTAGCAAACTCCTGACATCAGACATAAACTACCAGTCATCTACAACTACTCTAGTTGCTCCCTGGCATCTCACCAAAATATTTTTGTGCTGGAAGTCTGTGACTGTATGCCTACCTCACCTGTAAACAATATGAAAACCACGCTAGATTATTGCTCAATAGAATCCGACATTTGAAACAGCATTTACTCCCGAGCAATCAAGCCATGCGAAGAGAAAGGACTTTGAAACGAAAGTGGAAGCAGACAAAAGGTACTCTATTTCAAGCTTAGACGGTCTTTCCCCATCAAGAGAGAACAGTCCTTTAGGAATCTACAGAAATAAATCTCAACAGGGCAAGAAGAGTTGGTGGGCCAGCACCTTCAGTCAGAGCTGTTCTTTATCCTCTCCTCCAGCTTCTCAAGCCCAGCTCCTAGTAAGAAGGGGCCTGTTCCCTGATCACCGGTGCAATACAACAGCACACCCCCTCCCGCCCTAAAGCTCAGGTGTGGGAGGCGCAGGGGCCGCGGCGTTCCGGCCAACCAGGTTCCCGCCACACCGCTGTACTCCCCGTTTCCTTTCAGGGCAGGGGAGCCATTTCCCCCGCTGCTCCTCATAAAACCACCATCACCCCCCCCAAAACTTTCCCCACCTGTTGCCCTGCGGCCAGGGCAGCCCCTGCCCTGCCAAAGCTGCTCCCAGCGGGACGGCCTGAGGGGAGAGACGCCCCAGGCAGGAGCGGGGGGCAGCTGCGAGAGGCCGTTAGCGGGCTGAGGGAGCGCGCGTGCGACTAACGGCTGCACGGGGCCGTTGGGGGGCAGCGGGGGCGGGTAACGTCCCACGCGCGCGCGCGTGCACCCACCCCTCCTCGGGGCCCCACGTGACTCAGGCTCCGCGCTTACCCCCGCGCGCACCTGCCTGCCGGCTCACCCGACACCGCGCCGCGTCCCGCCGCCGGGGCGCAGATCAGCTGATTCACGCGGGGGCGCGAGGCGGGGCTTCCCTCCTGCAGGGGGCGGAGCCCGTCACCGGCCTGCGCGCGCGCGCAAGGGCGTCAGGTAAAGAGGCCGCAGCCCCGAGGGGGGCGGGCCCGGCGACGGGTCCCCGCCCGGGACAAAACAGGGCGAGATCCGCTCGCCGGGAGCGGCGCGGCACGGCCTCCTGCAGGGAGCGGGTGATCCCAGCGCTTACGAGGCCAGTCAAGAGGAGAGCCTGAAGTCGGTTGTGCGGTGCCAGCGTGACGGTGCTGGCACCCGGAGTGCAAGGAAGGCACCCGAAGATAGGTTTTAAAATATTAGAGGCACAAATAAAAGAGAAGGCTGTGGCCTACCCAGGAGCCCTGACCGATAACCAGCAGTAATCCTCGACCCTCCCCACGCCACAAACCCTCTGAGGCTGGCTGCTGGTTTAAATGGGCGCACCACGGGTTTCTGACAGGGTTAACCTAGAGCCTTCCCGCAGGAAAAGCCGCCTCTGCATTTAGAGTGAGGCGGAGGTACGTGTGTACATGCTAATAGCACACACACACATTTTACGTATGCTTTTATACATGCACAAATTTTACCAAATATGCTTAAAATACATAATTCTCTCTATATACATGCTATCTATACGTTTCTACTTGAATAAGCTTTGCAAAGGGCCCTTTTTATGTTATGTCAGCAACGAGTGCGCTATTTCTTATATTGCCTGAAGCTTTCCTTTAAAAACTATGGTTCCGAAGGCAAGTACAGGCTCTCCTTTATAAACTCTTACATTTTCTAAGGATAAGTATTAAATTTTTCTATTACAGAATTTCCTCTGCTAACAGGAATGAATACTCTTATTTTTTTTTCAATAATTTTTTTTCAATTCCCATGCTTTCTTCATTTACCAGCAAAAGCTGGATGATTTTTCTTCATAACAGAGTTAATTCCCTCCTAATCCCTGACACAGAACGTACCTAAGATAATAATCTTCATATGAATTAAAATGTATAATTTTATTTTGTTTACTTCTTATGCATTTATCTTTCTATTCCTTTAAAATGCAAGCATTATTTATGCAACAGAGACAGACAGCTCCCCATGCTGACATTGCCACAGCATCACAGCTAAGAACGTGAATGCTGAAGCAAGGACAGTCAAGGTACAGCTCCTGCTGTAAAAGCACGACTCAGCCACACTGCTCAGATAGCTCAACTTAAAGCCTGATGGCATATAGGACCATAACTGTTACAGGCATGGAGGGAAGTCAAGGCCTGTTCCTGTATGAAACCTATCACTTCATTACCTAACACACTACACCCAGCGTTGCTTAACTGAAATAAATTTGTACGAGCAGAAAGTCTGGATTTATTGCTTAATTCTCCATCTATAGGGATGAAAAAATGTTGGCTGGTTTTGGAGGGCACGTGCCAAATGAGCTGAACTCAATGGAGCTGCTCCAGGGGTGCGCGTTGGCCTTTCAAAGAAAAACTGCAGAAATCACAAGACTGCTTGAGGCAGAGACCTCATGCGAGTCACATGAACTGTTACTACAGACCGAGGGATGAGGAGGAGCAAAGGAGAAAACAAGAGAAAGACTTTAATTGAAACAGGACAACATGGGAGACATGTTGTGTGCAAGTGCTGTCAGACCAGGATGCTGCAGCTGCTGTTCAGAGAGAAGGGGCTCCCAACACACCCAAGGCCTTCAGCGCACGGAAGCAGCGTCTACAGCAGAGGTATTTAACATCACAGCGTGATACTTCTGAATTGAGACAGGTTAAGCTTGGATTCTTCCCCTTCTTGTGCGAGTGCAAAACATTCACATTTGCTTCTAACCAGACAGCACCAAACTTTGCAGCATCAGGCTTGTGCAGCTACTGAAAGAGGACTGTACGCCTTAGATGACAATAAATGCCTTTGATGTGATGAACGGGAAGAAGATTGCACTCTAGCAAGCTCTATGCCAATGAGGGATTGTAAAACAGGGAGGGAGCCAACAACCTACAGTTCTGGAGGAGGCAGCATGCCATGGATTGCAAATCCTGTTATATTTGAGTCAAATGATAATGCAGGCACCCATCCAATGTCACTGCTCAGGAGGAGCTTGCAGGCTGCCTGCCATTCATTACTACTATTTTTATAGTTTATGGCACGGTTATGCTCTATGGGCCAAATTAACAGGCTGTGTAAATTATACAGTGGTGAGGAAGGGGAGGGGCAAGGGGTTAAGGAGGAGAAGATGACATAAATTTAAACTGAAATTTCACTCCTGCATTCAGTTTTTAGTCCCTGCCCTAACAGATTGCTGTCTAGAGACAGATAAATCAAGGGTAAGAAAGAATAACATGCATTTAGAAGGATACTGGTAGAAGTGTCCTGCAGTTAAGGCAGCTGTATCTTCCTGTGTTCTCAGAGTGAGCTCTACCATTTACCAGGAAAGGAACATACATATAGCAAACAGGTAACATATATAACATACGTATATGACAGATAGTTGCTCCCCTTCTTCTCCCCTGAGAAACTGTACTGGAGATCTGTAACTGGTCAGGGGGGGAGATGAAAATCATGTTAAGCGTTCAAAGCCAGTGCAGTCAAGGAGAAAGAATCACATCAGTAAAATGGTGGCTTGCCAGTGATACAGTTTGCCTTCTTTTCCTGTGCCAGCTGTCAGATGTAACCAGAGCATCCCTTCCTCTACCCTCACTGCAGCCCCCATGGCTCCACACCCTCCAGAGATGGAGGAGCCAGAGGCCTTGGAGTTATGCTGATCCTTTGCAGGAGCAGGATGCTGTGGAGAGGTTCAAATGGGTGAGTGTGCAGCAGCCATAGAGCCAGAAAGGAGATATTTCATCCTATGATTATTCCAGCCATGAATCAGTATTTAATTACTGAATGACATCATAGTAGCTTCTTGTTCTACCCAGCAATCTAAAATACATATGAATTTCTTTATGAAGCAGAGACAAGGCATCCCATTTGGAGCTGCCACATCCTATGTACATCTAGAGAAGCTGTGTGAAGGGTCCTGTGCAACTGTGTATAAGGGAATCAGCAGGTGAGCAAGAACCACCGATTCCATTATTGCCTTCCCAGTGCCTGCTGAAAGCACCCCTTTAGGGAATCTCTAAGAATGAGCTTGAAGGTGGGCAATTCAGAGTATTTACCAGAAGATCAAGGCAAATCAAAAGCCTAGTTTTGCCTTTAGCCAGGATATTAGCAAGGCTCCATCCCAGTTTTTCAGGGAACTCCTCCACTACAGGTACGGAGGCTCCACAAAGACACCTGGCTCTGCAGCAGCATCCCAAGTCCAGCTGCATCAGGGAGGGAGCAAGGGTTTTCCTTGGAATGAGGGATTGCTGCATGATGGAAAAATTGTAGGTGAGGCCATGCTGCCATCCCATGGGGGCAGGAAAGATGTGAGGGCAGAGTGCCCTCTCACATAGCATGCCCAAAGCCATGCTATAGCAATAACTGGTGAGCAGAACGGTGGTACTCTCGCCAGACAGTTTCATTTTGCTGCTAATGAAGACAAGGTGGGAGTGGTTTGCAATTCCTTTCTGAGCTTGGCCTGGTTGGGGGAGCGAGCCCTAGAAATTTTCTTTGCGTGGTGCACCCCAGGAGACTGTTAATGTTGTTGTGCTGAGCACTGAAATGCTTCATGTGATCTTCCACTCTGACCTGACAGGATCAATGGTCAGTTGGTGGCACTGAAAATGATCAGGCTGGAGGCAGAGGAGGGAGTGCCCTTTACAGCCATTCGGGAAGGTAAGACATAAAGAGCTTCTTCAAACATTGGTGAAGAGCAAGGGACAACATTCTTGAAAAGCATTTGTTTAATCCTTAAAAAGCTCCATGTGACGTCTTCCTAAGTCCTTTCTTCCCTACTTAATGTGCCAGCTGTTGTTCTCCCAAAACTCTTGGTTTCCTTATTCCTTCATGAAGTCTTTGTGCTGGGCTGGGTGAGCATCTGATGGATGGAGGGGGAACCTGCTGGCTGGTGTATTGCCTCATGACAGATGCATCCGAGCTTGTCATGAGGACAGTGCCAGCTGCAGCCAGAGCGTGTCCTTTCTAGCAGTGTAGGGCCCTCCTACACTTGTGCCTGCTACCTGCTCTGTGGTTGCTTTCTCACTCCCATTTCTATACGCTACCACTGACCAGCAGTTTTTGCTGCTGTTGCATTGGGCAGTTGTGGACTGGAAGTGCCCTTTGCACGAGGGTCTCTGCTTGCTGATATCAAAAATGGTGCAAAGGGCACTTTCCTGTGTGACAGCAGCTGATACCTGGACTATCATATCCCAGCCTGAAAAGAAATGCTTTCAATGAAACTGGTGTTTACTAACATCTCTCATTGCAGCCCAGTGAGAAATTCTTCCTATCGGTTGTCTTTGTAGAGCACTGGGCAAAATGTCTGCAGCTTGCTCAGTTTCTTTGAGAAATAAATGCTTTTGTTTAAGTGCTTGATTTTGGCTGAATGTATTTACATGTCCCTACAGACTAAGTTCACAAACTGCATGGTTGATTAAGGCTTCTATTTTTGTCTGCTCTACAATCCCAGGAGGATCATAATCTGGTTTCTTCCTTACACAGAAATATGCAACCTTTGTGCCAGTCTGTTGTCTGGTATTAGTGAGAGCTATCAGTGTAAGAGGTCACATATATTTTGTTTTCTACTCTTACTGCAGTTCAAAACTAGGGTTGATTTTGTCACCACGGGGATGAAATGTCAGGGACCAGATGTGCCAGCTTTCACAGAGGAGCCCTAGCGCAGAGGCACTCTCATACCAGTTAACCCAGAATAACAAGAGAGGTCAGTGGATCCATTCCAGGTTTATAACAGTGTAATTAAGATAAGAAAGTTTACAAAGTCCTTAGTCCAATTCTGGGTGAAAGCAGAGAGATGCCGTAATATACCTATTTACAGGATGGCTTGTGTTAGTTTCCTATACACTCATTTGCTGTGTTGCTTTTGCTCTGCGTTTACATTTGTAGCCCACCAGTAAAAGAAGCCTTAAAAGCTTTATCTACGTAGAACTAATGATGCTCTAAAGATCATCACCCCTTTAACATGCTCTACTGGACAGGCTGAGAGCCTTAACTTCATTCATTATGGGAGAAAACAAGAGTGATCCTATGAAGGGTCTACTTTAAATAGATCTTTTGTGTACTGCTGAGCTTTGCAGCATCTGACACCTCAAATTTACAATGTAAGTCAGTAGCGCAAACAAAGCACGAGATTTATTAACGTGGTGCATTCTCTGCTACCCTGGAGGAATGGAACTCCCCTGACAAAGAGGCACTTCACTCCAGGAAGCCCCACAGAGACGAAATGCGTTTAAAGCTCAATTCTGGCTGTAGCACCTGACACCCCAGCAGGGGGTTGTAGAAGCAACCAAGTGAGGAGCAGTTCCCAGAGGCCTGATTCAGGCACAGGGGCTGAATTCTCTGTTATTACTGTGGACCCTCTGTACTGCTCCTCTGGAGCAACAGCTCTGGTCATGCTGGATTTTTGAGGTATCACAGAGCCAGGTTAGTAGCCCCTTTCCATAGCAGATGGGGATCTAGCCAGAGTATCTTCACTGGGTTCATAGGCCATTAGGTGCAATGTGGAGCACGTTTAAAGTTCACGCTGCCGGGCACTGGAAACATACTGCTGGTAGCTAAATGGGCTGGCATCTGTACTAGAGGCAGTTTAGCTGCTGCAGCACCAAGCTCTGTGCAAGAACTGATTTATAAGTTGTGCTGTTTCCAGTAGTTATCACAGAATCACAGAATCTTAGTGGTTGGAAGGGACCTCTCAGATCATCGAGTCCATCCAGAAAAAAAAACCAAAACCAAACCAAACCAAACAAACAAAAAAAAAAACTAACCGCCACACAAACACACCACACCAAACGCCCACAAAAAACACCGCGCCCACCAACTAAACCCCACACTCAACACCTCGCCATAAACCAATAACCTTGGGCACTAGAGCATGCCCTGAAGAGCCATGTCTATACGTTTCTTAAATACCTCCAGGGACTTTATGCTGAATCAGGCATCCCTTACTGCTCAGCAGTCTCAGTATTGACATATGCTTAGGCCATAGCTATGTAATACGGTATATCTGGCTGTAGGGCTTTTAGAACCAGGTGAAATTGTTATGGTCACAAAAGGCGAAGTGCTAATCCAGTATAAATTTGCTTTGCCAGCATGAAACTCTTCAAATATCTTTTGCAGATTGTTTGAAAAACAAAAAGCAGCTTTTATCCAGGACCAAAACTCATTTGGCCTCCCACGGCCAGTGCAGGCTCTGTATTGTGTGCTTCGGCTAATTCAGCAGAAACAAGATTGTATGGTATCTGAATGAAATTTGCAGCACTGTGTGGTCTGACAGTAACCTAATTTGGTTTTAATCAGCAGGGAGAGGTAAGTCTGGAGCAGCTCTGAGGTTATTCTGCTATGTCAGAAGCTGAATTAAAATCTGAAGTCAGGACAAATACAGGACCCCTGTATTTGTTGAGCTTTGGGGCTTCAATCTGTGCACAGTTTGGTATAACAGCTGGCTTGGATTTTTCAGTAGTGCCAGAGATGTACAAGCAGAGTAATCCCAGCTCCACCACTTCCCTGTGTCCCTTCTCTGTATGGAGCTATGGCAACTATTGTCTTAAACCTATGGTAGCAAATGATGAAGCTTTGGATGCTCTTCCCCATAAAGATTATTTTTGAGACACTTGCTGAGAAGCTGCCTCCATGAATGTGTTGGTGGAGCCTGCTCCATCATGAGAAACATAACCCAAGGCTGAAAGGCTCAGGAGGCTGTAGCTTTTGTCTTAGGTTCAGTCAGTGCTCTGTGGTCTATATGGAGGCAGAGACTCTTCCATGTGCTACCCTCTCCATCATCACACCTTAGGTGTGCTGAGGCTTTGTGAAGCCACACAGTTGCAACGATGCTTTTAGATGGCTAGATTGAAAGAAAAAATGTGCTGAAGTTGTATAAATACAAACAAGTTACTGTTCACTCGGTAACTTCATCATCTTTGCTCTTTGAGTTTTAAATCAGAGAAAGTAACCAATATACTTTATCCAAGCCAAAAGCACAGAGCTAAATTCAGAATTCAGCTTTGCATCAACAGGGATTTCTTTTTCACACCCTGATATCGTGAAGCTAGGAGCTGATAGAAACTCACCTTTCCTCACAAGTCTCCTCAGGGCCTTGCTGAGGGCACGTGCCGAGAAGCGGGTGGGAGAAGGATGGAAAGCTCAGTGACAGGCCAGTGGCTGCTGCATTCCGGCTCTGGGAGCTTTTGCCTCTCGGCATTTGCCTTGAAGAAATTGTTTCTCCTCAGCTGAGAAGCTGACAGCTGGGAACTGTGAACTGCTATTTCTGACAGAGGCAAGATCCCACCTCTGAGAGATGGACGGGTTCCTGCCAAGCCCAGAGCACTGATGCTTGCTTCTCTAAGTAGCTGTTCCACCCTCCTCCAAACTCAGTAGCTGCTGCTACTTACAGAACTGCCAAGTTTGGACTATTTCTGCCCAGTTTTTATTTTCGCTGCCTTGCTGTGTGTACTGTCTCCTTCTATGTCCAGCAGCAGCAGCAAAGTTGATCTTCCTTTTGTGTTTCCTCAGCTTCTCTTCTCAAGCGTTTGAAACATGCCAACATTGTACTGCTTCATGACATTATCCAGACCAAGGAGACACTAACATTTGTTTTCGAGTACATGGTGAGTTGATCTTTTCTAACTTCCTGTAGAGTTGGTACTGGGAAGTACTAGGAAGTGGCTGCATAATGAATTTACTTCATTATGAGACATCTCTAAGGAAACAAGTTGTAATCCTTTAGTGCAATGATTGATTTTCCTTCTTGATTTCCTGCTTTCTATCCTTACTCTTTTTTTCTGTATATGCAACAGCTGGATGCAAAAATGATTCCACATCTTTTCTCCACTAGATTGGCAGACACTATTTACCTTCATTTCTGCCTTGACAACACAATAAAAGTACTGTTCTTGAGCCACAGCAAGGATAGGAAATAATGATACAAGCTCACATCCCAGTTGGGGTCAGATTTGGCACTGACCCCAGTGTCTCACCATAACCAAGCTATGGGTTGCTCTCATGAGGAGGGCAGAATGCCAATAAAAAAGTTCTCAGCGTGAGTCTTGCTGCTTCTGTTGCTTTTGCTGATAGCTATCAACCAAATTATAAGGAAAATACAGGGGCTGTGTCTTCTTACTGCAGATTTATGATTAATTCTGGCATAAATATGAAATCTGTTAACTATCAACGTCAGGTCATAAACTGCTAGAGTGAGGTAACAGGTCAGCCAGGTCCCTGTTTTGACCCAGCACTTAAGCACATCCTTGTGCACTGCATCAGATCAGATGTTCACCAAGGTGAAAGAGACATCTTTGTAGTGGTTGAATATTTTTTCCATTTACAGAAAAGGAGTTGGTAGGAGCATTTTACACTAGTAGCCTTGCCTCAAGTTCTCCTCTTTTGTTTAGCACACAGATCTAGCACAGTACATGGGCCAGCATCCTGGAGGACTTCATTCCTGCAATGTTATGGTGAGTTCCTTAGAAGCCTCATATCCATTAAAGCATGAGGAAGGGTTATTTTCCTCTATGTATGGTAACTGTAAATTGCTTACTAATATTTATTTGTTCCATATAAAAAAAACACTAAAGAGAAAAGCTGCCTTTGGTAAAGACGTAACAACTTCCTTCTCAGTCTGCTAAGTCTTTTTTCAGTTATTCCCTCTTCCCATTTTCTGAGCCTGCAAGAGGACATTCAGCTTTTGTGAACGATGACATCTTGTGGCAAGCAAATAAATTTGTATCCTCTTATCATTAGTATACATTATTCATCTCTCTAATTAAAAACTCAAATCTCACTCTCTCCTCATCTGGAGCTAGCTTCATATTTACAGTCATTTAAATCCCTTTTGCTTCAACTGCAGCTTTTTGGGATTTACTGGACCTGAGCAGTGCTGAAGATGTACCCTTACTTGACAGACTGATGTTATAATAGTCTCCTACTCTCCTTTGTATGCATCTTCACATTTAATTAACTTTCAGGATTATTGCTGCACGCAGACTTAAGGTTTCAGTGCAGATGTCCTCAGTGAACGCCTGGGTCCTTTCCCTGTGCAGCTTCAGTTAATTTATCTTACAGCTGTCAACAATAACTTTGTATCTTACCAAACGGCCTATTCATCTGACTTTGTCAGATCTCTCTGAAGTTCCTCACTGTCACTTCCTATCACGGCTAATCTAAATACTTCTGTCATCTTCAAATGTTGCCACCTTGTTCACATCTTTTTACAGATAGTTGTTAAGCAACACCAATGAAGTTTCTTGGGGGCCCAGATTTTAAACATCCTTAAAGCTCAGATATGTCCAAGATGCAAATGTTGTAGTTTTGGCACAGATCTCAAGGGCTCTGCTACCAGGCGGGCTTATAAAGCACATGGAGTACATGGCTGTAACGTACTCACTGGCAATTTCTGTGACTAAACACTGGCCAGCTGCTTGGCTTTCCTGTCTGAAATCCTCATTGTCAGCAGGAACTGAACTGCAAAATGATTTACAGCTCCTTTAAGAGGGTCATCTAGCTTGCTTCATTTTTGCTGGAAAATGTTGTTTGTTTTTTCTCTGAGTGATTCCTATTGAATGTGGTGCAAGTATGCAGAATGTTACAGGGACACTTTTCTGGTAGAAAAATGACCTATGGGTGTCACTGTTTTTCCTCCTCTTCAGCTTAAGCTTCTGGCGGAAAATATCTTTTCTCTGGTGAAGTCTAATTACTTTCGTTATGTTGTGTCTACCCATTGTCCAATTTCGTACCTTGTTTCAGCCCAATTTATTTTACCCCAGGCCATGGTGGTGGATGTTGGATATTCCTTTCTCGCTTGCTTTCCTGCTTGCTTGCTTCATTCATCATATCTTATTTGCTATATCTGTTCAAAATAGGTCCTTGTGTTTTCTCCCAGCTTGAAAGTAACACTCCACATATTGTCAAGTCAGTCAGTTCACTGGTCCAGCTCATGCTGGGAAGAGGTGGTGTGTACAGCGGCTGCACAACTCCCTCTGCTGGTCTCAGCTGGCTGAAATGGGCAAAACTTCCAGTTTCTTAAACCTTCATTTTGCTTGACTGTAGGTCTTTGTCTTGAACACTGAAATCAGAATATCTGCTGTTCCGAAAGGTGGGTCTGTGTTTCGGCTTGTTCCTGCAATCAATAGTCCATTTCTAAAGAAAAGTTAAATTTCCAAAATGTGCACTTAAGGACTGTACTGTAGCTGCCCCCATGACCAAATATGCCACCGTGAAAACTTCAGAAAGCTGCAGGGCAGTCATACCCATTGCAGTTTTCCTCAACCAGCTCTACTCATTTTTTCGATTCTTACTGGTTTCTTACTTGCTTTGTCTCTGCTTTGTTCCAGGAGTTCTCCTGAAGGTCAGAGATTAATGTGTCAATGCAAAGTCACACAAAATCATTTCAGTTTTTTGCTGGCTTTTTCTAGCTCTTCATGTTCCAGCTTTTGCGCGGCCTGGCTTACATCCACCAACAACACATTCTTCACCGTGATCTGAAACCCCAGAACTTGCTCATCAGTTGCCTTGGTGAGCTCAAATTAGCTGACTTTGGTGAGTCACAGTTTGGATACTGCTAATACATCTGCTCAGACCAAACCTTTAGTGTGCATATAGATCTGTATCCACTTCCAATTAAGGCATAAAAGCAAAACCTCTAACTGAACTTCAGGAAACTATTTCTGTGGTCAGTACAGCCTTTCTTGCCTTTATACTGATAGGTGCAGGGAGTAACCTTGTTTAAATCAAAGCAATTACTGCCACATAAAACTGGTTTAAGAGAATTGAGAAGCAATCCCTCTCTTTTCAGAACATAATGTAACATGTAGAGTCCACAGCAATGTGCTAAACCAAAAGGCTTTCTTGGCATTGCTTTGGGATGGCTGCTTCAGTCACTAATGGTAAAGCCCTGTAAAACACAGCATATTGCTTGATCTCATCTGCCCCAGAGGTGTGTTCCAGACTTTCTTTGTCAATTGCTTGTAAACTGCATTGGGATTGTTTGTGTTTAAAGATACAAGAGAAAATAATGTCTTGATTCCAATTATTATTATCTATGCATTGTACAGGTAGAAGGGCTGTGCTAACACAGCAGTCTTGTGTTTTTTTGGGTTTTTTTGCAGGCCTTGCTTGTGCCAAGTCCATCCCCAGACAGACATACTCCTCTGAAGTGGTGGCACTCTGGTACCGTCCTCCTGATGTGTTGCTTGGAGCTACAGATTATTCTTCTGATCTAGATATCTGGTATTGACCAATTTCAAGTCATCTGGGGTCCCTTGGGAAAAAAAATCACCTTTATCTGAATTAAATTAAGTCAACCAAATTACAGCAGATGCAGTTGTAGAGGAATTAACACCTGTAAGCAACAAATGTGTGAGCAGTAGAGTTTTGTACTGCTGGGTTCATAGAAGTTTTTGGGAATGATGTCACTACATCTCAGCTATGGATTTATATAAACCTCATCTGATAATATTTATGAGATATGTACATCTCCTTTGGTAACATTTATGAAACATTTTCAGATCTTGCAATAGAACACCTTTGCTTAATGCACTTCTTGTTTTTTATCTATGTGGTCAGCTGAGTCAGTGGTAGCTCTCTACAGCAATGACTTTATGAAGAAACAATGGATCCAGTCATAACTGCACCAACAATGACTCCAGCCTTCGTAACAAAAGGTGGCATTAAAGGGTTTCTGATGGGGGCTGGAGATAGAAAGGTGTTTGAGACCTTGATTATTTCTGTGATACTTTGTCCTTCTTCTCAAAGAACACGTCTCATGCACTCTGCATTTCATATAGAAGGGCTATGTTCTGTTAAATCTTACCTTATGAGCTCTACCCAAAAATCCTAACATGGCTAGGAATCGCAAGAAACAAGCTGCATGTTGGAAGACCTGAAGGCAGAGGGCTCTCTGAGAGCAGGCAGAAAGAGGAGATGAGGGCTTCACAGGGGTCCCAGTGGACTTTTTGGGCTGGCCAGGGTGCGTAGCTGGGCCCTAGGGTTCATCCACTTTCTGGCTGACTTCTACACCAGCCTGAGCCCCCTTGCAGCAACATAGTCCAGACTTACTCATGGACAACCAGCAGCTCATGAAGCTGTAGGAGACCACCCTTATTCTGGGCAATTTTGCACATGTAGATAGTATTGCTGCTTCACTGTTTCTTCAGACCAGTTAATTTTCTGTCTGTGCCTGTCACACCAGGACTTTTCTTAACAGAAACACTTCTGCAGGGTGAAAGGCTGGGAAGGGGTGGGATCATAGCAGGCTGAAGAATGTGCAGGAAGAGGGTTGGGTAAGCTTACAAACAGCAAAGCTCCAGGTCTTCTCAGGCTGTATCCCCCTCCAGCGATCTGCGGCTTATCAGAGGCTCCGATGGCATAAGTCTGGAGGGCAGTTGAGGGAAACAGGAGTTTTTACTTTGTTCACTTCCCTAGACCTGCTGCTAATTTAATTGCAGAAAGATTTCTCCAAGGAGGAAAACCTTGCTGAATTCTAATGGCTTCCAGCTGCTAAGTCAGTTTAAATAGTCCTGTCTTCTCTCCCCCGTTACCCGTCACCTCTCCCCTCCAGACAGTCTCTCAGGAACGTCTGCTGAGTTTGAAGAAGATGCCTGCCCAGCAGATTGGAGGGTTTGTATTAGGCAGATACTGGTATGAGCCTGTGGATTTTTTTTCCTGAAAGTTGACCCCTGTCCAAAGCCCCGGCTACGCACAGAAAGCCTGGCATTTCTGCCTCTGCAAAACCAACATCCCTGCTACATAACTCTGCTCTAGTGTAATGAATAGCAACATAGGAGTAGTACACAAAGATCCCATCCAGCTCTCTGACCAGCTCTAACAGCACAGTAAGCTCAGTCCCACTGAACTACATCCACACTATAGGCACCTTTGTTATAATGCCTCCTTATAATAACAACATTCAAAGTGTTTGCCCTAGAGAAAGATGTCACGCTGAGAGAATAGAGAGTACTTCGGTGAGCTCTATTCAGTAACTTCCTCTAACAAGAGTCATTTATTATCTTGATGTACACTGCATTTAAGTTCAATTTTTGTCTATTAGGAAATAATGTGAATTCACACAGATGTTACTTGTCTGTTGGGAAGAAAGGAAAAAAAAACCCTATGTCTTTTGGATGCTGCAATTTACATGAAGGCAGGTCAGAATGCCCTTGGTAATGGCATGAGACAGTGGGTGTTAAAGCCTTGGTTTAAAGAAACCAATTATAACAAAATAAAACATTATGGCAATTCATGCATAGCGTGCTTGAGCAGCAATACTGTCAGTGGGAGGCACATGGGAAGTGAATGAGGTCTTGAATAGATGAAGAAAGAGATATAGAAGGAGACTCACTTGCTCTTGGACTAACTAGAAAAGCTGCTTTAATCTCTCTGTATCTTTTTTCTGTCTCTTTTTCCCTCGCTATCTCTTCAGGACTTTAAAAGATTCAATTAAGGGATTTCAGGGAGACTAACGTTTCAGGGAGATTACACTGCATATCAGAAAGACTTTTTTTTTTTTTTTTTAAAAACACCAAGTGCTTTATGCACGTGCCGCACTAGTAGCTGCTAACATCATGAGTGCCTAAGTCATGTCTTCTTTTCAGTCAGGATTTCCTTGTATAATCTTCAATTAAAAAATAAAATAAAATAAAATCACAGGAATCTTTCCGAGTAGATTTAGGAGTTCTGGTGCAGTCACTTAATGTGGACCTGCCAGGCCCACTACAGCCTTCTCCCCAGCCTGGTTTGCATTGCCCCACCATGCCAAATTGGGAGATGTAAGCTAAGGGCTTCATTTTACAGCCCACACTTGGTGAGGAACAAGAGAAAGGATATATTTCTGGTTAAATATAAAATTGCAATCTCCCAATGCCAGAAAAACTGTGGGGAGGGAACTCTGAGATACCACAGAGTTATCTTAGATCTTAATCCTGATGAAGTCATCTCTCTGCTGTGTGATGCAGCACTGCAGGCTGAGGAGCGAGTGCAGTGTTCAGACCTGCCCCAGGGATCAGAGGCAACCTTGCTGTCTGAATCAGCTCTGTTTACGCTCACTGAAACTAAACAGCCCTATAACCAGTTACACCTCTCCTATTACTTTAGCAGTCGCTGCCTCGCTTCACGTGCGTATCCGGCACATGCTGAAACGTCACGGTTAGGCCTGAAATACCCCTTCCTCCACCATGACTCTCCTGAGGCAGCTACATGGGACTCAGTCCCTCTGAGAAACTTGTACACTTGAAGGGGCAAGGGGATCTTGGAAATAAATACCAGAGGGGTAGAAAGGAAGAAGAAGGAAAAAGAGGAAAAACAAAACAACACCAAGTTTAGATCTTTGGAAACTAGTGCTAGTTATCGTATCAGCCTTTCAGTAGAGGCCTCAGCTTTCCTTCTGAGATACAGGATTTACAGTTACTACTCTGACAGCATTATTAGGATCCTCCTCTTAACGAGGATGATTCAAAAATATTTACTTTTAAAAATTTCTAAAGTCCTACTTTAACAGGTAGACAAAAATAAGTAGGAAGAAGAGGGGAGTGCCCATACATCAGTTGTTCTAGTTACTTCTGGCCTTTTTTTTTTTGCCAAGAAAAGTGCATTTCATCTGGAAACACACAGAGATACAAACAGTCGTAATTGCCACTGATGAATCAATACAGTATCAAGCAGGCATTAAAGGCAGCTGGTCAGCTGAGTCTCCCTACAGGAAACAAAAAGCCCTTTCTTTCCAGCAGTTGTGGTTGCTCTGATAGTTTTGTCTTTATTAGAGACACTGAGGTTTAAAGGCTTCCACAGATAATGGGAATAAACCAGGAATACAATAGAGTGCTCTCCCAGAAGGTGCATTTGTAACAACAACCCACAATTGCTCCTCTCCTCAAACTGTCAGCTTGTCCACTAGTGAAAAGACCGTTTTATTAGATTTGAATTCTTGAACTCTTTGCTCATGAGTAATTCTTAGCAAATGCTAGCTGAATCTAGGAAAAAAACCAGCTTTCTCGTTCTTACTTCCATTTATTGCTCTGTCTGGATTTTCAAACCTTCTCAGCAGTAACAGAAACCATAGCAGATCTGGTTTTCTGTCTGCCATGAGATCTGTTGCCTTAGCCCTCTGCAGCAGAGCAGTTAGGTCACAAGGACCACATTTATAGGGCACTTTCACTGTTACTAGCCCCTTTTCCTTAGAAACTGCTATGTACCTCCAGTCCCCAAATCCTCAGTCTCTTAAATTCGATTTAGGAAACAGTACAGCCAGCACTGTTTATTAGAAGGAATCTCTATAGAAGGTCTAGTTGCATCTGTCTCATTTAGGGGCTGTAGTGAATTCATACAAAGTTTCTGCTGTTGCCATTTCTAGCTGAGATATCAGAACCCAAACTATAGGTGAACATCAGGATCATTTGCTCCAAAACCACATATTGCTGATTCTCCTCTTCTTACAAATCAAGAGGACCCAAATCACTTTGACCATATACAGTTAAACTTGTGCAATGGGATCAGTGGATTACAGCAGCCCCTGTGGTTGCAAAATAGGGTGAGCCATTTGGGCATGTGCATCGGCTGTGAAAACAGAGGGTTGGTATGACACTGGTCTCAGTAGAATCAATCTGTGGGCTCCAGAACAATATCTCGTGATGTGGTAGTGCTATGAAACACAAAAAAAATCTAAGTTGCAAAAGCTGTGGTTTAGGTTTCATGACGCCTGGACCCTGTAAGAACATATTAAACAAGTAAAGAGCTAAGTCCACAAGACCACAAGGTTAGGGTACAGGAAGCTAAGGGAAAGTGCAGCACAGATGTTTGCGAAAACAGCATTAGATATGGATCTGCAAACAGGCTTGGCATCACCTGATGTGCAAGGATGACCAAAATGAATACCGCAGATGAGTTGCATGTCAGGCTTACAACTGACCACAGCCAGGTGGGAAAAGCATCTACAATATTGCAAAAACAAGGTGCAAGGGGTAACACAGCAGTACAGATGACCAGAAGCGATTACTAGTTGTAGCTCAGCAAACGAAAATAATACTTTCAGAGTCTGTTAGACAAAACTGGGTTTTCAACATCTGGGCTTAAAGGACTCAAATTTGCTATAACCAAAGAAGATTGAGACTGAAGCCTGAAAAGTTGGGATGGAGCATACTGAAAAGACAGGAAACATAGAAAAAAAATTGGAGAAAAAAAGATTAAAAAGTAAATGAGCAGAATTTTATACCACACAATAAGAGATGTAAATAATTGCAAATAGGTAAATCTACTCTGACCACAACTATTTCATCGTTATTGCCAGGACTAATCCACCTTAGTAAAATTAAGCATTTTTTAGAGTTTGTTTGTTTTGTGTTTGTTTTTTTTTAAGCTGGCTGGTTTGCTTTGGCACAAATGCAGAGCAGGGAATGGCATAAAAATAAGAATACTTTAACTTGCTATTGTCACTGAGTTCTTTATGCTATGAAATCTTGCCTTCAGTCTTCCAGTGAAGAACTAATTTCTTTTGAACGAAAAATTGCTCCAGTGGTTAGTGCCTCTGTGTTCTTTCTGCATCTAATGTATCCTTCAACTGCTGCGTAGTAGTTCCCTGTTTGTCTTTCCTACTGTTATCACTCCAATTTTGCATCTTTTTCTCCTGGAAAACAACCTAGTATTCCACAGGTTTCTGCAACAACCATCTTTTTTTGGATGGGTTTGTAACAGCATAAATTGAAAGAGACCTGAAACAAATTGTTTGGTGCCAGAAAAAAAGACGGGTGCTTAGCAGGTTTCTTTTCCAAGGATATCACCTGTCTTATATTGCTGGTGAAGGGCAGGGATAGTACTGATGAGAAAAAGGAGATGTGAACAGACTTATGTGGAACCTTGACTGCTTTATTTTTTTCTAAAATCCTGGAGGGATATCAATGTCATGAATCTCTAGCCTGCTCCCACCCTATTTGACTTGTCACCTTTTTAATTCAAGTGTTTCAATCTCTAGAACTTGGAAGAGGCTAATGATACCACATACAACTTCCTACAAGTGCCAGTTGCAAGTGCTTAGAACAGCGCTGCAAGACCAGGGATGTATAAGATGTCCCTTCCCAAAGGAAACCTTCCTGACTTTCCACAATCAGTAGGAATTTTTTTCATAATGCTATATCCTGCCTACCACTGCACTATAGAGGTATATCAAAACATGTGTTTATTCACACATCTACAAACACCCTGCATCCTGCACACACTCTCACTAGATGACATGAGGTGGGTATATACAATACCTACACAACAGACTGGTACTTTTCAGACTCAAGTTGCAAAGTATACAGGTTTTGCAGCTTCTGTCAGGATTTCTGCATTTACAAATCAGAATTTCTAAATCTCTATTCCAACAATTACCTCTCTTCCTTTCCCCCCTGCCCATCTCAACAATCATATATATGCCATGAGTTAATACCTTGGGTTTCTTGCAGGAGTGCAGGCTGTATATTTGTTGAAATGATCCAGGGCCAACCAATATTTGCAGGAACTTCTGGTACTCGTGAACAGCTGGCAAAGATCTGGGAGGTGAGTAAAATATACCATTAAATGGGAGAAAAAAAGAATATGTTGCCCCAGCCCTTTACTTCATTTTGAAGTCCTAAGCCTAGGTCCTATGAATAGCAGAAATAATTTGGTCCAATCTGCCAAGTTCATAGGAGACTTTGTAACCCATTTTACATTTGGCAACTTTCTTCCAGAGACAGGAGTAAATCAAATGACTTTCCTTTGATGTTTGTCATCTCATCAAAAATTTAAAGCCAATTAAAGTGACATCAAATTGAAGAAGGCATAAAAGGTGTGCAGGTACTGCAAATTCTATTCCTTCTTGTTAAATCCTTTACTTACTGTAGGATACAGCACACCGTATTCTCACAAAGGAGCTCTAATACCGCTCTTAAACTGCCTTGAAAATGGCAAGACCCTGAGGTTTTTCAGAGATCCTTCTTCATTTTAACTTGGAACATTTTGTATCATCCAGTTTATGGTGCAGCCCTAGAGACTGCTTTGGCATAATGGAAAGTGTGAGATTACTTTATAAAGGCAGCAGTGAGTGAGAGCAGACGTACTCGGGAGCCTCTTAAGCCATTTTTTCTGCTGGGGAAACTGAAACAGAGCCACATCCTTCGTGCAGCTTGGTAGAACCGAGGCAGTTACCAGCACTAGCAGATTCTGTGCCTTACTGCTCGCTGCTCACCCTCTTACTGATTCTTCAGGAAGATCAGCCTATAGATTCCTATTGGGTTTTGCTGTAGGTGTCTGCCTTTAACACCTCCTCCCAGGGATTTACTCTTCTGCATAGAGTGCTTCCCCAGACGTGTGTTTTCAAAGGGTAAAGTGCAGAAAACTGAAATTTGGGAAGTGGTGAGGAAGAACTTTATAGCCTCAAGTCTCTCTAAATCAGAATTTTCCCTCCTAATCCCTTCATCCAGAAACACTCCAGCCTGGTAGGGTTTTCCTCTCTGCTTTTAGCTAAAATGTGATAAAAAGACAGACAAGGGGGTCCAGTTCTTAGACTTGAGTTCAGCCCATTTAAATAAATGCTGAATTTCTCTTTCATAGAGAGTGAAGAAAAAAAAAAAAAAGAATTATTGTGGAAAAAAAAATAATCCATACTTGGCCAATTAACAGGGTTCAAAGCCAGGGCAGGGCCCAGTTTCCCAGAGTGTGAATGAAGGATATCCTTCCACTTACAGCTCTGAAATCTCTGGATACATTTCCTGTGGTTTTGCAGTTGGAGGGTTATAGCCCTATCTTCATTTCTCTGGTATTATAACTAATACCGTGATTAATAGGATTTGTGCTACAGAAGGCAAAAAAAAACTTATTTAAAAATCATGAGGAAGCTTTAAGAGCCATGAAATAATTAGTGCCTTTCACAGAGGGTTTTATGTTATTATACAGCCTGGAATGAGGCTCTGTGTTAGGCCAAGATTTCAAAGCTCCTTAGAGGCTTTCGATGCCTAACTTGAGATATTTTGCCAAGTGTAAGGTTCAGAACGGGGATTCCTACTGTTTTCTAATAGTCAGTTCCTTTCATGTACTAATAATAGAGGCACCCTGCTCTGGTTTAGAGACCATCTGCATTTGTGTGCATGAGTCTGTATCGCCCAGCAAGCTTATCTCCACAGAGGACTGTTGGTTCAAACACCCCATAGCTATATAGCTGGAAAATCCCCATTCTGTGAAACGTGTTTGTCCTGTTGAATCATCAGGATGGACTGACTTATTTCACCAACATTTCTTCTAGAGGGAAGTGTCACCCTAAGCAGTCTCCATCCCCTATCTCTATCCCTGGCTGCTTATTCCAGCTCCCGTGTTACCCCTCACACGTGGGGCTACGTGAACTGGGGAACCTGTAACTTGGTTTTCTCTCTGGGTTACTCTAAACAAGAACAGTTTATTTACCCAGTTCATCATCTGGCTGCACAAACAGTAGCACTAATGACCGGTACTCATGAAGGGATGACACAGGAGCAGGACCAAATGGGAAGGGGGTGAAGAGGAAGGAGGTAATTAGGCCGGCAGTACTGGTTATGGAAGTATGGCCTGAGTGAACACAAACTGCAGTGTCTCCAGTTCTCTCATGGCATGGAGAGTAAGCATTAAGATCTATCATCCAAATTCCAAGAGATCAGGCATAGGTTTCCCATTCAAAAATTCCATCTTATTGATTAACACTGTGCTGAGAAGGACTTCACGTGGGCTGGATTAGGCTGTAGAATGCCACCAGCATGCTTCTCTAGCTGAGCTGACCACGTGACAAGTGCCAAATGAATGACTACAAGGCTTTTCTGTACATAAAACATAACTTTCCAACAAAACTAAGCAAAATCAGCTAGGCTGCTTCCTTCAGCTGGTTCATCACAGGAGAAGGAGGCAGTTAGAGGGACAGGACAAGGATTTATACCAACTTAAAGCACTTGCTGAAACTGTGCCTTTTCCAAAGTGGAGACTGAACTGATCTGCACCAAGACCTTTCGTTATAGTAAAAAGTGCCTGCTTGGGGAAGCACGGCAGAGTAGCAAGTACAGAGAAGCTGGCTTGCTTTGTCTGATGGCATGGACCAGAGTGTTAACAGCTAGATCTAGGGCAGATACGCAACAGATATAATTAATTTCAATTAAAAATATATACTATGGGGATTGTTCTAACTCATTGTCTGATTTGGCAAGCAATTTCATTAAAGGTCTTGGGGGAGGGGAAGAAAAAAAAAAGAAAGAAGGAAAAAAAAAGTCACCTGCCCCATTACCTTGGAAATTCAAAAGCAGATCCAAATTTATGGTTTGGAATAGCAACTTCTGTAAAGAAAAGACACAGAAAAGATAAATATAAATACACATTCATATGGCATTCAATGATTGGTGTTCTGAATGCTTTCACACCTCAACTCAGCAAAATTTAAGCATTTGCTGAAAACCTTATGTAGCAAAGTGCAAACATGCCCAAATAACTGTTTTCTTCAACTCTTCACCAAGGAGAGTCAGAGTGCTGAGCTGTCTCTGGAGGGTATGATTTTACTATGTACCGAACTTCCCCAGCCCCACCTAATGCCTTTAGGACTGATGCCTGATGGTTCATTTGAAGAATGAGGACACACGAATACAGGCATGGCACTTCAGAACACACACATATGGATTAGTGCAGAATATTTTTGGCATTTTGCTGTGGCTTCCTGGAAAACTAAGAAGACAGCAAAAGCAAGCAAATTCTGGATGTGGATACCAACTCTCCTGTGCACACAGAGCTTGCTTTGGGCAGACCTGCCCTACTTACATGATACACATACAGGTCCAGCATGCATCCTCATCCAGAGCTGGCAAATTACCCTGAGTGCAAGTCACCTCCCAACATCCTCATACAGCTGAACACTGCAAGACACCTTCTCTTTGGGGAGCTTTAAAATTTCCAAGACTAATTTTACAGGTGAGCAGAGACTAGGGTCCTACCCCTTGGTCTTTGCTGTAGCAAAAAGTCCATCAGCAGTTTGGAAACATGGGCCACATAAGCCACCCTAGCTTGTTTTCCCCACAGATGCAGTTCCTGCTTGTGACTGTCTTCTCCAGGTAGCTGTAATTGTCCCCACAGCTGTTTCCCAACTGGGAGTGAGAAAAGCAATCAGCTACCAGATGCGTAACAACTGCAGCAACCAGGCTTTATGTTTTTTCCTTCTTTAATGTATTTATTTACTGATGCCTGTTCTCTTGCAATCTTATCACAAGTTTCTGAGGCCAAATTCCCCATATCATAGATCTCAGCTTTCATTTTAAGGAAAAGGAATTGTTGAAGTGTAACTAATGTGAGACAAATCTAACACTGGAGAAGAGAAAGTGAATAAAATCCCCTGATATCTTTTACATTAAAAGTTCACCTTTTCTAAGGAAATCTGATAATTTTGGGGGTTGTGTAGACGATAAGCTTTGAATGCTTGGATTATAATACCATATCACATGCTGTGAACTCTTCTCAAATATGTGGCTTTACCTCTTTAGCACAACTCATCCATATCAATAGGCACAGGGCACTTTGGATGTGGCAAGTGTAATAGTAACACTAAACATCCGCAGCTGCAGCCAGCACAGAAATCCAGATATAGTTGATGTCACACATTTCAGCAACTAAAATGAGGTTGGAGGAAACTTTCCTGGCCCAAACTTTGCTCAGTGAGGACCTACTTCTGAAGCCCACAATTCATAATAAAGGCCAAAGACACTGCGAAGCTTTGGACCCTCAGGATGAGCCACTGGACCACTTTCTAGCACCTGCCAGTAGACCTGTCTGCCAGTCTTCCTTTTTCACCTCACAACGGCAGGGGTTTCTATCGCAGCTCTCAGCCTGTGCTGACACTGAGTGTATCGGCTGCTGCTTGTGCAAGTGGGCTTACTCTAAGTCCTTAGTGTGACTGTGGCACAGGTAGACATCTTCAACAACAAAAAGGGGCTGAACAGTGTGACTCCTGGGCTGGCAAACATATGCAGGAGTGACACCTGGCAGTGAAGCTGCATACACCTGCGCTGATGTTCCCAGCAGCAACAACATTCAATCTCAGCAGGACCCTTTTTGCTATAAAATCAAGTGCTAAAATGTCAGTGTCCTTCATGCACAGTGGTAGATCCAGCACCAGCCAAGGCGGTGTGAACCTGCACTAATTTACAGTAAAGGCCACAGTTTCTCTCCATTGAGACTGATTCCTCCAGCTACACACCAAGGCAGGGTATTGGCAGACAGAGATTATTGCTCTTCTCGCTCTCTTTCTTCTTTTCACAGGTATTGGGAGTCCCAACTGAGGACACCTGGCCAGGACTTTCCAAGCTCCCCAACTATAACCCAGGTAGGATTTAACTCAGAAGATTGCCAGCTTTTTTTCCCTGAGCCACCAGCCACTTAATTTTTGGGCCAGTAATTCTCCTTATGAAAAATCCCGTGCTCCAGTTTTACTAAATCCCTTGAGCGACTTAACAACAGTGTTGTTGTAGGGCCTACAACACTGGGATTGGCAAAGGATACAAGCAAAGGTACAGGCGTGGCAAAGTTGCCTCACTGAGCACTGGGTATGTGTTAGGCTGATGGAAGATTTCATTGCTGCAAGTGCTGACAATATAGTTAGTCTCCACTCCTCAGTGCAAAGGACTGATCTCTCCTGGTTTAGACTGGAAAAGCTGACAGATACCTGGAGACATAGTTTGTCTGAACTCCCCTTATTTTTATGGAGATTGGTTTGGGGGCCTTTAAACCTCAGTTTTAAAGGTCACTGTCCCTGATTTTGATGTGGGCAAGGTGAGAAATCTGTGTGATTTATAAAGCTGGCTTCTTTTATTTCCACATGGGTTGGTAGAGAAGTCTGTGTCCTGGACTTCAAAGGGCCAGTTGTCTCTTATTTTGATGTGGGTAGGTTGAGAAGTATGCTTTGAAAAGCTAGCTCAGTCACTCTCCTCTCCCCCCCTTCTCTCTTTTTCTCTCTCTTTTTGTTTAATGTTTTCTCTTGGGAAAATATATTCAAGTGTCAGTGAGGGGGAAGTGATAAGCACCGATTCTCAGCCTCTCAGCAGGATCATTCTCTAAAAGAAATATAAAAGTGAAATATTAAAAACCCTAGAATGTGAAATCTACCCCTCTACAATCTAGCCATTCTTTCTCGCTTGTACCCTAAGAGAGTGGTGGGGGGAGCCTGTCTATCCAGAAGGGGGGAAAAAGAGCAGGGGGGAGAGGAGGAGGGAGAAGACATGCTTTAAGCAAGAGGTTTACAGGTTTAGTAGAGCATAGTAACATCTTTTCAAAGAAGTGGGTGTTGCTCTGTGACCCAGTCCAAGATGCCCCTCCTTTGATTCTGGTGCATGAACACTAAACAGCCTCCATTTTCACATGGTAGCCACGATTGGCTGAACAATAACCTGGTCTCACAGCCGAAAGGACTGGAATCCTTCACACAATTAGCTGAGACACATTAATCAAACCAGCGTGAAATGGGAATGTGTCGCTGTCCACAGCAAGTTTAATTTGGATAGGGAGCAAGCACAGAGCAGACAGCTGGAGGAAGCACTTTCTTCTCTGAGCTGTTGAAGGCTTGGCTGGGTAGTCTACAAGTTGGGAAGGGTAGTCTGGGAGGAAAGAAATGCTCGTGTTTGGGATAAGCTGATCACAAAGAATTAGAATTTTTTTAATGACAGTCATTTGCTCATACAAGGTTAAAAACTCTCAGTGATGATGATTACGTATCCTAATGCTATACAGAGGGGGACAATCTAAAAGTGCAAGCATTAAGGCCTCACTAGCAAAGAAACTATACAGAGAACAGAGAATGTGCAAGTGCTCAGAACCCTGGATGGTGACTCTGGTTTAGCTCTGTTTTGCTGAGTAGCAGTGCTGTTCTCTGCTGCTGTGGAGGGTGCTAGTGGCAGAGCTGGGAGGGAGAAGACAGGCACCTAGGCAGCATGGAAATAGCTCCAGTAAAAACAAGTCTAGTCATTGTAAGCAGTTACCAAGTCTGAGTTGCTTTCAGGCTTGATAGAATGGTCTCCAGTGGGGCAGAATTGACCTGTGCCGTGACGCTGGTGCCTTTTGTGGCTGGAGCAGACAGAAATGCAGGAGTTAGAGGACACCTTCCTGTGGGAGCATCCCACCACACCAGCAAACACATAGAAGAGGGATGCTGAGCTGGTGTTTGGGTCAATAGCTGTGCCAGCCAGAGAGGCAGCACCCCTTTCCCCTCCTTGGAGCCTCCCTAAGGGGCTCGGAGCAGCTCCAGCCACATACTGGTACCAAGTACTTAGCTCACATCTGGATTACACAAACCAGTCTGGATAGAAGAATGCTAGTCATATAAGGTTGGACTCTTTGCCCTAGTCGTGAACTAAATCAAGTCAGTTTTTGATGGGGCTGCTGGTAAGGCGGCAAATTAGTCTCTTGGTTTAAAGCTATTTGCCATTCACATGCTCCTCTGCACTTCCCCTCTCTTCCCTGAAGCACAAGTGCTGTTTCCCCCCCCAGGACATGCCCAGCCCGAGTGGAAGCTGTAGAGTCTGCCTGGGAAAACCATCTCTCTTGAGGTTATTTCCAGCCCAGTTGTGTGAATCTGAGTGCCTGGGATGGTTCAGATAAGCAAACAAACTTTGGAGCACTTCCCCAAATCTGATGGCTTGAATGCTTTTAGCTAGTCCTATTGATGTTGGAAGTGAGCGCAGGCAGCAAACAAACAAACAGGTTCCTGCCCGAGGCAAGGAACGAACACTGGCAAAACAAAGCACCGAGGTGTGATCCTATTCTCATTGAAGTTGATGGCAAAACTCCCACTGGATTCAGCAGTGTAGGCTCAGCCCCAGACTGAGTTGTTACTGGAAGGGTTCCTGGGCCAGGTGGGTTAGTAGGAATCTTTGAAATGAAAGCTGGAAACCTTTAGATGTTTTCCTGTCATTACTGTGGGCTCGAGCACATCCTGCTGCAGAGTCTGAAGAGGAGATACAGCATGGGCTGTAGGGTCTGAGCCAGGCACAGGCAGGGCAGCTGGGGAAAGAGCAGCTCCCCCGCCCCCTCTATGGACAATTAGCAAGGGGTGAAATGGGCAAAGGACTGTTTGTCCACCCTATGCCCCTGTGCCTTCTCGCACAAAGAAGTTCAGAAATGGGCCTCACGCCCATTGCCTACAGTTTGCCAAAATCTCAACTTGTGCCTGACCCCAGGGGAACAGGAAGGATGGGTGAGGAACTCTTCCCTGGCCAGCCCTGCAGCGTGTGATCTCCCCTTCTGCCTGCGGGAGAGACAGCTGGGGTAGGGAATTACACGCAGCCGTGGGGCCCGAAAGCACAGTTTTACCCCAGCCCTGGCTTGAGAACCAGTTCCTGCAGAACATGAAGGCCTGGGAGAGCTCCTGCCCCACTTCTCAGCACGCTCGCTGGCCCTCTCCCTGGCGCCCCAGGCTTAGGAGCCTTGCCCGTAGCGACAAGGCTTTGCCCTGTGTTTGTTCATTTGTTCTGTTCCCCTCATTTTGCTTCCCCTGAAAGAGGCAGTTGTAGCTCTGTTAACACTATTTTTGAAAGCTCTCATGCTGTGTGAGCTCAAATCCTTGCATTAATCTACTGCTGTGTTCATTTCACTGCGCTGAAAAGCAGGGAGTTTAAATCCCCTCTAAACACCATTGGTGACACCAGAAGGCCAGTGTTTTGATCCAGCCCCATTAATGGTTACAAGTTTGAATCTAGACAGCGGGGGTCAAGGGCAGGAAAGGATTAGGAATCACAGCCCATGACATTAAGCTAGTGCTTTTGCCAAACTGGGAATACTGGAGCGCCCGATGCACCAAGTTGGGTTTTGTTTCCCTTTTCTGACATTTGGGTTCCAAAGAGTGGAGAACAGTGCTCGTTTGTTCATAACATGATGAACTCATAGGAGCAAGCTTTACTCCTTGGTTTATCGCACAGGCCGAGTAATGAATTTTCCTATGGCAGGTAGTATCACTTAGCAGACACAGGTTTTACACTGGGCTTTTTCAGATGCAGCAATGACTTTTAAATTAAGCCTAGCTTTTCACGTATCTGCAGGCTTTGCTACGCTGAATGAGATTTAGAAGCTTTCCAGAGTCAACTTTGTTCCAGAGTACAGGTTTTTAGTCTCTGTTGCGCTTCCAAAATGCCACCAGCAGATGGAGGCAAGAAGCAGCAGGCTCTGAACCTCAAACTTCAAATGACATTTTTGAGAATGCAGATGAAGTCTGCACTCCGAGTACCTTTTTTTTTTTTTTTGCCTTCTTTTTTGATTTATCTCACTTTTTATGCTGATGCTTCATTTAAAAAATGGGATGGTTTGAAACTGAATTCTAAAACGATGAAATTTTTATTGTCATAATAAACTGCATGTGGCTTTGATCCCAAAGGGAAGAGCAGCACTGTAACTAATGCACAGTATATGCTGGCCAGGCTGCCCGGAAACTTCCTATCTGTCTGGCACTGGGCACAGGCTGCAGTTTCCAGCCTGCCACACAGACAGAGCTCTGCTTCTATCCTGAAGCCACAGAGATTTCACTAATGAGAGAAATTTTCTCCGCGAGCCTGCAGCCCCAGCGCCTTCATCCAGCAGCACTTGGCATCCTCTTTCTCTCTCTTCATCAATTAGGAAAGTTTAACTTTTGTCCTCTGGCTTGCTTGCCTCATTATCAGTTCATTAGCCACTTCCACCTGGGTTTTCATATAGGAAGGTATTTCCTCATTAGCACACACTGCCTTGCATACCGACAGAAAATAACAAACCCCAGCGCTACCTTTCAGATCTACTTGTATTGTTAAAAAAAGCCAATCAGCCCTACACAATCCCATCATTTTATGTCTATATCATCATTATAAGATGATTAAATCAGTAGTTCATCCACTTTTTGGAATGACGTCCAAATAGTCTTTATCTCTTACCTCTAAAGAGTAGCTGTTTACATTGTTTTACAATTTTAGATAGGTCTTAATTTTTACAGTAGGGAAAATATTTACTGCTCTGTTCTTACCCTGCTCAACACAATGGGGCCTCAGCATTCTCTAAGGGTTTGTCTATATGGGGTCAGTCAGGAGATTAATCTGAACTGATTTAAAGTGGATTAGTTAACTGCATTAAATCCTTGAGCAGAGACACACTGTTTTCTTACCCATATCTTCCATTTATAATCAAAGCTTTGTATACTCAAAGTGGCAAGTTTGGCAGTCCTCACTCAAGCAGAATTCTCCACTGAGAGATGTGTTTGGACAGGGACAGCAGTAATTGGCTCACTGGCTCTTGCACTACCTCTTGTAGATAATTATTAATCTCCATGTTACATATATGATAAATTTAAGTCAAGAGGCTTGCTCAAGACAGCTAAGACCATAATTCAGGTATTCCTCCCAGTTCACCGTAAGCAAGCTGATATTTCTATCTATAATATAAAGAAAATCCTATTTCTTCTTTGGAATGTTAATCCTGAAAATGCATTCCACAAAAACAAAGTGACATTTCAGTCAGATGCCATTGAAACATTTTGTCCTGGTGTTATCAACTGAATGTGCATTTTTAACTTTTATGCTAAACTCATTAAAAAATATTAATGTTAAAAGATTTCAGTAGAGTTTAAGTACAATATTGAAGTTATCTTGACATTTTTATTAAATATTAAAGGAAATTGAATGGAATGTTTCCATCTCACAAATCAAAATTTTCTGGCAGAAAGTTACAACATCTGAAAGTTTTTGGCCAGCTCTGTTAAGAGGTAAAAATTTCTGCCTCATACAAAAAAAATCTTATGCCTTTCCAAACCATTTTTCTAAATTGTTTTCTTCTATTCTGCCTGGAAAGTTTACATCTCTACTCAATAAGGACAATTTATTTCTACACTTTTATTACAGACAAGGGGGCAAAATGAAGGAAAGAGGATCCATAGAGAATGTTATTAGTGATCCAAGAAGACTGTTCTGCCAGAGTTAATCTCAGTGACTGATTTGGGAAGAGGTTATTCAAGATACTAATATATAACCTCTATATATTGGCAATAATTCAAGTGCTCTGGCACCTAAACAGTCATGAATCCCATCCCAGATTATATTGCCATTTACTGCTTTAGCAATTACCTTAGTATTTGAGTGTAGGGCAACACTTCAACTGTGAACTGTTACTTACCCTGTGATAGACAGGTTTAACAACCTGCTTGCCTGGCTTAATGGTGAAAGATTGCTGTTGGAAAGGTTAAGTGCTAAAAGTCCAGTCATTTACACTTTTTCAAATTGTCTGTGCATCAAGTCAGACACTGAGTTACCGAGTTACTGGGCCTGGCACTCCGGAAAGGCAGAGGGGACTCCCGCTTTGCCCACAGCCAGCAGCTTCTGTCCCTGAGTGATGTGGCTGGTGCTCCCGGACAGAAAGGGACAGCAGATGCTCTCGGATGGTGCGACATAAGCCCCAGCTGAGCTCTGAGACTACTGGCAACAGACCAGTGGCACTTGCCTCCTGGTGGTCTCGCTGCTGCAGGGAATGCTTGTCTGGGCTGGGCTGGAAGAGAGGTCTACACCACCTTTCCCACTCTCCTTTTCATGGTGAGAGCACCATTCCTCTCTGCTGTCAGAAATGGTGCTCAGGAGAATGTAGCTGGATAGAAATTACAACCTTTCTGATGCAAGAAAATGTCTCTGTTGATCAGCTCTAATGGGAAATCTTCCAGACTTAAGCCATTCATTCATATCTAAGCCTGAGAAAATTCATGCTTCCTAAGAAAACATGTAAGGAATGTATTCCTCTACATTTTCCACAATGTTTAGAAATGGGTGCTTGACAAATGGCAACAACACAGTCTTCTCAAAACTGCAAACTCCACAAAGTTCCAGTCTGGTAGAGATATTTGAATCAGTAAATACAAAGGGTGCATGAAAATAGTTAAATTGATAAACGACAAACTTAGTGAGGGATTGACAGCAAGAGCAGTGGGCAAGAAGAGAACAGGACTCAAGTGCCTTTGTTCCATCCCCAGTCTTTCTGCCAGATCCATGCAGAAAAGCCCCGTGTGCCCACAGGGCAATCCATGAGGCTCAGCAGCCCCTTGGTAAGCCAAGACAATTGCTGGGGATTCAGGCCTGCAAACCTCTTTCTGCTTCCTTCATGTGAAGGCTTTAGGAACTGATGCTGTTTTTATTGAAGTCAAAGCGAAGACTGGCACTGTAACAGAAGGAGGCCCAAGGCCTATATTCACAGATGCATGAAAGGAAAGGGTTACAGAACTGGAACAGCCTTATTAACATCAATGCTGGTACTCAAGTCCTATAGGAATAATGTATATTTATAAATACTAAGATGACAGATTCTATAGGGCCCTTTGAAATTCTGAGCATGGCTTTTTTTGTAAGGGCTCAAAGAATGGGTTTTGGCTTGATTTTCATTTAATCCTGTGATTGCATATTACACTTTCTAGGACTGGTTGCTTCCAGGAGACCTCAGAGACTCCCAGTCATCTGTGACAGGTAAGCTACCTATAATGGCAACGTCAAAATCGCCTCTGGGTTTATTTGTTTCTTTATGCAATCATTTAACTTGAAATGAGCTCTTTTGGCAAGCTCAGGAAGAGCCGGGTGGCTCTGTAGTAACAAGCAGATCTAACATCAGTTAAGCAACTGATTTCGAGAGATCGCAGCAGAGGTAGGCACGTAGTGGGTTTATTATTCTCAGAGGAGTAGTGATTATTCTCAGATAAGCAGTGATTCAGTGACGTTATGAACAGCTTTTTTCAGGGCAGAGTTCGATTCGGAAGGTCGTACTTTCCCAGGCCCTCTTGCCCAGACTGAAGACAGACTTCGCACTGTCCCAATTTTCATTTCTAGAAACAGACTGTAGGAATGTTGCTCAACAGTGGTAAAGAAGACGTGCTAGGACAGCATTTTAGAAGACAATGAAATAATCTTGTGATTAGTTTGGAGGGGAAAATTCACATTCTTCAGTGGCCAAAAGCTATGAGACTAGGGCCATGGTTACATACCTCAGCTTGACCAGGCACACCACCACCACCCAATCACTCCCTCGTGTGCTAAAAGAAAGGAGTATTTTTCAAGCATATATATGTACACACACACACATAACGTATATATGCGTCAGTGAAAGAAATTTATAATCGGGTAAAGTGCCCTAACCTAGCTCAGAGAGTCACTGAAATTTAATTGCCCCCCAATACTGATTTTGAGGCATACAACAGGCTTTGTAATTATGTAGGAAAAGACTAGACAGAATTTGTTCTTGTATTCATGCACAGGTCAAGAATCAAATATTCTTTTGAGAATGTAACCACATTTTTCATTGCTGCTGTTTATTATCTCTTCAGCTCATTGCTTGGGATCCAGTGCTGCTCAGAGGGAAGCGTGCTGCCCTTCAGAGCTGGGTTTCCCAGACGCTGTTCTGAATGGCTGAACAAACATGCTGAAGTTTTCAGCAAAGCACAGGTTGCTGAAATGCCAGCCGCTGTCATGCACATCTTCAGAAACACACAAAGCTCAGCATGTCCCAAACCCTGATAACACAGATCCTGGAAGAGAACAAATCCTCTCTCAGCCTGAACAAAGAAATAACTATATTCCTTGCAACTCTGCTGTATTGCACTCCTGCTTTGTGGCTATAATCCCTTGACAGGCCTCATTACAGCCCCATAGGGACAGGCTGGTCCAGCACCCCTGTGGCAGAGCTCTGGGCCGTGTGTGGCCCAGCTCCAACTCCATGTTACAGGGTCCTTACGCCAGCATGGCCGAACGGGCGCCTTGGCATGCTCAGCTCTTAAGAAGGAAAGAGCTGCTTCATACAGACTGCTCAGCCATGACTCTCCATGGCCAATTAAGAAATCAAAGGGGAGCTCTGTGCAGAGCTCGGCCACCACCAGGAAGCCTGAGCCATGGCGGGAAGCACTGAAGCATGTTGTTGCCCAGTGTGGGAGCCTGCAGCAGCAGGGACTGAGGGGGCAGAGGGTCTCTGGTAAGACCCTGCCGTGGCAGGGGCAGCCTGTGGTACAGTTCTAGCAAGCAGCCTCAGGCTGGATGCTTTGGCTCCCTCTCCTGTCCCTGCTCCCCAAGGCAGCAGGGGCTCGAACTGTTTTGCTGGAGGTGAGAATTCAGCAGTTACCTACCGCAGTGAGGCCAGATACCTTTTATAAATCTGTTTCTCAGGATCTCTCTCCCTGTGTTTTTTCCCCTTCTTTTTTTTTTTTTTTTTTTTTCGTGACACCATGGCACGCACACTCTACACAGTGCAAATAAAATTTAAAAACAATTACCGCTTTAAGACGGTGTACAAAGTGATTTCTGTAAACCTGTTATTTCTTGCCAGATTGAGCAGGCTGGTTTGGGATGCTGATAGAAACCTTTTATTATTTTATCTTCCGCAGGTTGCAATTCATTTTTGCACAACGGCTAAAAACATTTACATTTAAGGCGGTTAGGTTTTTTTTTTTTTTTTTTTTTTTTTTTACATTTTATCTCCTCAAAGCAAAAATCTCAGCACGTCAAATGTCCTGTGTAGGGAGGGGGAGTGCAGGAGCAGGGGGATCCCGGCGCCTGATGTCACTTGGAGGGGAAGCACTGGTGGGGGCTGTGGGGGGGAAGCACAACAGGCCATGCTCTGATGGGCCTCCTGACGCTGAAACATGATCAGAACAAACAAACAAACTAAAAGCTGTAAAACTAAATGACTATTTTTATTTGTTTCCTTGTTGGTTTGTTTTCTCCCTTCCACTTCCTTGTTCCCAGCTGTGTGCTCCTCTAGAAAGCAGCCACTTGGCATTGGTATTTGTTGTGCATGGAGCACGTGTGTATTACATCTATTTTGAGCACTCATCCTGAGAAATAGATTCATCTCTGTGAATCCCTAATACATTTTACAGCCAGCCGCACTACTGGTACTAGGGTAGGAAAAAGGGAAATGGTATTTTCTGTATTTTTTTAGTTTAGATCTCTGGTCTACTCAGTGGGCCAGTCAGGTTATTTTGTGCACTTGCATTGTTGCTGTAAATTGGTAACACCAACCTCTGATGCTCCAGTTATGACACGTAAAATACAGCCTCCCCAGCAGCATTTTCATAGAATCATAGAATCATCTAGGTTGGAAGAGACCCTTGGGATCATCGAGTCCAACCATCTACCCTACTCTACAAAATCCTCCCCTACACCATGTCCCTTAGCACTGCACTTCCCCTTTTACTTACAACCTTCTTTTTACAAAACAACAATTTATTTTTGAAATTCCTCTGAAAACATGAGTTTGAGCTGAAGTCCTGCATGTATACAGGATTATATATAGGATGTATATATAAATCCTGTACTCCAACATAATCAAACTCACATGGAAAAGGAAATGTCCTGGAAAGCTATACAGCTGGGGTGGGTTTATCCAGCTCCCTGTGTCCCTCCACTATCTCTGCCTGAAGCCCCAAGAAGGGCTGGGTCAAGTTTTGGTTCCAGCCTTCTGGCTTGTGCTCATCTCATGTGCTATTTTTTCTCCTGTTTTCCGAGGCTGAGCAGGGTGCCAGCAGCGGAGGATTTGGCCTCCAGGATGCTTACAGCCTTCCCTCGAGGCCGGATCTCTGCGCAAGATGCCCTGCTTCATTGCTTCTTCAGCCCTCTGCCTCCTCAGCTCTATCAGGTTTCTGCCGGTAAGTTAACTCGATTTCAGCTCACCAAGAAAGAGCTACTTCACATTCCATTTATTATGAGTTTCTTCTGTACTTTGAAAGTCCCTGCCATTCACCGGGATGTCTCTCTCTTTTCTGCCTGCCTGCCCTCCTCATTCCCTTATGCTGCAAAGTTTACATCCCACTGCAAATCTGACAGCTTGTTTTTCTGTTTTCTTCCACTTGACCACAGTGTTAATACTAGAAGGGGACCCGGATGGGCTGCCACCATGGTACATTTACAAAGCGGAGGTGCATATGTTTGACAGGTCGTTTCTCCCCCATTCTGTAACCCCAGGGGCCCAGAGCTTTCCCTCGGGCTGGCTCACACTGTGTATTCAGTGTAACTCACACACCAATCCCTCCTGATGTCCTGAATTCCCAGCTGCTCAGCATGATGTGCTAGCCCCAATTCCCTTGCACAGCTCCTCTTGCTCCCTTTTGATGTTCAGAGACAACAGCTGTTCCTTGTACCCTGTCGCACCAGTTCTCCCTCAGTTTTACCTGCTTTATTTTCTTCTTCCCTTGCTCCACTCTCTTAAGCACACAGCTGCACACTCACTGATCTGCCTCTCCTGCCCTGAGCTGACAATAAATACAGGGTCTCTCAAGCTACAGGTTCTGTTCCTTACTAGGAAAAGCTCCCTCCTATGGGGCAATAGGCCAGAGAGCCCTCATTCCCTGTTGCCTCCTGGGCACCCACTACACTAGTTACTTTGGTGGGGTTTTTAAAGACAGGAGCAATTAAGAAGCAGCCTTCTTGGACTGTGTTGTCAAGCTATTTGAAAACTTAATTTCTGGCTCCTGCGACACATCCCAAGTGAAGGAGCAGCCAGCTCGCGTCTCTCCCAATCCGCCGCCCTTTAGAAGGTGCTCTCTGTGTGTATGTGCATGAGTGAGAGACATCTGCATTCCTTTTCTGTTCACCCAGCCACAGAGCACAAATCTACTTTGACACTTTTAGAAAAATGAAAAGATGGAATCTCGCAGGAGCCTGCCTGTGCCGGGGGGGGAGGAGGGGAGCACGCACAGCAGGAGGGAAGTTGACTTTTCTTTATACATATAGGGTTTTTTCCATGCAGAGTTTAAATTATGCCTGATAAAAGGAGTTTCGTGGATGTTTCAGTTCTTTCAAACCCTCCTGGCTTCCTCCCAATTAAATGAGGTTTGTCAAAGCCACAGGGCTCTGCTGCTGCCGGAGAGGCGGACAAGCACTTCCCGCAGTGACATCTCCAATCCCCAAGGGAGAAGATGAAAGTGTCAGTGCCAAGAGAGAGAGAGAGTGTGGAAAAAAACAGGTACAGAGACAGACAATGTGAGAGAAAGGGAGAGAGTGAGGAGAAACAGAAGGAATGAGAAAAGAGATTGGCATAATGTGTCAATCTCTCCAGCACGCTGCCAGAGAGGGGATAGATGCATTTCACCTGGGTTTATGCACCATCCCATATTTATTATCCCCCATATTGTGGCAAGAAGCACCTTGTGGACAGGAAACTGCATGGCGTTATCATAGCAACCGATGTGTTGGGAAGGGAATCAAAGTGCACAGGGCTGAAACAAGTACAGTATGATCATGCAAGACCATATTCATGACTGACTCATTAAGCCTG
Source organism: Calidris pugnax (assembly GCF_001431845.1). Classification (NCBI taxonomy): domain Eukaryota; kingdom Metazoa; phylum Chordata; class Aves; order Charadriiformes; family Scolopacidae; genus Calidris; species Calidris pugnax. The sequence continues at coordinate 15,610,378 of NW_015090990.1, read as the reverse complement.
TAAAAATTAGGCAATTCTGAATAATTTCCCGTGTAGCCATCCCTGTTGCCATAATTGTATAAGACATTTGTTCTCTTATGTGATTTTGGCATCACACTATTTTGGAATTGAACTGTATAATTTAAAAATTCTGGTTGCTATGATAACACGGTGCAGATTTTAAATATATTCTGTTCCCACTTTGTTCTGGAGGATGCCGGCTATTAGTCCCCATCCTCTGAAGGAGAAAGTTAAAGGAGAAGGGCAAAGAATGAGCCAGAGATGAAAGGTGAAAGGAGGAGGGGGTTGATCCCAAGTTATGTGAGAGAGTAAGCGGGAAACAGCATTTGAAAAAATAAAAGGTTCTCATAAGAAATTATTTTCTATTTTTATGAAATAATTATAGCCATAACTGTCCTTTTTATAAGTTGCTATCACAAGCTGAAAGCCAAAGGATGTTTTTCAAAGGTCGATTCCCAGGAAAAAATAATTGGAGAGATCAATGTTTCAAAAATAATAGCATGTTTCTGATTACTAAGGGGAATGCTGGTGACCAGAGGCTGGCTGCTACCCCTGGTAAGGGGGAGAGGGATCAAGGGGCTCTTTGCTTCCTGGTGGTCAGCTCCTGCAGAGAACAGGTTGCTGTTGCTTATGCACATCTGGATGCAAAGTGCTAGGAAAAAAGAGTAGCCCACGCGGTAAGAGGAAGACTCTGTCGCCAAGTGGGGCCAGTCCACAGATGGGCCTCTCCTACAGCTGCTTGCTCCTGTGCCTCGAGTACTAGAGGGGACTGCTAAGGACCGGGTTCAAACCCCACTCATCGTCTTGGTGGCCTTAATTCTGTACATGCCACCAGCACCTCTGGATATGGCAACGAAGGAGAGGAGGATGGTATTCTCCAGTTTCCTTCCACTGTGGCTAGCAGCCTAAGGGGTGGCAGTGATGACCTTTTGTAAAACTGGAGCATTTGCTGTCCTTTTTCTGGCCTAAGCCAATCCTGAGACAATTATCTTTGTGCAGTGCAGCCCTGCACTGCAGCAGCTCTGACAAAACTTCAGTCTAACCCTTTGCCACCTGCTAAAGCAGAATGTTTTCTGTCCAATTAATCACTCCTGGAAGAAAGATGAGATCCTTGAATCAAGAAAGCATGAGCTGTGCTCTCAACTTAGTGTCAGTCCTGAAGTGCAAAGGGCCTTCTGAGGAGGTATCTCACTCTGCTGTCAGACAGGTCAGACACAGTAACAATTGCAGCTTATTATTGTTAGTTATAGATTGGGTTTATTTTCCCTCTCTTTTGCCCTCAAATGCTTTAGAACAGGCTCGCAAGCAGGGAGGGTGAGCAGTGGGGTTTGGGATTAGTACCAGTGTGCTCCCAAGAAAACATGTTGAAAGAAAAGCTCTGGCCAAACAACCCAGGCACATGGGCCAGGGGTCCTGTCCTCACCAGACCAATGTCCAAGCTCAGTATAGCCCTCTCTCACAGTTCAGGGAATATTAAACCCTGGGCATACCATCAGCACAGCAGTCAGTCATCAAGTCCAATTTGTGCTCCTTGAGGAGGATTGCGTGTTGAGTGGATATGATCCTGGTTTTGACCAGGAGGGACTTGCTCCTTTTGGATATGGTTGGTCTCTGGTTGCTACCTCCCCCCAGCAATTCAAAACCAGTGTGCCAGGTGGTGATGACACTGTACCGTTTCTCCTAAAACAGCCCACTATTCAGCTTTTCAGAGACAAGGAGGAGGAGGGAGGCTTGGTGTCGACAGAGCACTGTCATTTTAATGCCCTGTTGCATCTAAACTAATGCAAAGGAAGTGTAGGAAATGAGGAGGTTAGGGCTGCAAGCCATTGCCTACCAAAAATCCCGTAACTGTTGGGATTAGCCAGTGCTGGTAGATGTTATCACAGGGCACATATAAAGAAGACCTGGCTTTCATGGACATTTTGTTTGGGTTGGCTGCTTTCCCTAGCTTCTCCTACATAGCTAAAAGGTTTACATAGTCACTTACATTTTTTTACCTCTGTGCTTTGCCACGTCTGTATAGAGCAAATGGATTTCCTTCACTGCAAATCAGATACAGACACCTAGAAAGTGAAGTTCCCACCAGGTATATCAATCTGGTTTATAGTGTGTCTTAATAAGGGAATAAACCAAAGTTGGTGTTGAGCAGCAAATCAGCCATCACTCCTGAACCAAACACAGTCTTTTCTGTGAGGTAATAAAGCACATCTTCACGTAAGTCAGGAAAAACACCCCTCACTTCAGCTGGCCCGATCTCCACAGCGGTGGAAAGTCTGCTCACGTAAATACTGATAGGACACTGAGGTTTTGTATTATGTCATTAAGCCACCACCCTAGGAAAGAGTGATTGCATCATCACAGTGGATGTGTGCCAAGGGCACAGGTCTCTGGAGATGCTGTCCTGTTTAAGCTCTTCCCGGGTGGCCTGGAGCAGACATCATGCTGGCAGATGTTGGGCCCTGTTTAGGAGCACAGGGTGAAGATGGGAAAAGAAGGATGATTTCCTTCGCTCACTCCCCAGCTCATGCTCTTGCAAAAGCACAACTGGCGCAAAGTTTGGCCCACATGACTTGTGGAAACAAAGTCCTACAGACATGGATCAAATGCTCTGAATCCCATTGATCTCAGGCCAGAGAATCTCTATAAAGGTCTTATTGTTCAGGGAGATGTACTACTCTTGGGGGGAGTGCTGTTAATACCCTTCATGGAGGCAGACGTTATTGCATCAGAGGTTAGCAGACATTTTTCTGTACTTTGTCTAATTGCAAGTTTTATCTGAGGTTTCTTTAACTTCCACTTTCCCTTTAACACTCTTAAATGCAAATCTGAGAAGATTTAGTTGTCTTGTTTGCTGTGAAAGACATCCAGACTGGAACTCCCGTGTAGTCGTTTGCCATCCTCAGGTGCACTTCTGCCTTCACCCAGTTATCAGCAGAAAAGAGCAAATGGGGATGTAGTGATCAGATTTCTAAGGCACAAAAGTTAAAGCTAAGTTTGAGATTGTGACAGCAAGCAACCATGAGCCTAGGAACTCAATTAGCCTGAAAGACAACTATCTCATTATCTATCCTAAAATGATATAAATACATAAGAATATAAAAATTTAAAATAAACTCTCTCTCTATTGACTGTCTAGATGACTGAATTTCACTGCTCAATTTCTTTAAACACCCACTTTAGTATTTATTTATTCTAAGCGTGAAGCAGCTCCGATAATTAGACTGTCAGATTTGGTAAGTTAATGAGGAGTCACTGGAGTGGAAGGTTTTGCATTTGTGAGATTGCTGAAGGAGAGAAGCTCCGTGCCTTCGCTCTATCTCTTTTTTCTTTTTCTTTTTTTCCCCCTCCGCTGGGTGGGAAGGAGAGAGCTTGGCAGTGCATAGATCCATTTGAATCCTTTTGATTAGCTGGTTGCATTCCCACCACTGGTCTACCAAATAATATTTTGCTGGTTGCTCCAAGAAAAAGAAAAATAAAAAGGAAAAGAAACTGTAAATGAGGTTTCTAGAGAAGGGTGCCTAGATTAAAGAAATAATTTTCCAATAAAAATCAGAAGGAACAGAGCGGTGAGTAATAGGATCCTGTATTAGTTTGTATTGTGGCTAATGTCACAGGAGAGCATTAGGAAAGTAGCACAGTGAAGGAAAGGACCATTTTGCAGCTTTCTCTTTAACCTGATTTTTCCACAGGACAATCAGTGCTCACAGTTCCAGGAGTGAGACTGCAACCTGAAATCTGTGACCTGTTCGCTTCTTACCGAAAAGGCCATCTCTCAAGAGGCTGGAGCAAGTTTTGGTAGAAAGCAGGGATGATTGACTAATTCTTGGGTAAGCGTGTAGTTGCCGCTGTCAAAGCTGCTGCTGTCATCCTTAGCACATTAATTCCTTTTTGTATTGAAGGTGGGAAAACAGAACTGATACCCAGGGCTGGACGACCACATCCCAGGCTGAGGACAGAGTGGGAAATCTCACATTCAGAGAGCAGAGATCAATCATTAAGCCAGTGGCCCTCACTGCACAATGCTTAGTGGTATCATGGGAGGTTTGGGTTTGTTTCGTCATATTCCCAAGTCTCAGACCAGTGCCCTTTCCTCTGATGCCTCCCCAGCCAAAATATTGCTTCATTTCCCCATTGCTTAAACTGACCAAATTGCTTTGTTTGCCTTTGTCCTTGTCTGTTGAGTTCACATTTTAAAGCTTGCTTGTTTTGGTTTCACATGCCATGGAACCTAAGCAGAGCTAGGCAAAATCTTCTTAGCTCTTAACATCCTCGGTTTTAATTAATCAGTATTTTAATATGACACACATCAAAATGATGCTTCAGCTTCAACATTTTTCATGTCCTTTTTGTTACAGAAGACCAAAAGATCACTTAAAATCACTGTTATTGAAAGAAATTACCAGCAAATACCCTTTTATTATATCCTGTCTCTTTGTTTACTTTGTGCATTTGTTAACAGCATGTGTCCAGTCAGTGTCACCAGCTGGGTCTGCGCTTGCAGGGCAGACCTGGTAACTGATCTTGGGGCCAAATTAGTTTGACTGTCTTATTGTCTGCCAAGCTAAGAAGCAACCGAGCTGTGAGAGCAGAGCAAACCTCAGCTTCCCATCTGTGCTTTCAAATGCAGGTAGATGGCATGTACCTGCTATAGGATCAGGACCCAGCACTCAGTGCCTGGTCTCACAGCCTCTTTCTACCCCATCTGTCCTCATCACTTAGACAACAGCAGGCAGACAGGACAGCCTGGAGTCCTTTCGAGAAGGACCTGACATTGCCAGCCTTGTGGCCAGATTGGGTTTTGGAGGCAGCCTGAATAAATTCCCTGCTCACCTGCTCAGCTAAGTGCAGACAGGGTGGCTGTTCCCTCTCTGTGATCAGAGGGGAACTAATCCTGCCAAAAAAGCTGGTTGTCAGCTCCACTAAGGCTTCTGGGACAATTCAGTTGAGGAAGGCACTCATGCTTCAGTGTTCAATGAACTTTGATTTGGCCAGTTTTAACTGATTTTGAGAGTATTTCACAACTACATCATTTAAAATAGTGAAACCATGGAAATAGCAGGAGATACTCTTAGATATTTTCTTTTTCTTTTTAAGATTAACCTGGCCTCAAAGTGATTGTGTCCCTTTGTTTGAACTGCTTACAAAATATACTAACCAAGCTGAAATGTCAACTCAACTTTTCTTCTGCGCTTAACTACAGGAAAACATTCTATAAGTAATGGTGTTCATATTATTAATTCTCTTTTTAAAAAAGGCATCTGGATTCAGACAGGCAAGCAAGGTTATAAATGAAACAGTGGTTTGGGTTTTTTTTTTGTCATTTTAATAGGCTACCAATGGAAAGCAGGGGGCTCTTTATGCTTTTTCAAATCTAATCAGAGGTAGATAGGCATCTAAAGCACAACAGCCTCATGCTGGCACATGAGAGAATGGAATTTCCTGGGAACATAATGAAACTGGGCAGCCTTCCTTCATTGGCCAACCTGACTTAAATTACAAAAATAGACAAAACCAAAAAACTAAACATACCAGGCTCAACCATGAATCTGTGGGCCCTGAGTAACACAGCAAGGGGGAAAACATCATCACAGTCTCCTCCTTGTTCTCCTTCTGGTTTCAGGAAGGGAAGAGATAGTGCCAGGCGCCTGTGCCAACACCCCATCCATTTTCCACCCTACTTCACCTCTTTCCCTCTACCTGCTGAGGAGGAACGTATGGGTCATTGGAATCTGCTTCTGTTCTTGTGCTGCCTCTTAAAATGCACATAAATAACACAGTGCCTCTTATATGTATGTACTGCTGTACTAGCTAAGTGTAGTTGAATCTACAGGAAAATTAGAGCTTATTTTAAATCAACTGTTAACAAGCGAAGTAACTGAAGTGACTAGCCCTGCAGAATATTTGGAATTAGGATTTATTTTTCCCTTTGATTCAGGATTGAGGCCATGGATTTTTATCCTAACAGAGTCCCTTTGCAACAGGGGTATATTCTACCCTCCATTACACCAAGGACCTTTGAAGTAACTCTTGATATTGACAAAAATGAAGTACAATCTTTGGGAGTGTAAAACAAGGACAATTATTTTCTTTAGAGGGGGGGTGGTGGTGGTATTTTTAAAAATCACCTGTCAGTAGAAGAGAATGAAATTGTGCAGATGTCCTGCCTTTTGTTTTTCAGAAAGCAATGTCAGAAAGATTGACTTGGCAACGAAGATGTAACAGCACAGTCTGGACACTGGACTTTCAGAATAAACTCAACCATGTGTCAGTTAATAGAGAGATCCCTGGACCAGAAGATCGATGTACAAACAGGACAGATGGGGAATGACAATTGAAAGAATGTAGAGGCTGATCCAAGGCTTACAGAGACCTGTCATTCCTGGGGTTTGCCTACAATCTCCTTCAACAAAAGAGCTCCTGAGGGAAGGAGGGGATTAGTCAAAAGTTGAGTGAAGTCTCCAGGGAAGATGGTTTCTTGGATAAAGTTGTCAACAAAAGGAATTGTTTAAGACTATTTGTTATAATTTCCTAGAGGGAGCTTCTGCCATTACTAACAGGATTACCAGCATACTGGTTCCACACCAGCAGAGCATTAGACATGTGCATTGCAGACTGGTTGCTTAGAGCTGAATTTAAGGGTTGTCTTATAGTGGGTCCCAAATGTGTGCAGGTGTTGATGAGCAGAGGGGATGGCAAAGAATTAAGATGCAGACAAACATGGGCCATTTTTAGTCCAGCTGTTGCAGAGAGTCCTGGCTCATTAATGAGTTACCAGGGTAATCTCCTTGATCTCAGGGCTGCTGACAGACTATAAGAAGGAAAACTAATCTGAGGTGAGTGCTGATCAGGATAGATGGGGAAATCAGAGAGCTCTTCCCAACTACAGTTACTGTGAAATTTCTCATTTAATTCTTCCTGGAAGAACTAGGAAAGCAAGTAACTTACTGTGTTCATGTACTAGTCCGCTTAGTTTCAGATATCTGTGACTTTTTCTCAGCTCTGGGAGATCGGAAACCAGAAGTCTTGGTGTAACCTTGCAGTAGATCTGGGAAGAAAAGGAAAACAAAGATAAATCATTAAGGAGCAGGCATGCAAACCTTCTTGAATACTTCTTACTCATCTGAGTAGTGTCACTGGCATGACTGGGAGAACTTCTCTGAGCAAGAATTATGCAGAATGTTGAGGCATTGGAACAAAACCAGTCATGGAGCTATGGGGAAACACCAGAGACATGGGTGGCAGCCATAGAAAGACTGGTGAGATTTTAGTGTAAAGGACCTACATCTCCAGCCCCACCCCACTCCATTGTTTGCTAACCAAACACTGCAGATCTGGACAGAAAGCAGCACAACTGTTTGTGTTCCCCTTTGTCCTTGCTGTAGACAAAGTTGCAGGAACATACAGGTTAGCTACATAAAAGAACAGACAATTTGCAGGCACTGCTCAGTTAAGAGAACAAGAGGTATTCCTCATGTTACCTGACAGTCCTTAAATTTTTCTGCCTTGATGAAGAGGCATGCTATGTTCCAAAAAGTCTTTCTATCTCTGGATTGCATGGTCCTAGATCTCCCAAACAACAGCCACTGTCAAAGTGAGTGTGAATGCCTGACCTCCCTTTGCAATCCTGAACAGAAATTTGTCTCAATATTTGGACCTTCTGCCTTTCATTTACTCTGCAATGAATCTGGAATAATATTACAGTGACCTCACAGCACTTTTAGCAAGATCAGAGCAGAGTATCCTGTAGAGTTCTGCTTAGGCGTGTATCTCTGTGTCAGCTTCCCATGCGCAGGTTTACTCATGGAGAGAAGGGCATTTGGAAACTTTTTCAAAGAAAAACAATAGTTCTTAAGCATGCTGGCACTGGCTGTTGCACTGCTTTTCTAAAGTGGATGGCTGTCTGTGTAGGTAGAAGGTAGCTCTCCATTTCTGAGTGATGCTGTGTTGTCATATGCATGTTCAGAATAGGACACCCATGTGAGGATAGGGGGGTTCTGCATTACTTATGCACTCCTGGACATGGCTGGACTAAGAGCAGTGAAGAAGCAGGATCTCTAATGCCTGCCATGGGATGGTTATGGCTGGATGTCTGTTCCTAATTGGGAGCCACTAAATGCTCGAGATATGTTAAATGAAAGGATTTGTTATGCATGGGCAGTGAGGGATCTAATGATGGGAACTGACTCACTTTCCTCATGTTGTCTATCCAGAACATAAGTTGTAAATTTCTTCTGCCCTGGAGCAGCAGAGAGAATGGCTTTGCTCTTTTACATAACTGCTAACCAATAATGGCTAAAGCCCTTATGCTAAATTGCCAAAGGGCCTTCTAGCTCTGAACCTGGGGGGGCAGAAAGCCAGGAAGACCCTGGCAAAGGGATGTGCTGCAATCCAGCACTCTTCTGTTCATTAATTCAACATTGGAGGCCCAATGCCTAAAATATGCCAGATCAGAGAAATTGCCCCAGAACCGCTCCTCTCCCAAACTAACAGGAGTACTATTTACGTCAGGAGTACTGATCTCAGTAGATTTTCCATCCCCTGGCCTGCACAATCTCAGAGGCAACAGCTCTCAGAGAAAATGAACATAGTGTTGTAATAAGTCAGGAAGAGTAGGTAACAAGAAACACATCTGAATTCATGCACCAAGTTAGTGCCACCCAAAAAGGCAGTCCTGCTTCTCCATTCCCCTCCTTGCTTCAGGCTTCACAGTCTCTCTTTTGCTCTCTGGCACTTTTCTAAGCCCTTGATGAGCTGATTTAACTCACTAAACAGGTGGAAAATTATTAACTCTTTTGTTGGGTTGTTTTTTCATTGCTTTATTAAGCTGAATCAGATTACAAAGGGGTCAGAGAAGTACCAGACTTCATGCATGGTTGAGTGTGGAGTGGGAAAGGAGGAGCAGGAAAAAGCCATGAAGTTCAGACTCTCTTATCTCCGACCTGTTCACATGTAGTTCGTGTGGGTGGCCGTCCCCTGTCACATCTGGATGACTGATGTTCTGTTTTGAGGTAATAACTGAACAGGTTCTTGTGAATAAGTGCTCAGTGCTGCTATCGTGTATGTGGGCCCATCTCAAATCTAGGTGTTTACTGTTGAAGACCTCACAAAAAATCCCAGACATTGGCAGAGAGTTGGCAGAGACTGACCTTTCCTTTTTTCCAGAAACGACTTTCTCTTGGCATGGGTAGGATGCCTTGGTAAAGCAGGTGAGAGTTTATGAAGTGCACGTAAATGGAGATCATTGTGCTCGAGGGTCATCAAACTATTTCTTCTCACCACCTAATAAAAAATTAAAAACAAATCTGAGATTTTGGAGAAATCCTTTAACATCCTCTTTTATGTAAAGAGAGTTTAACAGCAGACTTAAATATTTGCTTTAAAAACATCTTGAAGTAAATGAAATAACTTCTTTCCCAGGCCAAGATTCTCTGTTTTACTTCAGCCCAGAGCAAGTTTGTTGGCCAAATTACATATCCCCTAGAAAAAATTCGAGGACTTTTAATACTTGCAAACCCCTGTCTGTAACGGCGCAAGCGGGCAATGCTCTTTAAAGGGGGAAAAAGCGCCAGGAAAATCCCCCTCACAAGCCAGAACTGCATTTGGGGAGCCCAGATGAAAGCCCTGATGCGGGTCATGTGACAGGTGTCACTTCAGTAATGATATTGGGGCAGAGATAAAAGTCCTCGCCGGCTGGTCATGTGACACCGCTTCATTACCGGCACAGCAGGTGGTCGGAGAGTCTCAATGCCTTTATTTTTTTATTATTTTTTAATTTTTTTTTTATTCTGTGATAATGAGAAAATGTTTAAACTTCCATCCGTGTGTTTAAACACTTCTTCATGCTGACAGCAGCAGGAGATCCCTTGATCAGCTGTCAGATGGGAAAGTGCAATTTTTCTGGAAAGTAAACAGCGTGTTTGCCAGTTGGAAATCATTTTCTGTTTGTTGGGACTGCTAGTCGTGGCGTGATGGAGCCGTGTCACAGCATCTGACAACTCGGGAGTGGGGAAGAGAAAACAGGCTGAGAAAGGGGTTTTAGACTCTGCCTCTGATAACAGCAGCTTGAGATTTTTGACACTTCGCTATTGTTACTGTGGGGAAAAAAGCCACCACTTATGGATTGCTTATGAACTTTTAAAGCAGTGGCTCAGTGTCAGTGTGGATACCTTGGACCTTCTTAAAGAATCTCCTGCATTTTAATTGAAACTTTCCTAGGAGAAAAACAAAAAGGACGCGCAAAGGAACTGAGTGGGTGTGGAGACGCATGGGGGTGAAGGTGGCCAGATCTCATTCCTGGCTATCAAAAAAAAACATAAAAAACATCTCATTATAATTATATTGGATAACTTTTCATGGCTCTAATGTCAAGTAGGCTTGGGGGACCCACTGGGAGTTTCAGGTGAGACAAGGAAGGCAAATGTGGTCACAGGGTCATGCGAGAGAGCTCAACTGCGTCCTGGGGCAGATGGGACCTGGCTGAAATCAAAGCTGTTACCCTCTCCTTCGCAAGTTCCCTGGAACCCAACTAAGTTAACTTGAAATGCTAACCACATTTTTTTGCTTTCCTATTAGGCAAATACCTTCTCAAATTCAATTCCCATAGAAAACAAGAGATACAGATGTAATGCACATAATTTTAATTAAAATTAAGGTTTGAATGTGTTTATGCAGAGGCATACACAGCCCTTTTCCTATGCAGACACAGACAACATCTTATATGCAGAATCAACAAATCAACCTGATTTCAACACTGGGAAAGTTAATTACTCAGAGCACAGCTTGGATTGCGTATTTGATATTTGCAGCAATTATGTTACACGAACTCACTGGTAGTCTCCCAACAAATGCTCTCCACTGCTGGCTGCACTGCAGCCTTCGCCCTTTTCCTAAAGATCCCCATTAAAAGCTTCCTGCCTATTAGACTTCATGAAGTGCTGGCTCATTAAGACAGAAGTTTCGATGCCCAGTTGGTACCTGACTTGCACCAGGAAAGCCCTAGAGCTGGCGCTTTGGTTACAGCTCTGCCCTCTGGAGCGAGGCTGGGCTCTGGGGAGGCAGCTGCCTCCCTTCCACCCCTCACGGCTGCAATTAGGGGCAGGGCCGGACCATCAGCAAAAATGATCCCAAGCGAAAAGATCAGATCAGAATCTGGCCCTTTGTTAGCAGTCATTAAAAAACATTGCACTTTTAATAGGAGCTTATTCAATTAGCAGACTAACAGGCTCCATCAGATAAGCTGGGGATTTCCCTGGGAATCTGAGTCACATACTGCAGAAGCGGCTCTGCACCCTATGGTTAACCCCCTCTGCACAGAACTGGAATGAAGAGGCCAGATTCCAGCAAAAGGTTTATTTTTGGATTCTTAAGGGAGAAGGATAAGCCCTCCTGAAGCCTCTGGAGGTGCCAGTGTCGAGTGTGAGTCACACAGGCTGGAAGGACCCAGGAGGATCGTGGCACCAAACTGCAGCTGCTGGAGACTCGCCTGATCTCTGATAAACACGCTGACATTTGGCAGCCTGACAGCTTCACAGTCCCATAAGAGGCTTCCTAATTAGAGCCTGGGTGAGAAATAATCCACAACTTGAAGTTTGTCTCTAGCTTCCTTGCTGTACTTTTTTTTCCCCCTCCCTTTTTGTGCCTTTTCTCCCTTTTCAGTGTTTTCTCTCACACGTTCTCAACACATCCCCTCCCCGCAGGCGGAAGCTGTTTGAAACACCAAGCTGGAGAAAGGGCCATTTTTGCTTCTCCTCTCAGCTCAGAACGGCTCTCAGCAAAAGCAGCCCTCTTGCATTCCAGCGTTGCCCTTGAAGGAGACGCGGAGATAAGGCAGGGGACAGGATGGCACATGGTGAAGTTTATAATGAGGCGAAGTACAACCGGTCTGGAAGAAAACCAATCCAGTCCCATTTATTCCTAGTCAAACAAGTAGGGCAAACCTAGTGCTCCCAGCAGTGCGAGAATGGGGACTGTGGGTCTGGATGCAGCCCTGAATTCTGCCGTCCTCTACAGCAAGCTGGCCCTGAACAGCACATCATGACATTCCCAGCCTTTTAGCTTGAGCCAGGGTCTGAATTTAGCACGGCCTTCAAGACGTACGGTACTGTGACGCTGCTGTATCGCAGCAAGACATTCATCCAGCTGATCATAAGAAGAAATATAATTTTTAGAGATATGTATTGTTACAGAGCCAGATCTTTTAAAGCTAAATCATATTCCACCCATTTACGCCACCACATGCAGGTACTCTGAATGGTTCCAGAAAAGCTCTTAAAGCACAATAACCTCTGAATTTGAGATTATATCAACAAGCAACATCTGCTAAGACAAGGATAACTCTTTTACTGTATTTATTTCCCAGAGGGTTATTTACTGATAGTGGGATTGACTGTTCCATATTTAATATCCCAAAGCCTTTTCCAGGGTAATGAGACAGGTAGCAAAGCTCTTCAAAGACAACAGCCATTGTATACTCTGCAATAGCTTGGATACAGATACAAACATCAGAATCTACTTTATCTTAGAGGATTGTTCCCCTTTACTGTCCTCACCCTCAATGAATACCATATTCCCTGGATAGCCACCAGCAAAAGCCGGAAACTTGGGATTCTCCAGTCTTGGCCATACCTTACATTGGACAGCTCTGTATGTTACCACCATTCAGCAGGATCCCAGATGATGACATGGGACCAACACCTACAGATACCTGACTATTGGCTTTCTCCAAAGCAAACAGACTTCAGTCAAAATATGCAGTTGAAGCTATTTCCAGGACAAATATATTTATTGCTGAGGTATAATAGAAGATCTCCACCTAATGCTTCTAGAATTCTATATGAATCTTATCCAGAGGACTAGGGGTCCTTAAGGAGTGTACTTTTTTGATGTTTCACTTTGGTGACTTCTTCATGATTGCTGACGCCCAAGTGTTTCATGTACTGCAGATGTCTATGCATTGTGCACGTATGAGAAAAAACTGTGGACTTACTGCGAAGGCCTGTAACATCATCCTCATCTCTAATGCCTGTACCACTAAGACATTGAAGCTGAGAAAATTGTTTATTGAACTGATATTTCCAACAAACAGAAATCTATGAAGTAAGCAGATCTGCTCCCCGAGGTTCTAATATTAACAAATTCCCTGAATAGATTGTAGCTGTGTGTTTTTTACCAACCCTCTCTATAAATTGGAGTATGGATTAGTACACACTATTTATAGAGTCTAGCCCACCCAATTGCCTTAAGCACCCCTGAAGCTGAGGGAGATGTAACTGCATTCATAGCCAGACACTACCTCCTGGGTCCACATAGCATCATATCAAAATTCTGCCTTTCAGCATAGTAGAAACCTTGGAAAAAATTAAAGGTTGTTCTGGACCTAAAATATCTGGCTCTATCCCTGCTTTGATTTTTTTTGCATGATAAATGAGTACAGATATGAAGAAGGAGGACAGCACAGACATGGGGAAAGCTCTCCTGGAGGACTGACTGGGGAGGAGATGAGGCAGTGCTGGCTCTCGTGACTTGCTCCTCAGGTACCTGCATTCCCTGTCACTGCAAAGTGGGCACAAATGTCAGAAGAGCAGCATTTTACACACACATGCATATTTGATATGAACCATTTTAAAATTCAGGTGAATCAGATGCCATGAGCAAGTGCACTATCACAGGAGAAAAGAAAAACATTGATTCTTTTCAATTAAACTCCATTTTTTTCAGGGTTAGAATTTCAGTCATTTAAATCCATTTTAGACTAAGTCTTAGAAATAGAAGTTGGCAGCCTGGAGGAATTAATTTTTTTATTATTTTATTTTAAGGGATTAACTCAAGTTGATAGATTTAGAGCATTTTTTAAGTTTGTTGGTTTCAGATGTTTAAAAAGAAATTTAAAATAAACAAACAAAATCCAGTTGAAAATTTGGCAAGGGCTGAATCCTTTGGGCAAAATTTTCCCAGGAGAAACATAGATCTCTGATAAGCAACAGAGGAGATGCCGTATTTCACAGCTGCAATGCAGATCTGTGGTGTCTCCAGAGACTCCCACACACTAAACAGGGATTTCTTTAGTTTAAATGCCAGATCTGCTTTGGTCCCAGTGAAACTCCAGAGGGGCATTATCTAGGAAAATGGGGCACGTTTAATCCACTTTATCATTAATGCAAAAAATAGTCTCAATATTTGTGAAAACAAAAACTATGTATTATGAAAGGTCCTTCATATCTCGGGTAGATTAAACTCTAGTCACCAGCCTCCCTGAGGCAGTTGGGCCACGGTTTGTTTGTAACATCTCTATTTATGATATACAGGTCTTTCTGGGTCTGTGATGAAGCAAGCATGAGCTAAACCGCTGACCTGACTGGGCACTTCCCTGAAGGATGTGCTGGAAAGTTTAGTTTGGTGACTAAGGCTGGAAGTGCCAGAGGTGCCAGAGGAAAAGAACAGCTCTGAGCAACACAGTCTGTCTTCGGCTTCGACCTTCTCATAAGGAATGGTTGTTAGATTTTCTCTGCAGATCCTTCTCTGCTAGTGAAATCTCAAGCCATTTGACATTTTGACTTTATTTAAAATAAAGGATGAAAAGATTCTATGCCACTGAACATGGCTCTTGCGTTTATCACCATGTGACAGTACTACCAGGGCCTGCTGTCCCCATGATGAAGTCAGGGAGCAATTCTTGTGAGTTAAACACGATGCTAATTCACAGATCTCCTTCTAGGTATGTAGTCACCGTGCTGATACTGGTGAGCTGTGGGCTGAGCTACACAAACCTGCATCCTGAAGTTGGTGAAAAGCAGCAATGCAAACTGCACCATGCAACCATGCTTTGCTGGGTAGGTGCCGAAGGCTTCTCACCTGATTGTCTGTTTGTTTTATACAAAACCCTCTCAGAAGCCACTCCGCTGCACACAGACCTGAAAGATTTAATTCTGTTGAAAGAAGACTGTCTGCAAGGAACCTGGGAGCAGGGATGCTGACCAACCCACTGTGGATCCTGTGCAGAAAAAGCCAGGAGACAAGCTTGGAGACAGCTATGAGGTCCCAAGCTCAGGACCATCTCGGGGGCTCCTGCTAAATGAGGCTGCCTTTGGGGCTGAGTAACTCTTTGAAGGTGACAGAGAGAAACCCAGGAAAGTAGCTGCCCAGCCAGCAGAGAAGGCACAGTTATTGTCTGGGCATGGCGAATGAAGGCAGACGGGTTGCTAGCTGTCCCCGTGTCTTCAGGGAGCTGCCTGCACACACCAGGCTGCACCACAGCCCCTGCCGGGGCAGATTCTGCCCCACTTAGTACAAGTGGGGAAAAAATGGCCAGGCCTGGAGGGAAGCATGCTGTGAGCAGTGAGGGCCTGCCACTCCATGCCAGAGGCAACTGTGGAGGAGATGTCCTTGAAGGGGCTCCCCTGGAGCCCTGGCCTGGGAGGAAACAACCTCTGAATAAGACCTCCTCTTGTCTGACCTTCACAGCAGGCAGGCAGGCAGGCAGAGAAGCTTGTCCCCAGTCATGGGTATCTCTGGGCAATGCCCATTTCAGCAAGAAGCACAGTGCTTCCCTGAGCTGCACACCCTTCAGAAGGAACAGCCGTATCATCCCCTTCAGTTGTACCTGGGGGTCTCTGTTTCCTTCACGCAGATCCTCCAGCTGACACTGAGGAGGAAAGGCAAGGCTGGGGCAGATGTTTGAACCCCCCAGCTTGATGGCCACATTTACCAAGCTTCCAAAGCGCTTTCAAGGGTCTGAAGATATCTTCCATTGCTAGTATGATTACAGCTCTAATGAGATTTGAAGAAAACCATTTATTCTAAACAATGGTGCTATCTCATTCTAACCCATTTAGACGATAATCTGCTCTTCCAGATATTAATATTTTCATATTAATGTAGATCCTTTTATCCCTGTAGCTTAACACTGGGTTCTGATTTATTAATAGCTGGCTCCCTCTGGACTAGGGGAGCAGGATGCTGCGTTGTGATGAGCTTAATAACTCACTGCTCCCCATTAGTAAATCACAGACTAGTGCTTCAAATTTGCAGAGAGAATTGGGTTGACTTTCCCTCATCCCTTGAAGCATCTTAGTCCTGTTGTGCAAAACTACCCGCTAACAGTATTTCTTACATGAGCCAAGTGTTCTAATATGGGTTCAGCCCACTAGACTGAACTTTTAACAGCATTTTAAGGAGCAAGGGCAAAAGCAGAGTTAACTGATTTCACTGGCTTTTCCCATCAAATGGGGCCAGGGAACTTTTCTGGAGGCACCAGTAATATAACATCCAGCAGAATTAATTTATTATTTTAGAAGAGCTCATGTTTTTTTAATGTCTCCCGGTTTGAAGGAAGGGTTGAAAGTAAGGGCAGCCTATTTGCATTGTGAATAAAGTTATCTGCCTCCTCCGCCCCCCGGAATATGCAGAAATAAATGCCTTCTAATGAACCCTGGGGGGCTGAAGCTTTGATATGGATCTTGCCGGTGGTATAGTGGTCGGGAGAAGTTCTCTCCAGACTGAAACCCAGCGTGGCGTGGGGGGGTAGGCAGTCTTCCTCAGAGGGCGAGAGAAGGGAAATTGGATTATCTTGCTAGCAGTTGGTGTTTTTCTGTCTGCAAGAACTTACAGATGAGAGGCCCCAGTTGGGAAGTTAAATTCAGCTCTCTGCAAACAGTAATGTCTTTTTTTCTCATCTAAACAAAAGAGATGATCGCCTTCAAGTTCTGGAAACATTTTTCTCCTGCACTAGCTGGGTGCAGGGCAGGTGGGTAGAGGAAGCAAAACTGCTGGATTTGAATTTTAGTTTGGTGGCTGCTGAAAGTGTTGAGTATGTGTGGCCATGTGTTTGTAAACACAGATTACTCTTTGAATGTGACATCTGGCTTTCAAGGAGCTTCCACAGCAGGCAGAATCACAGCAGTACACACTTCAGTTCCCTCAGACAAATCTATTGTAGGACACTGTTTTGCAGTTTACAGCACACCGAATAAGCTCAAAAAACAACAAATGCAGCTGAAGCTCCTTAATAGAGAAAATCTGGTTAAATGGGTTGCTTTCTGGGAACAAATTGTTGAATAAAAAGAACACCCTGGCAATGGGAAAGTTTTCTGCACTGCCAAGAGGTTCCATAAAAAGACCATTTTATAGTGTTAACCCATTCCCTATAGAAGCCGGAGCATACCGCAGAGGATCATATGCTGCCTGGGAAGCAGCAGCACAGAGAGATGAAATACAGCAGCCATTGACAGCGAGGGTGTGCAGCATCCAGGGCGGCTGCACTTGCTCCCTGGGCAGTGGCTGGCACAGGACGGTGTCATGGGGATTCCTCTAACAACGCCAGACCCAGCAGCTCTACCCTGGGGGTGCAGACATGATGCCTTCCTAACAGAGAGGGCAATACCAGGAGCAATAAGAAAGCTGCCTGGCACCCAGGATGTGCCAAAGAAAGAGCAAAGGGAATCGCCAGATTTTTCTCCTCTCCCCAGAGGGGAACCAAGATATAAAGTGCTGCTGTGTTTTTCAGGATCTAGAAGCCACACCAGTAATTTTCACAAGGTTGCAGCATCCTTATGCATCAACTGCAGAGTCCCAGTGGCAGCGTTTTGGGATGATTTGCCCTGATTACTTGAGAATTTCCGCAGCATTTTTAAGTGAGGCATTTGTTCCCCCCACTTCTGTGTAAAATGCTGGCCAGCCCTGACGCCAAGAGCACTTTAGGCAGGATCTGGTATCAAGCTGTAGTTGCACTATTGACAACAGTGCTGCTTATGTCAGTTTAAGCAATCCTGCTCCCCTTCCCCTCCCCACTGCATCCTCGCCCCTCACCATCAGCTATACCAGCATGCTGTCTGCGTAGCACATGGCAAACGAGACCAGAGAACTGAGCCAGATAAAAAACAACCCGAGGAAAAAAAAAATGTTTATTTTTCAGCTGAATTGGTTCCTGCTCTGGGTCACTGCACAGCAGGGCAACTCAGGGATGAGAACAAGTGCTGAGGATGGGTCTGTAAGCTGTCAGTCACTAAAGGTCCCCACCACCACTACCCCTTTCTACCCCTTTACGTGTTGGTTTAGACTTCATTTTCTGTAGGGCCTTTACTTTAGTTTTCTCCACAGAGATGTGATCCAACCTACAACAAGAGCTTAAGACCCTTCCTATTTCACAGAATATACTTGGAGTGTCAGGCTACATTTCAAAGTGCAGCTCACTGCAAGGATGCTCAGGATCTCCTGCAAATAGACTCGTCTGTGTGTGTGGCATCATCCAGCACCACCGAGTGAGAGCAAATCCGGTCGCAGGAACAGAGCCGAGTTATTAGCACGCTGCACACTGCATACTTAGCTCTTTCCTTCTCAGCATGTTTTCTGGTCACAAGGATGTAGCTACTCTGCTTCTGGCTCTGGGATTAGTGACTTTTTGGGCAGGCAGAGCCCCACGCTCCACCACAGGCTGAAAACACTCCCGGCAAACCTCATGAGGCAGCTTCTCTTTGGGCTGCACGAGGCTTGTCTGACATACTGCAAGTGGGCTAGTTTTAGCACCAACCACTTCAGTACCAAAAGGTGTAATGGAATTTTAATGACCACAGATGGCCACAACTTCTGTTTTATGTCTAATCTGAGCCCCCCAGCCCCCAAAGCACCACCACACCAGCACCATGCTCCCCTCCTGACAGGCTGGGGAAAGGGTGGACTCAGGTGACTGAATGCTGCCAGTTCTGTACCTCTGCTACCTGCTGCTCAGCCTGGATTTTCCTTACCTATTACAGAATGTGTTAACTATATGTAAATATGATGGAGTCAGGCAACAGAAAACTGTAGGTGAATGTCGAGTAAAATACTTTTGATCCACCTTCTCTAAAACATTACAAATCTATGTCCTCGGGGTCTTTGAGACACGTATTAGCTGGAACACCTTGTTTTTGTACTGGATGATTAGATTCCCACATTTTTCCACAGGCGAAGGAAGCATGCCCAGATACAGTTCACAGCAACTGTGGAAATTCATTGTAAGTAGTGGCCAGATGTTGGCAAGAAGAGACTGAAGAAAAGCGCATGCTATTTTCTCATTTAAGTATATAGGAAAATGGATCCTCCTATCCAGCTGTGAGCCTTTCCAGAATATATCCTGGAGTATAACTGATGGATGTGCCTCCCACAGCCCATAGGGTTTGATGCTGTTCCAAGCATGCTTCATGGGGAGTATTCCATTCAAAATAATTATCAACTTGAATAGAGTAAGTACCAATCTATGCAAAAGCCACTTTGGCTGCTGCCTGGGAATAGATTACAAAGCACATTTGGCTATTGTGTGCATGCTTGTAAATTTTCAAGTGTTGGGTGAGATCTCTGAGTCTGGAGAGCATCAGAGGATCTTGAAAGCACTAATGAATTGTGGAACCCAAATCTTTCTGTTTCTTCCTCCCAAAGGAGTTCCATACTGTATTCGGTAAAAGTCACCACAGCTTCAGTAACTCCTAATAAATCTTACACTAACTTCAGATTTGGGGAACCCACACAGGAAAAACCTGCTCCCAAACTCTCATCTCCCATCTTGCTTACATTAATTTTTCCTTGTAGTCTTTTGCTGACATCTATAATGCTCCACCTCCAGTCCAGACAGATGAGAGTAGTGCAGATCTAACTCAGGCAGCATTGCCACCACATTGCTCTCTCAGTCCCTCCACTGTCGCACTCTTTCCATCACACCATGAACAGGGTATTCAAGCTCCTCTCTGACCCTGCTCTTTTTTATTCACCCACCAGTTCTTCTGTTACACTGCCAATAGCATGTGGTTACACACTTTGTTCCTCCAGTGCTAGCTGCTTATTTTCCTCACTGGCCTGCATTTCCAGCAACGGCCTTCTCATTTCCAACTGCAATGTCTCCCCTCAGCACTGGCCTGCCTCTGAAGGTCTGCACAATACCACCTCATTTAGACTCCTCCTGGATATTAGTATCCTTTGCAGTGGCCACAATAATCTGCCTAAATCAGTCCCACTCTTCTATACTTCACTTCTCCATGGCTTTTCCTTAAAGAACAAGGGCATTGGCTTTTGAGGTACATCTTGGTGTTAAAGAGCCTGAAGGCAGACGAGACAGCCTTAATGTGTAATGACAGATTCACTGAAGACACATTAGGTTAGAAAACACCCCACTGTGCCCTGAACGTGCAGCCAGCTGAGGTGCAAGTATAGATTCCCCACACGTGATGGAGGAATCTGCAGTTTGGGCCACAAAGTTTCAAGACTTAGGCTGTGGTTTGATTAAAAATTAAATCTGACTTTGTGGTTCACAGTATTAGATCAAAAATGCCACAGCCATGTGACAGGGAGCAGGGATCTGGCGTAAACTCACTCCACCAAGTTAAATGCATTTAGAAAATGTACACAAGTCAGTTTTACATGGCAAGGCATTGTGGTAGACCAGGTATGGTCTGCCTATGCCACCTTACTTTCCTGCCAGATCGGGTGTAAACTGTCCACCACAACCAGCCCGAAGCTGACATAACAGCACAAAGTTGCATAAACTGTGTGTTGTGTGCTCGAGCTAGTTTGACAGAAATGCAGTTGTATGTACAGGACCAATCCAGGTTAAATGGGGACTGCTGGGTGATCCGTCAGTGCCCAGATCCACAGTGCTGGTGAAACTTGGGCCTTCAGAGTATTGTGAGGTTCTCTCTTCCAGGACAAGGCAATATTTTCTGTGTTTACAGCTGTGTGATTCATCCTTCTGCAAAAACTGAAGCAAAGGGGTTTGTGTGGGCTGTAGGCAACTCTGAGATTCCAGTAAGGATATTGGAGAGGGCAGCTGTAAACACTGCCAAACCTCTCTCTGAGATGAAAACTCTTTGCAGGCAAAGACTGGCTGCTCTAAAGCACATCACATATTGCGAGTGAAACTGTACTGCCTGCAACAGAAGGTTACTGGTAACCAGTCACAAACACAGCCAAGGGTGAGAGTAAAAAAGCCCTGAAGCAGGAAACAAGCAAAGACAGCAGGAGGGGATGCATTCTAAGTATGGGATGGCGGGTGGGATGGGGTGTCCAGGGCCAGGGGCACTGAGGCAGCTGGAAGAAACAGGGCAGCCAGGGGGAACAGGCACTCAGGTGGAATGGGATGCCTGGGGGTATGGAGCTCCAGGGTGGGATGGAGCACCCAGGAGGAGTGGGGTGCCCAGGAGGGATGGAATCCCCCTTCTCCATCCCCTGCAGCCTGGGAGAGGGCTGCAGAGCTGCAGAGCGGCAGCATTTGTGGCTGCAGAGCAGGGAAGGGGTTAACTGGATTCGGGTACCCTTCTCTCTGTTGAACTCATTGATTCATTTTCTCTGTTCCTATTTCTTTCTCTCACTTTCTTCTTCTCTCTCTTGCAGACTGATTAAAAACTCTTTGAGTTTGAAGGTTTTTGTGTCAAAACAGCTCAGCTGCCAGCTGGGTGCCAAGCAGTGAATATTCATGGTATTTAAATGTGACAGTGCGGTGGGGGCTAAAGGACGGGCTAGTTAGCTCTTTTTAGATGGAGATTAGCTGCCTCTTTGCTCCTAATCACCACTGTTGTTGAAATATTACAGCTTCTGTTACAACTATTAATGTCCTAAATGAAGAACAGGCTCCTCTGAATAACATCAAACACGAAATGGTCACTTCCAATTTCAGCCTGTTTCTCTCCTCTTTACTAATGCCTATTTCATTTTTAGCTGGAGACCTGCCTTGGTACCACACGGTTCAGCTTCAAGCCCTGCAGGAGGAGAGGAGCAAGCCTGGCTCCAGGGAGCCGAAGCAGTATTCGCCTCTGGGTCACTGGTTCAAGAGAGGTCAGTAGCTGGACAGAAGTTATTATTTACCTCAAGAGGATGGTGGCTGCCTGGAGTCAGGAGCAGGTACCCAGTTCCAAGTCGATCCTTAATGGGTGAACTTTCAGAATCTGCTACTGTAGGTGAAGCCCCTGTTACCAGCACAGGATGGAGGCAAGTAAATTATTTTCTTGCACCTAGCAAGGGTCCAGGCAAGCGTGAGCTGAGGACCACCACCAGAGTGATGTGCGGGAAGGCACGGGGTTCTGTTGCTCCCTGGGCAGGTATTCGACAGGGACAAAATGAAAACCGCAGCCTTGGGTTCCACCAGGAACATTATAAAAGGTGAGGTAAGCTGACAGGCTCCTATTTGAGCTCTACTCAGATAAAACTCCCACTGAAGTCAGAAGCTGGATAAAATCTGTACAGGGTGGTGTGAGTTGGTCCTTTCACGGCAATATCTGGAGGGAAGCCTGATGGAAAATACTTTGCAGAAAAAACCGCCCAGATGTCCGATGTGTGTTTGGCCATTTGGAACCTCTCCGCATTCGTGCACAAGAGCTGCCTGCCGTTATCCAAGAGCATGCCTGGCAGCGTGATGAAGAGGAGGGAAAACCCATGTGTGGTCCTTAGGCTCTGGCAAGAAATAGCAGAGCAGAACACCAGGCTATTGATTTCATGTTTGCTTTAAAAACAACCTAAGTGCATTCCTGGAGCAAGGCTGGTCTGGAAGCCTAAATAAAATAATATTCTTCAGCCTTGAAAACTGACACTAGACTTCAATGACTGCTTTAAAGTCCTGTCCCCCAGACTAAGACCTGCACATTTCCTAAGCTCTTGTCTACACACAAAAATGGTGCTACTTTAACTAGACCAGCGTAGCTAAAGCAACACATCTCTCCCCTCTTCCATTCTTTTATCCTTCCTTGTGTGAAAACAGTTAAAAAGCTCTTGCAGTTTGACAAAACTTTCCTTATTGGAAGAAAATATGTTTTTACCAATATGAGTCTTATTAGTATCAGCACATCTAAGTAGGACTAATAACAGTATTACTGTTTTGGTAGCAAAAAGTCATATTCCCTAAACAGCATATTTAGACTGTCTCAGAAGTGAAGCACAGAGCAAACCTATGGAAAAAGGCAAGCAGAAGAGGTCTGATGCATCTTCCTTCTGGCAGGACTTATGAGCTGTGCTCTGCAGAACAGGAATGGTCACATCTGAGACAGTCAGGGACTTCTCTGACTCTCACCAGGCAGCACAGTATTTGGTTAAAATGTGGGCATGTTATTTATAATGTACAGGCAACACCACATAATTCAGACCTTCCACAGCATAAGAAGACAACAGAGACTACGTTAGCTAAGTTCACTCGAAAACAAACAAAAAACCCCCTAACAACCAAACAGAAGCCGCAATGTATTCACAGATACAAATAATAATTTGAGCACTGGTCTGTTAGAAATGTTAGTTTCCACAGATGGTATCAGAAATATGTGGGCCTGGCCCTTTAAAATTCTTGCCTCCCAAGGAGAATTGCATTGGCTAACACTGGGCTCCTAAAGAAAAAGGAAAAAAAAATATATAGGATATACATATAATCCCTTCTGGCAGAATATCAGGACTATAGATTTTGACAGATTGCATTTGATATTCAAGATGCTTGTGGGTAATGCAGTTGTACAGGAAAACCAACATGATTTCTCATTGGTACCTTTGTAAAGGCATCCTGGTTGTGGTAATAGTAATAACAATAACAATAATAATAATAATAATATCAAACTCCTAAATTCTGCCTTGATGCTCTCAGGATTTTCTTGCATCAACCCTATTAGCACTCAGGCTGAACAAATTCCCAAGGTTCTAAATGCTGTATTTAAAGCATCACCAATTCTAATATTCTCAGTAATAATATCAAAGCCTTCAGGTGTCTTATCCATTGAAGTTAGGGTGACCTGAATTGCATTAGATTTTCCCTTGAACAGTGGTTGTTTCATTCTTTCTAAGTAAATCAGATGGTACTTAGTACATACTTCTGGAGGAAGAAAAAACAAAAGACAGATGGATGTGGCTCCCAGTAGGCAGCAGTTTGAAAACATGGCACCAAATACATCAATAGTCCCAGTCTGTTCTTTGACATATTGGAGTGCTTCTTGCCTTCCTCAGATAATTTTCTTCAAAAGTGTTCAGCCCCCACAAATTCTGAGCTCCAAAGTCGTATGAAATAGGAACATCTCCAACGCAGCCAGAACCGAAGCTGCGAAGTGGCATAGCTGAAATGCAAGAATCACCCTAACGCATGAATGCTGGTGGAAGTCAGTGTGCAGGCACTGTTAGCCAGCAAAAACAAAGGCAGCAGCAACCTGGAAAAGTTTTTCTGGAATAGCCCCACCTTGCTGCAGGGTTGGGAGCCCCCACTAAGGGGTTGGGATGCATCAGAGAACTGCGGGTGTCCGTCTCCAAAAGGAGCACGTATGCCAGCAACTGGTTAGCTAAACCACAGCAGGACGGGGGAGCAGCTCTCCAGGCCAAAAGGAAACTTGTCAAACAGGCACACATTTTGAGGGTAGACAGCCTGTCACGCTCCAGCATTCCCGCTCATTTAGTCAGGGACCAGAAACAAAACGATAACCTACACTGGCAGAGCGTGGGCTACGGAATTCCTAACACCTTTCCCTTCCGACACCAGTGATCACAGAGAAAAAAACATCCAACTCTTTGATCAACTGTTCTGCCTGCCAGTAGCCCCACAGGAAGAAAGGACATAGAGCAGCGGGAATGGCTTCTTTTGGTCACAAGTGTCTGAAGGCATCCTCCTTCCTTCATAACTCTGTTGTTCTCTTAATAGAGGGCTGCTTATGCTGTAAGGAATAGTGATTTCTCAGCTACTGATTGTGAGCACAATGAACCGAATGGTCATGTTGATCTCTTCCTTTCCCTACTGCCATATAATCTCATCTATTCTCCACTTTGTAGTTCACCCAAACCTCACCAGTAAAGTTGCCTTCCTTTGCTTCATTACAAGTGACACATCTTCCCTCTCTCCCCTCCATCTGTCCTTCCTCTTCAAGACTTCAACTGCTGACCCCGTGCCCTGTTCTGTGGTTCAGTGCCTTCCCCTTCGTGCTCCCTAGCTCCCTTTGTGTCCTTTCAGCTCTTCTGTCTTTATCATGCTGATCTCCCCTCCTCAGCACAGTTGCCCACTTTCAAGCCACAAAGCCTTCCTCAGCTCCTCCAGGGGCACCACTTTTTAAAGCAATTCCTTCTCATCACCAATATATCTCTGTTATCATATGCCTCTTGTGTGTTTGTTTCACCTGCCTGAATTGATGGGTGCAGACGAGTTTGCAGACCAATGTCCAAATCCGATTTATGAAATGATTGATAATGAAGATTTTTGTGCATGGATGTACACTACAACAGACCTTCACAATTAGAAAGTTATGTCAGGTCCCCACTGTCTCCTGGTGGTCCAGGTAACCCAGCTAACAAAGCCTTTCATGTCCTGTTTGGCTAGGAGGTAGACGTCTTTTATTTCTGCTCTGAAGTCTGCTTCGGATGGGTACCTGCCCTGCACACTTCAAGCCCTCCAGGGTGTTGGCTGAAGCAAAAACCCAGCTCAGCTGGGAGAACTCACTCAGAGGTCCCTGAGCTCATGAGGAGCTTGGTGTTCCTGCACTGGCCAAGCTGCAAATGGGCTCTGAGGAATACCTCAAGATTCATCTCATTAAGTCCTATTTGATTTAGATCTTGCTATCTTTGAGACCATCTCCTTTCCAGCTTTCAGAAGTAAAAATAATTTGGGTGACTTCGTTAGCAACTGCTGGGCTACTTTCACATCTGCCTGATGAAAGTTAAAGCAAGGAATGAGAGTACCTGGTACAGGAAAGTTTTCCATGAGAAAAGCTGGACGTAACTAATCTCCTCCTAAAAATGAGAGCAGGCTTAGAATAGGTGGTAAAAATCAAGCACCTTTCCTCCTTCTCCACAGCTCAAAGCATCCAATTGCCTACATTCCTGCTGCATCCTTGCTAATCCTGGCATTATGCCTTCTCCATGTGCATCTCCAATGTCCCTGCTTCCACAGATATTACTCCAACGTGACCTACTTTCCATGCACTCATTTTTAGAAGTATTTACATGAGAAATCAGTAGATAGTGGCTACACAGATGAATGTTTCCAATCATTTGCCTCCACCGTGTTTTAATTTTCTTGCATTAATCCCCTTGTACATATCTCCTGTTGGCAGCCTGGCACACACCCTGGCACATCACAGCCTGGGGAAGGACGAGGTGAATGCTTCATCAGTTACAGTTTATCTGAGAACCAAGAAAGGACTTTTTTACATTTAAGTTCATAAAATCTGCACTTCTGTCTTGTCCATTCACCAGGACAAACAAGGGTACACCTCACCCCCAAAAGCCCACCTGGTAGCACCAGGAGGCACAAGAGTGACAGAAGTGACAGACGTCCCTAGCCACGAGCTGCCCGTTTGCTGTCTCTGCTAGTGTCTGCTCTTCTGTGTGCATGAAACCCTCAAGCCTGGCCCTTCCCATCAAGCCAGTGTCCAGCTAGAGAATGATTCTCCATCTTAATTTTCCTCTTGCTCTTTCTTTCTGCTGATCAGATCTCTGTTTGGTTACTTTCTAAACTTACTGTTTTCATTTTTTAGCAGAGACCATTATATCTCATCATAGTTTTGTTTATTAAAATGATCTGCATTTGGATGGGGGGAAGGGTAATTTTTTAAGGCACTGCCTTGCTGCTGATGCAGCATCAAGCACAAGGAAGAAACTGAATACAAGGTCTAGGTTCTTTTCAAAAGCAAAGGCCATCTTTCCTCCAGGAAAGCCATGTCTCTGCACGTCCCCTCTGCCAGCCAGACCCACAGTTGGGCTCTGCAAGAAGCTCTGAGTGAAGCAGCCCTGCTAGCAGAGGAAGCGCTTCATAATGGCACAGTCCCTTAAAGCAGACCCAGCTTCAGTATCTAAACCCTGGACAGGATTAATTACCCAGCAAGCGGCTTGTTAGAAGCTATGTTGGCACGCAGATAAGGGGAACTGTAATGGAATCAGCCAATTAACCAGCCGATGGTGCTGAACTAAATGTGACCCCATCGTTAATTGTGGTTGTTTCTCAGCAGTTTTCTCATCACATTGGGTGCTCGGGAGAGGAAAGAGAGAGAGAGGGCTTATCCAGGTGCTTAATTTATTTCTGCTCACAAACAGGAATCATGGGATATAAACTTCATGACAATTACATGGCAGAGCTTTAAATCTTATTACACCTACTCTTCCTGAAAGAGAGGGGAGATGAAAGTCCTGGAAAAGCAGAAAAGGCGGCCTCCTCACACTCTTCAGCAGAGTAAACAGCTGTCCAATATAATGAAGCCTTCTTAACGTAGTTTACCTGAAGGTAAATTTTGTGTGTGAGTGGTGTGTGAGAGGAATTCCTCTCACTCTATCTGCCGCATGGCCTGTGGCCCAGCTGCACCGTGCGGAACGGAGCCAGTGCTCTCAAAGAAAGCTGACATGAAAAGCTAAGGATGGCCTCAAGCTACAGCTGTGGATCTGGCTCCAGACTTCTCCTTGGTTCAGAGGTGTTTGAATCTCAGTGCCTTGCGGAGCTTTTGAGCCAGATGGAAAATCCAGGAATGAGTTTCCTTAAAGTTCAAGAGGGTTCAAGAGGTTTTGCTTTAAATCCATCTCTGGGGATGACCCAAAGCAGTCAGTGATGCAGAACAAAGATCTATCTTCTTGTGGCTGCTACCCTTAAGGAAACAGTTGGACAATTCTTTGTTAGGAATTAATCTCACATGCTCCTGAACAGCTAACCCTTCCCTGGAGTAGGACTGTGATGAAAGAGCATCAGTCACAAGAATGAGTACATTAATTGCTAAGTGTGGCCTTGCTTCCTGGAGGACGTGGAGTCTGTGCTGATCTAGCCACAGCTAGATCTGTAACACAGCCTTTGCCATACCTGCCTTGGACTTAAAGCCCATCTTCTTCTGCATCCTATCTGGCAATAGCCAATGTGGCAGCTTAGAGTAAAACACAGGAGAGGAACAGGATGGAGATTCTCCCAATTTCCTGCCATTTGGAGCCTAGAAACTTCTGAGATGGAGGTTGCATGAGCATCCCTGAGTTTAGCATCCCTTTTTAGACTTTACTATCATGAGCTTTCCAAACCTTTGAACTCACCCATGATCATGTCACTGACTTGGATTCTGTGGCAGTGAGTTCCAGGTTTGGCCATGCATTGATGAAAAAGCAATTCTTTTCACTTTCCTTTAAAACTTTTGCTTGATAACTTTGTTTCCTGCCCCCTATCTTCCACGCTGTGTTAAATAGTGAATGATCATTCTTACTCATGTCTCCATGCACATCACAACTTGATGGATCTCTAGTGTAACCCCCTCAGCTGTTACCTTTCCAAGCTGAAGACCCTGCTTGGTCTCCCTTTGTAAAGGAGTCATTTCATTCCTGTTGCCTCTATGCTTGTCACTCCTGACCCACCCCTGTGGCTGCTCCCAGTTCTGTCCCTGCTTCTTACTCCCAGCCAGAGCTCCCTGCCACACTACAGGACTCCTGCCAGCACTGCCACACTTTTTCTCATTCCACTACATCCTCTCTAGGGATCAAGACTGCATGCAGCATTCAAGACACATATGCACCATGGATTTATACAGCAGTATAATGATGTTTTCTGTTTTGCTGCCGGCTCCTTTCCCAACCATTCCCTCCCCCCACCTTCAGTTTGACTGATGCTGCACAGTTTTCCTCCCCAGGATGGCTCCAGATCTCCCTTCTGGGTGGTAATAGCGAACGTACGTACACATCCACTTATCATTGTTTTTCCCCACATTACTTACACGTTTATCAACATGGAATTTCATCTGCCATCCTATCACCCACTCACTCTGTATCCTGCAGCTCTTTGTTCATTACAGCTTATTACAGCAATCTCATGGAAAAACAAGCTCATTACAGTCGAGAAACTCACGCCTTATTCCACTGACTGAGGGGCTGCCTGTGTTGGAGGTGGTGCTGACTGCTTGAATTTCTTCCCAGCTACTAACAGAGGGCCCAGTGTGCACTCCCATCCCCTACCCAGAGGGGCAGGACTGATTGAGGCTCCTTCATCAGCCAAAAGGGCAAAGGATCACATGCACAACACACCATTATTTCCTTACTCGTGGCAACTTTCTCCCAACAGACTGCTAACAGCAGTCACCTACCCACATTCCCCTCCAATGCTACCCTTCCCCAGCACCACTGCTTCTCAATGGAGGGGGTGGGGGGGAGATCAGCTGAAGCAAGACCCTTCCCAGCACAGCCCGAACTTGTGTGCTAAGGATCCAAATGGAGCAAGGGGAAGGGAAGTGTTCTGGGCAAGGCTATCAATATCTATCATAACAGAGAGGTAAAAAACAGAGCAGGGGAACCCAAGACCTTACTGCAGCAGTTACTTGGACCCATTACCATGGAAGGGATCAGGGCCAGGGATGTTTTCTCCAGCTGGGTATGCCATGCAAAAGCACTTCCCTCCCCCTTTCCCCAGAGGAGACTTGTCTATGTGGTAGTCTGGGAAGGAATGTCCTAATATTAGCATCAATCCTGTTTTATAATTTTGTCTCGTTATTACTGATTATAGCTTGTTATAGCCACTTAAATTACTCCACTCCCTTGTGGAACTCACACCTGGCAAGCACACGCACACATGTAATCTCATTTTTTCAGGCTCCTTGTTATCTATGTTGCATTTGTTTACTTTTTTGCTTTCCTTGCCAATCAGCCCCTCCAGTCTTACAGTACATCTTGGTGCCTCTCCCTGAATCCTCACAGATTTGCCTATACCTTTCTGCTGTGGCACAGCCCAGACTTGACTGCAGTATATTTTGCTTGGGATCTCATCAGAGGCACTGAGAGGAACCAGTGCCTCCCTCAGCCATGAAGTGACGCATTTCCATACATAGATAAGAATCTCATTAACTACTTTCTCTTGCCACCATAACACACTGTAGTCACACAAGACATTCAGTTTGCTGTCTACTATCACACACCCGTCTCCTTTGGCATAACAGCTTTTCAAGTCCCTTTTCCACTAAATCACTATGGCCCAGCTGACCTAAATGAAGTACACTGATTTTCACCAGTAAAAGACTTGCCCTTTTGTTTGGCATAAATCCTCTTTAGGCTAAGCAGCCTTCTTTAATCCAGGTCAGATTTCACATCATTTCTTGCTCGTATTGCTAATCTGTGCAGTTTCTGGGGGTTTTTTCTCCATGAGAACAGTTATAACTCTTTCTTCTCTGGTATCACTTGTGCATTTCCACCCGCACAGCTCATGACCGAATACTGTACACCTTTAGATACTTTCCCCTTTAGAATACTGTGTTTCATTTCCAACTGTGTATACATGGTCTATACATGGTATACTGCCAGCCAGCGGTCCAGGTATGAGAATTCATTTCCAGAATGACTGGAAACGTGTAGTTCAAACAAAGCTGTGCCTGATTTTCCACTTCTCTACTTCTGGTTTCAGTGGCGGCCGGGCCAGGGTGGAGGCAGAGCCCAGGAGTGCCACAGGAAGGTCTGTGAGAGCCGCTGGGCTGCCTGCCCCACAGGCTTTCCGGGTTTCAGGTTTCTCCCAGTCCCACACAGCAGGGCTAGCTCCTACAGAGCCCTTCCAGAACGAGCTCCTTCAGCGCACATGCCTTTTTGCCAGCTGCCCACAATGTTGCTCAAGAGTTGTCAGGGTTTAGACCGAGATGACAAGACTGATTTTGGCCTGCATGTCCTTGCCAGGAATGGGAGGCTTCAGGGAAGCGGGAGAGTTGTCTCATTGTGCTGGTGACTGCCTCTTTGTTGCCATTCATCCCACAAAGGATGAGATGTTGTGAGGGTCTTTTGCTTGCTCTTTGGAGAACTGGCATTCACAGCTGCGTGGAAATGTTTGGTAGAGCCTCCTAGCCACACAATAAAATAACCAGATGGAGATCTGGCTGCAGTATGAGAGAATAAGGGAGGAAGAGACAGGGGGCAAGTACCTAGCCAGCATCTTACCGTGCCAGCCCTGAGAAGCAACAAGTGTCCTTCCCAGTCTGCATCAGTGACCAAAGATGTGCTTCCTCCTTACATTAAAGGAACACCCCATCCTGTTCCCAGGAGCTCAAAAACTTTGGGTCCATTTAGCAGAACAGCCTGTGTGGATTTAACAAAGCATGTGGGTCCTGGGAGTGCTGGACAGGCAGAGGAGTGACCAGCAACCTGCAGGGATGGCAGGGCAGGGCAGGGCTTATAACCCTGGCAGGGTGCCTGCAGGCTCTTCCCCCTGAAAATGAAGGTCGAACATACTGCAGTCACTGTGCAAACTTGCACAGTTTCTGGGGAGAATGTCAGTTGAAAGACCTAAGGGAGGCAAAATTTCCTTCTGTACTACTCCCTTTATTTTCAGAGTGGCTATGCTTACAAGCAAGTAAAGTCGTCCATACAGACAGGTTTGCAATGCTAAGCCTGGCTCTTCATGAACAGTTTAAGCCAGAATAAGACAGCACAAGTGGGGATAAAGACGCCTTTACACAGTCATACACTCCCTGATCAGTTCTTAAGCTGTCAGGAGCTTTCTTGGTCTCTGCTGAGACTTAGGGCCAGCAAGAATTGATCTCCTTCATTCTTGACCTGGCAAAGTCTCCATGAGCTCTTGTAAATTAAGCAGCACCTCAGCTATACTTGCTTATACTGGCAATCTCCAGAGCAAGTCAGCTGTATGTGCTTACCAGGGAATTCCAGAGATTCCTGTCTATAGCAACATTAAAATCCCCTTAACAACAATTAGCACAGATAAGGCAGGTAATGTGGCACAACAGATTTCCTCCATAGGTTTCTTTTATCCTCTGTAAAAAGTCTGGTAGACTTTAACACCTCAACCTCTTTGGTCTCTCCTCAATATCCATACAAAGACAGCACACAGTGTTACCGCTGTTTGCAGCAGCTGTGGGAAGGCACCGCAGTCTGTGCCATGAAGCTGTTTCGGGATCCAGACACATCACACTCAACCCACTTGGACTGTGGCTCTACAGGAAGGCAGGCCCAGCTAGAGAGAGCCCAGTGACAGTTCAGTATGAAGAAGCACTAAATTTATATATATATATATTTTTATATATATATATATATCAAACATCTGAGATGTCACTTACCAGCTCAAATTTACTCAAACAATAGTAAGAAGGGAACTTTGTCCTTGCAGAGTTGATGCTGGATTAGGTATCACATTATTTTCCAAACCTCCTCCTCCCCCCTGCAGCTGACAGAGGCCAGCATCATGCACTATGCAACTCAACTATCTAGTCAGAAAATAATTTGGGCTCCCTCCTGATGCACACAAAAGTTATGCAGCCTTGGGAGGCTGCAGGAGAGCAGAGATCTGGCATTAAAGAAGGTATAGCCATGCTCTTATACTAAGCACCTACATGCTATGCAGCTGCACTGGGCAGCTTCCTCCCCACACTCCCTAATGTCCCAAATGTGTGTGATTGCTTGGTAGCAAAGGGGGGCTTCATCCCTCCACGATCTGGCTCCTGCCCCCCGGGGCTTTAGGAGAACATATTTTAAAGACCCTCCCAGGAGCTCTCTCAAGCTCTCTGTTTACACAGCAGATTGGTGGCTTCTCGTTTGAAGTCAGGATTTAAGCTGTTCTTTCTAATTACAGAGAGACTCCGAAACCTGAGAGATTCTGCTGTTGAAGACTAAGCACAGAGGAAAAAAAACCACAGTTGCATAGGTAGAACAATACTACATCCAAACCCTAGAGTTTGCTTAAAACAGAAGGGCCCTGCAGCAAAATAGGACATATGCTGTTATTCGTCCCCTATAGTCTCTTTTCATCATGCTATTTTCTGCTCATCACCTCTGTTCCTTGCAAGTTATCACCAGCACTCAAGGACATTTGTTTCACTTTGTCTACTACAGAGGATGGAGGATATTAGAAAATATCTGAATCCCAGCAAACTTCCCTAGACAGACGCATGAACGCCAGGGTATTTCCATCCTCTCCAAACCGACAGCTGCCATGGGATATAACTACATTAACAGATTACACATTGAAATTCATTTGAACTGATCAGTCACTGATGTTTCCATTAGGAGAATAAAGGGGAATATAATGCCACCCCATTTCAGAAAGGCAGTTACAGTTTTTAAATTATTCCTTAGTAGCTCTTGTGTTTCTAAGAGCCCAGAAAGTGCTGCCCCAGTGCCCCAGTTCCTGTGTGGGTGTCAAAGCTCTTTACGCACTCATCCCTGCAAGGAGGACAGGATGGAAGAGGAGATCTGGGGCAAGGTGGGGCAGCAATGTTTGCTGCTTCCCAGAGTGCCTTGTCTCTGAACAGCGTAAGTTTTCCCATGAGTAGGGCTGGTTCTTACAGCCCTTCACTTGACAAGAGCCTGACTGGAGCTTCTAGACACTGCTATCAGCTGTGTAAGATGGGACACTACCTCAACTCCTTGTTTTGGCAGTTGACAGAGGAGGCAGGAGGCAGAGGAGAAAGAGGAACTTTCCCAGCACATCAGAAATGGTCTTCCAGCAGCACAAACCCACAGTTGACTGGCTCCCAGTTCACCTTGGATGTGTGAGCCAAGCGGGGAATACATTAAATAGAAGGGGAAAAGTAGCATGTTTGAAATGAACTGAAGCACATGGGTCTGATCACAACCTGGAAGCAAGTTCAGTCCTTTCCTCATCTGAGTTTTCCTTTGCAAAAGAGAACTGCTCTCCATTGGCTCAGGGCAGTGTCTGTCCCTTTGGTTCACTCTGGCCTGTAAGGCTAGCACTTTAGTAATCAGATTAAGAGCCTCAAACAACAGCTGTGTTTGTTCTCTGAATTAAAGGCAAAATAATTATAAGTGATTGTTTTCCTGCAAATTAAAAAACTAACTGCCTCCTCCCGATTTCCAATCTTTTCCCTGAATAAATACATCGCAACATTAAGAGCAATCAATTATTGCTGCTCTGGTCACACTGTTCTGGGCAGACTTCATAACATTTAGAATCTCTTATCTGAAAATGACTTACGGGAAGGGGGGCATAAATCCCATTGAAAGTGAATTCCTCCCAGTATTATCCACTATTCAAATGGATATAGGCAGAATAATTGGACCTGATTAATTAAAAGCTTCAAGGCACCAGTGGGAAAGACTAATGTAGGTCTCCGCTGAACAATCCCCCAAGTTTTCTGCATTATTTTAAAAGATACAACCCCCCCACTCCCCCAGCCTCATTTGCTCTAGACCAAGTGACATAGACTACGATACCTGTGAGCTGTGCTGTGGTTGCCATGTTCTTTTTGCCGTGCAGAACAAACACAACTATCCTCACACCACTATGCTACCACAACATCCTAGCATAGGCTCCACTAGGCAATTTAAGGGACTCCTTGAACATCTAGCAATGTGCTGCAGCTTAAACGCTTCTCCTCCTTGGAGTTTCTAACCAAAAATCATTACATTAGCACAAAAAAAATTATTACAGGAGTTTATGTTCAATGCCCCGTGACACAGAGGAATCCCTGTTTGAAGGTAACTAAATTGTGGCTGACCTAGGGATCCAATCCAGATCTCATGGTGGACACAGCTGCAACACCATCTTCCTGCCCACTGATGCAGCTTGGGATGCGTGTGTGCTGCAGAGAAAACACCACATAAGTGTAATGGTATCTGTGTGGCTGAACCAAGGTGTGATGTTGAGATTTTGATGCAAATTTTCTGCCCTGTGTTCCCAGCTTCAATGGCATTTGGGCACCAAAAAACTCAGTGAAACAAGACAGTGCCAGAGACAGCCTCTACAGGTAAGATAAATATGATTTGATGGGAAACAAATGAAAATTACCCTAGTTCTCGCACTCAGGGTGTTATTTACTTCCATAATTGTTCTCCCCTCTTTCCCATTCACCCACTGGACCAAATCTCAGCCAAATCTCCCATGGGTGTTTGATGATTTAGCAACAACTTCAGGAGCTGAACCCTCCAGGATTTGATATTAGGAGTAGAAATTACCACTGTGAAATCTGAGACAGTTTTCACTCACGTAACAGGAGGAGAGGAGCACAGGCAGAGAGAAGCTTTACCAAATCTGCAGTGTAAGTCATTCTTCTCCTGTTTCTAAGTTAAAATCACCAGCTTTCCAGCTTGAATATTAAGCATGGAGCAGCAGAGCAGCAGTGAGACAGCTGCAGTGATGAATTTTTATTCCTTTGTTAGTGGAGAGATACAGACTCTGAAGGAAAAATAGTGAATATGGGAGGCAGGGGAGAGAGAGAGAGGAGAAAAAGCTAGTGGGTATTTCTGGTGCTGGGAAAACTGCTCATACTGAAGTTAACAGTGTGAATTTCATTTCAGAGGAGAAAAAGCAAAATTACACCCATGCATAACACATACACACTTCACCACAGCCACCCTCTTCCCTGCACTGAGTCTGCCCACACAGAGGGAGACCCAAGGACTGTGCCTGAGATGGGGGACCGTGCTGCAGAGAGCAAATAGCACTGACAGTGCTGATGCTGGGCAGCTTCTCCATGGGCTCCTAATTCACACACCATAGTGCAATAACTTCTGCTGGGGTAAAAGAGGCTTGTTCCTTTGCTAGGGGCTTCTCTGCTCCCCCTTACACACACACACACACACACGCTCTTTGGGTTTCCTGAGTTTTTTCTCCTTAACTATCTGTCACTGAAAAGGATCCATTTTAATAAAATTAAAGCAAGGCCAGTATCAACACTTCTGTGGTACCACCTGTGGCCCATCCCTGGCTAGCTTGGCTTTAGCTCACTGAGAGCTCCTGAGGGTAAGAACTACGTTTTCTCCACCTGCATGTATTTCTGGTGGTCAACAGAATAAATCTTCTGCAGTGACACTATGGTGAAATCCCCAAAGCTAATGATCTTCATGTTCCTGGGGATTACTGATTGAAATCTACAGTTTAGTAACACCCTCTGCAACTCTTGCCTATTTAAAATCTCCTAAAACCAGTTTCTGCCTCTCTCTGCTGCCACACAGAGTGATCAGACACATCTGAAGAGGCCACCAAATGTGAGAATTTGGGATGTATTCACATAATATACTGGCTTGGCAGTTACACGGATTAAGAAGTTCCTGTCCCTCTTCCTCTTGCTGTTTCTTTCCAGGCCATGTTGCAGCTCCCTGCCTCCTCAGTTGTGCCAGAAGAGTTCATAGGCAATGATGTGAATTAGGCACAGAATGATTTGGGCAATAAATTAACCTTATTTTCTTCAGTTGTTTTTCCACAATGGAAGTGTGTACTAGAAGTTGAAAGTGACTTTTTCCTTTGGGATAATACAGTTTCCCTACACTATTGTGAGCTTGAATACACAATACCAAACTGAAAAAAAAAATCCACTGATTTATTTGAAACTGTCCGTAAGCCTAGAGAGTAGGAGGGACAGGTAGGCCATCAGAAAATGCCAGCTATACAGTAGACTCAGTGAGAGTCTTCTTTGGATAAGGACTCCAGAGCTAGATTCCCAGTCTTGGATGATTGATCCCAACACCTGTTTTCACCCAAACCTGCTACAGATTGAATGGTAGCCCCTCAAAATGACAAAACAAATGCAAAGCTTCAAGCTTAAGCTCCTTGGAACCCTATTGGGGATGTTTTTTCATTGTACAGACTAAAACCCAGAGAATGACTGGTCTCACTCCAGTGTCAGGCAGGTGTCCTCAAGTTTTGCATCCAGTGAGTGTTTATAATCAAGTGTGGTCTCACACAGATGGACCCCACAGTAGCAGCCCCTGTACCATGACCAGAGCCAGCTTCCCCTGCCCAGCACTTCAGAAGGGAGCCTGGGGTGGACGGCAAGCACAGGACCAACAGAGCTGCTCTTTCTCAGACAGTCTCGGACCATGTGTGAGGAACAGCATGGACTTCAGGTGCCATGAAGAAACCCCAGTTCCCCAGAGCATGAATGAGTTGGGGCAGGGGGGCTCTATATAAACACGAAAACAAAGTCACCTGCACTTTAGGGAAAGGTAAAGCCACCTCAGAGCTGAAGGACAGTGAACCGTTAGTCAGAAGAGGATCACACAGAAGCAGAGGAGAAGTACTCCCCTCCTCCTTGAGAAAGTCTAAGGCAAGAGAGTATGTTGAGAACTGGGCTGGTTTGCAGAATAGCACTCTTTGCTTGTTAGAACAAGCACTCCTTGCCTTTCTAACAGTGGTCAAGACACAAAAAGTTGATATAGTAAAATATATTCATTGTATCTGCACTGTTAACGTTCACAGACTACACTGGAGATTGTTTGACCATCCCTTAAGTCCTACAACATGTCCTAGGAAAGAAAGTTCTCAAGCAGAAAAGTCTAAAGCCACCGACAGGAAAGTGGTGTGCCATTTTCTGGAGGTGATAATAAAAAGTCAAGAGTTTTACAGGCATTGAATTTTGTCACAGTTAAAACTAAGAAACCTTGTAAAATGAAAATGAGTCACATAGCTGTGTGCTGTGTGGCACTTGCTGAAATAAGGACTCCAGTTATTTGTGTGGGGGAAGGGAAGGCACAGTTACTCTATTCTCCTGCTATGTTTGCTTAAAAAGTCCAGGGCATGTGATGAGTTGATCCTTTCCTATTTAATTACTCTGAATTTCCCTCTCCTCTAACACTGTAACTAGCCTTCTTGCAGGGGGAGTCCACTTCCAGCTCAGGTATTTGTCAATTTGTTCTTCCAAGGCTTGCAGTGAAGGGCCTCCTGATCTGTTGGAGGAATATAGAGTTGTATAGATGGTTTTGCAACTGTTTACAGGGACAACAGGGCCCTGCCACCCCGCTTTCTGGCTTGTCAGCTTCGCCTAGGTCTGTCACTCTCTACTGACCAAAGACAGAGCTTTGGGAGGGGAGAGCATGGAGGCTATACTGAGCCTTTTCTTGTGGAACAAGAGAGCATATGGAGCACAGACAAAGGGAAGAGGAAGGGTATAAGTAACCCTGATGTGGGGGGAAATAGAACTATATGGGGAAACAGCGTACAGGAGCTCATGGAAGGATACAAATAGATGGAAAGTGTTAAAAATCTCAGCAAGGAGAAGTTCTGAAGCAGATATTGCCCCATTTTACTCCAGAGGGACCTAAAGACAAACCAGGCTGACACCAGGATACAGACACCTGTGTGTGGACCCAGAAGCAGTTATCAACAATAAAGCTACTAAGGATAAGGGGGATTTGAGTGTAATTTGCAACGCTGAGGTAAGGCTGACCTAGCATCCTGGACCTGCACAACTGGGGCACGTGGAGACTGATGGGATCAGCTCATGCAGAAACAATTGCTTTCTAACTCTCCTCTTTTTAGGAGTGAGCTTTTCTGCCTCTTTGAAACTGTGGATAAATTCTCATCAGCAACAACGATATCAGGAATTAACACTGCAACATACCTAAGTCCCTGGATCTCATTGTGCTAAACATGACTCTGCCTCTTCAGCATGTTGGTTGCTCAGCAGACTTGGCATAAACAATTGGCATTGGTGGGGTGTCACAGTAGGGCAGCTTGTTACTGCTCATCAAATATCAGCGGTTTCCACTGTGCGCTGCAGAAGCAGGGAGAAAAGTGTCTCATCTCATCCAGTTCTTGTGTGCGATTGTATCAGCATTTTTCTGAGATGCAGTTAGTTGGCTTCTAGTACAAAACTGTCACTCCACCTTTGAACAGATGATAGTAACATTTCACCTACCCCCAACGAAAGAGACACTTGCTAGAGATTAAATCATAAACCCTGTCACCTTCTGCCAGTTTTAAAGTGCATGAAGTAATAACCCAGCATCTCTCTGGCAGTAAACAGCATGGCAATTAGTGCAGAAAATTCTCCCCGAAACAATTCTTGTAAATGAAATACCTGGGACCTCCCTTCAGACTAAAAAAATGTAACAGCAACAGACAAGAAGGACCAAGGACTTTCCAATGACATTTTCCCACCCTCTCCACACTCTTTCCCGACAGACATGGGAGCTGGAAGAAGAGCGCTGGGGCCTGCCACAGAAACCCTTCGCAGTGCTCTCCCCAGGCAGAGGAAAACAAACCTCCTGTGAGCTACCAAGGGACCAAGACCTCTGATTTTTCTGGGGAAAAAGTAGTCCCTTGCCAGCTCCCATGCATGCTACAAGTGCTGTGCTGATTTTCTGTCAATCAGATAAACGAACACCCAAACCAGGCATAGCCCATTGCTTCCCACTGCCCCATGCTCTGACAGCCCAGCACAGGCACAGCTCACGTTGCTTCCCCTCAGGGTGCATGTGGGGCTCTGGATGGTACCTTGGTCCTATTTCCTCTGGTTTTGTTCTTTTCAGTAAATGATTCCCTTTTTTTTCCCCTTCTTTTTTTTTAAAGCAGCCTGAACCCACACTAGACTTCATGCCTAACACTGAATGACCATTGAGTGTTTCTCCATCATCTTATCATCTTGGTGGACTATTTCTTCTACTCTTATTATTTCCAAATCTCAGTATAATTGTCAGCTGCTGAATATGGCTTAATGGCTTCAGACTGAGACAGGAGAGAAGCTTCTAAATATGAGTTTAGAAGCCACCTGGAAAACTGAGTAGCTATTTTACAAACCAGTCTGAGTTTTTGTAAGTCCATAGACTTTAGTCTTCACACTAAAAATACGCAAAGTAATAAAAAGAATTAGCAATACTGACTGGGCTTAGGAAGCAAATTCCAGAAGCTGGAAGCAGGCAATTTGCTGTGCTAGAGTGTTCACCCTTTGAGGACACTATGTCTGATTTACAACATTTACCTTTGACACTGCAACAAATTTTAGCTCCTAAATATTGTGGCTAGTATTTGAGTAACCCAAGCCTGGCAACAAACAGCTGGGCAGAAAGAGCAGAAAAGCATTCCTACATTGTGTCATGCAAATGAAACAACTGGGAGCTCCCCAAACCAGAAAATAGATCAGCAACATGGATGAAGGATCAGCATCCTGCCAATGCCACTGTCACATGGCACCTAAACCCCTTTGCCTTCAGACACAGAACCAGTGCTTCAGCCCTGGGTGCTGAGGGAGCTGAGAAAATAATCAGCAAAGGCAAGGCTGGGTCCCAAACATCCCTCTGAGCAACTTTCAAGAAGGCAAGAATCAATTACATGAATGATGGGTGCTGTAGGGATCTGCTGCAGACAAAAAGAGAGAGGGCTACACCACACACAGATGTAGTCTCAGTAGTAAAGCACTAGTCAATGAGAATAGTTTCCCTTCTTCTCATCTGCTACTCTCTACTTTTATTCCTGCTCCTGTTTCCCAGCTAGCCATAGCTAGCCCTCAGGCTACCTGCCAGCAGGCCATTCTCATTCACAAGGAGCTAAAGAGAAGGCACAAAGCCAGCCAGTCAGAAGCATATTAACCAGGCCTCACAGGCAGCAAGTCCCTTTCTGCTCTCCCTGAGTCCATTCAGGGCATGGATTCTTGCTATGCAGAGAAAGACCTTGGATATTTCAAAGCAGGAAAGGCATCTGTGCTTGCTTTTGTCTGGGGATTTAAGCACCAGTTATGTGTTTGTCCCAGAAGATTTAGTCAACAAGAGCTTTAGTGAACAAAGAAACACAAGTCAACCTGGACTGGAATGGGACTGGAAGGAAAGCAGATCAGGTTTCCAAAGTGGTTATGTAGGAAGCCATCATTAGATGCTGAAAACTGCTCTCAGAGTTTTGTGTTGGAGCTGAACTCAATATAATCAATGCCAGCTGTTCCATCAGTTTCAATAAGATGTTTGTCAGGCCCTTTGAAAGCAAACCATAAATTGGCACCAGTTCTCCCTTCCTGAAAGCAGCTGATGCTCTTTTTCCCTTCTAACAACACAGATTCTCACTTTCTGATGGATGTTGGACTGATTGCAGTATTCTGATGGCAACTGGTCCGTAGGAAAACCTAGCAAGAAACAAAATAGGAAAACCTTGCTTTCCACACTAATTACTCACAAGTGAGTTGCTGAGACTCAGGACTTTCAGCAACTCACCTGGTGCTCAGCCTTCAAGAAGCTACAGTGGGTGCAATTCCATCTGCCACGCAACAGCACTTATAGTAGCATTGAGGGTACTGAAGATGTGAAGGCTGGTATCAGCAAGCTCTCCAACCAAAACTGGTTGGTTTTGAGCATCCTTTCCATGACACTTAGGCTATACTGTCTTTGTTGTACATACCATAGAGCGGTCCTGGTCCTTGCTAAGCAGGGCAGGCTGCCTGGATGGTGCAGAGCTTATATGCCCTACACTCTGATTTCCCTGCTGAGAGACATGCCTGGTACCAGAGTCTGGGTTCAAACTAATGTGTATGCCATGCAACTGTTTGGGGCTGAGAGGCTGGAAGGGAATATTATGGATGCACCAAATCATCCAGGCTACAGAGAGGTAAAAGCAATGTTTGTTGCTCAAGCTGCAGAAGCACAGGGACAGATGCTCAGCCACACCCCAGCTCTCCTAAGGCACAGAGAGTTGGAAATACAGTCAGATCTCCATTCTTGGGGAGAAATCTTTAAGATGGTGCACTGCAGCAGTGGCTCTAATACAGTGTTTGATGCTGGCAAGAGGTGCTGTGGAGCTGAGGAGAAAGAAGGATACAGGGGGTAGAAGGAAGGAACCAGTCTAAATCATCTCCATAAAATCCAACCATTTCTGGCTTCCCAGACAGCTTTTTGGATCTGTAATAAGGAGTGGTTTATAGAGTCATCCTGAGACTGTTAAATGACACTAGGATTCAGGAAAATACTGCAAACAGAAGCCCTGCCTGTGAAATCTCTCAGCTTCCAATTAGGAAGATGCTGAGCTCCTACCCCAAGGCATTCTCACTGCAATCCTCAAACAGCTTTTGTGACTGCCTTTCCACACAGTCTCAGGGATTTAGGCACCAGCTTTATTATGGGTGTCTTAATTCCTATGACTTCTGAAAATCTCAACCACCATGCACATTTGCAATGGTCACACAGGACTGAAAATCACAAATTATACAGACAATTTAGTTACACATACAAATGATATTTAATGTTTCAGCCAGGAGGACTGGGCAATCTGGGTTAGAAAGGCCTCTGAAGAAGACCCTCACACCTATTTACATCCATTCTGCACAGTTACAGAGGCCTTTGAATTTCATGAGGGAACCATTTCCTCTCAAAAGGCTCTGAATTTCACAGTTCATGATGGGTGTTCATCTGATGCTCACTGGTTTGGGAAGGGTGCATGAAATGGATCAGCCTTCAATCCAAGGCATTCAATAAGGATGGAGTAGTTAATAGGGATTTAATTGTATAATTTAAGGCTAGTTTGGTTTTCAAAGGAGTTTTGCCACTATGTAATTTAGAAGCCACTAATTCTTGTTTGTTAATCTCTTAATATGCACAAGCCTTAAAATCTTTTGCATAAAAAACTTTGTGCTGGTCCTGGGCTCTTTGCTTTCTCAGGGCACATGTCTGCTGCTGAGCCTTGCACCAGGGAAAGAGAACTAAGAAAAGTAGACTTAGCAGAGTGCCAAGTGTCACAGCCAGAGAAGTTGGTCACCAACAGGCACGAAGCAACTTGTATGCAAGCTGGCAGGGCCCAGCTGCTGTGCCAGCTGCTGAACAAATCCTCTTCACTTCCCTCCCCTCTGCCGGGCTGCCTCCCACACGCTGGGCTGACAAGGGCTGCATTGCCGCATCCGACACTTCATTCCGTGCTTTGAAAGTCCAGTCTAATTGAGTGACAAAGTCATTCTGCCTTGCATCTCAGCAAAGGATTTTACTCTAACGACCCTTTCATCTTCTGACCTTCTCCTCTTTGTCCTTCCTGAAGCCTGGCTAGCCTGAGACCCAAAAGGGCACATGAAGGAGCAGATGAACCTTTCCAAAGGCACATCGTGTGCTCTCCCAGCCTCAGCCCTGCCAGTGCAGTTGGTGCTTAGGGGAAGCATCTGGTTGGGAATCAGGAGAGGGAACTGCCAGCACAGCCAGGCACCCTGGGAAGAGCCCAGCCCCTCCACAAACACAGTGCCATGCAAGAACCATCACTATCCTGCTCACGGCACTCTCCATCAAAGGACAAACTCTTCTCATGTTCCACAAGCAGGCTTTGGGTTACAACCACTTTGACCAGTCCTGTTCCCCAAAGGCTAAAAAATTAGGAGCAGGGCCCTCTTGCACAAACACTGCAAAAACATGACCTGGCAAGGTCCCTGTCCTTGCCTGCTTCCAGACTGAACACAATGTAAGAAAAGGGTGGAACAAAAAGTGGAGATGGGAAGGATAAGGCTTCCAGGAATCAGATAATGTTACTCAGGCTGGCTATACTGATGAGTGTTACATGAATCACCTGTTCAACTGCTTAGATCTGATGAGGCAATTTCTTAGAAACAAAAAGCAAGAAGAGTAGTAAAAGTTAAAAAATAATTTAAAAATACAGAACCATCATGAAGAATTTAAATAAGGGGAATCTAGTATGGTCCTTAGGTATATCACTCCCTGAATTTAGTATTAGTACCAATCTTGCCAGAAGAACAGTAGATCAATCTCTCTTGCACTGCTTTGCTTTCACAAACTTTGTCTTTAAGTTTTAGCATTCCTATCACTTCTGCAGAACTCTCCCTGCAGTCCCTTTTGCCATCTGCTCACATAGAAGAGAGGCAAAAAGCAGAATTGTATAGCCATCATGATTCCCAGTGATGGATGCCCAACTGTGTTTTCCTTTCTATTCTGCCTAAATATCCTCTTCTTCCTCTCACGATCCCCTATTCTCATCAGTTTAGGAGAGTACAATCCTGTCGTTGCCCACACCAAAGCGTAAACAAGCAATTTCTGAGACACTTCCCAGTTGGGATGCCACTGATTCAGTATGTGGTGTTTTCCTTCCAAAGTACACAGATAACCTCAGAAAGTGTCTATTTTTAAAAGAACCGTCAAAATGCCCTGTTAAAATTTTCATGCCAGTGTGGGTGATTCCTCTCCACCTCCCTGAAATCCCCCTGCTATCTTAAACTGGTGCTTTCTTTCTCCACCTCTGCCCTAACCAGCACAATCCACCCTGTAGACCATGCATCCTCCAAGATGGTCCCATCTGTTCTGTTACCTTTCCAGAAGAGGAGGGGGGAACTGCTGCTTGGGCAGCATGTAGTACTTATCACAGGAGTAAAGGACCAGTGTTCCCTGTGCCTGTGAACAGCTCAGCACTTAAACCTTCTCCATAAGGTAGGAAGAAGAGGTTGGTGCTCATCACAGAAGTCAAGTACTATTATATTATAACAGCCTGCATGATGGCCCCAACAAAGAAGGCTGGAATTGCCCAGCCTCAGTGATTAGACATGATTATGAAGTACTGAAAACACCATGTTAATTCCGCACCAGAAGTGGCTTCATTTCCATGGAAGACATTATAGACTTTACCCTTTGCAAATCTCTATGAAGAAAAGCATGGAGTAAATGTAAGTATAAATTGCAATATATCTTTATATTTATGTCTTATGCAGCACTATATTCACTGCTTGGTAGGTATGTACACATATATACATATTCAATGTATATATAAATATATAATATTTAAATATTATATGTTATATAGATTATATATAATATTTTTATATATATAAATATCAGAGGAAAAACCAACCAATGTATAGAAATTACTTTTCTCTTGCAATGAAGCTAATTATCAT
Organism: Calidris pugnax; assembly: GCF_001431845.1. NCBI lineage: Eukaryota > Metazoa > Chordata > Aves > Charadriiformes > Scolopacidae > Calidris > Calidris pugnax. Next base: position 15,565,937 of record NW_015090990.1, on the reverse strand, counting down.
CAGGTGAAATGCAAGGATTCTTTTTATTAGCTTATACCCTTCTGGAACGGGGATTTTAGTCTAAGAAGCAATGGCAGGCTCTGTTCTGAGGGTATAAGGGCTACTTTGCTCCTCATACTTTATTCTGTGCAAGCATCCGAAAGGAAACCATCTGGTCTGAAAGATGGCTATGCTATCAATTATCTGTGAGGATGCACTTTCAAGGGAAATGATATCCTTTCAAGGTTTGGCTAGTTTGTTTAGACAACTTTACCAGTGGAGAGTTTTCTTTTAGTTGCCTTAAGCGTGTAAAATTTCAAGACTGAATATTTTTGAAATAACAAAGTTAAAAAAGTCAAACAGGAATGTGAAACGCAAGCTGGCTATAGACTCTGCTATCAATGGCATACATTGTTCTGCCAGAAATCACTAACGGGGAGGTATTCAAATCCCTAGATAAGTATAGAGAGAATGCCACAGAGGAAGAGATGTCACCTGATAAGTTTATGGAGTGCAGAAGCCAGATGGGGGGACTAACAGAGGAAAAGTAGAAATAAGGATTTTGCTCCTACACACACCACAGAAAACTACTCATCCACAAAAAATAAAAGTGCCAGTACAGCCTGTGGGTGTAGCAGCTCAGAGACAGCCCCTCTCACCAAAACATGTCCAGCCTTGGCTCTGGCATCTACAACCATAGATACAACCATAGTCAAGGAAAAGAGTATTACATCTATAGTATTGACTGCTGATGTCTCTGCATCTCTCCTATCCTCTTCTGAAGGACTGGGAAACTGTGATGGGCAGGAACAGCTGGCTTAGCCAGGCTAGGTACAAGTTCCAGCCAGGCTAGGTACAACTTCCAGAAAAACTAAAGATTTGAGATCAGGAGTCAAATTTGCATGATCTCCAGGGCGCCAGACCCGCCTGTTGGAAATTCTCCATTATTGTCAGTATATCACAGGCAATGTAACGGCAAATATCTGCATTTGTTAGAATAAATAAGGCCTCTCACATCCCAAAAAGTGTTCAGCTGGGAGCAAATAACTAGTTCTCAAGATGTACTTCTGATCTCTCACAACTTCTGCCAGGGTCACGTCCATTTCAAAATATATTTCTTACATTTCTCAGTTTGCACTTGGGCCTCAGTTTGCACATTTAATGTTTAACTGCTTGATTTTATATCTTTATAAAACACTTGTAATGGTAGTTTCCTACCTGAACAGACAGTTTCCAACTGAACAGACAGTTGTTGTGTTCTTTCCATACAGCTAGAATAAACTGTTTCAAACTTACAGTAATTCTGATCTCTTTTTCGTGGGTTTTTTTTTGTCATCATGCAGCACAGTCTTCAAAATATATCCATAGCCATCACTTCCATTTGAAATAAGTAACCTGATTTTTAGAAAATACTTGCATTCTCACATTCTACACATCTAAGGAACTCCATTAAAACTGACTGATACCACCGCCATCTTACTCACCACCAACTGGATTAGTCAGCTATAGCTCAGTTCCTCCAAGAAGGGTGAAAAGCAAGAGTAAGTATCAGTTGCAAGCACTTAATTGAACCAGGAAACTACTAAGTACCTCTAATTACTGATATGTGTTTTTACCTGCAGCTATTAGTTACAGCTGCTTCTCATTCTTGTGTCCTGGAACAGCTGTGCTGCTGCCATCATTTAGGAAAAGTCCTGAAGAGGACAACTGCAGCTTGATAAACCTTCTTAAACCTTCTGTGATCTACCAAGAGTTTTTCTTGAGACCTTGCTGCAGAACATACACATCTCTGTACTAGCATCAACCTTTCACTCCATCCAGATCCTCCAAATACAAAGGGCAAGTTCTGCCTGAAGATCTCTTCTTCTGAGTGCAGTCAGATACCTATCTCAGCATTATTTCCAGAATATGGAAGTACAAGTAGTTTTAGGGCTCTGGAACAAAACCACTGCAGCCACCTAACCCAGGATGCTGATCTCATGTGAGTTCACTCTTCAAGCTCAAATTGTTCCAAGAATTGTGAAGGCTAATCTTTATGTCAGTAAGCTTTATGCTAGACCAGATACTTTTGATTTGCACCACGTGAATCAGGTATCATCTCTCCAGAGTAAATCAGGGAAAAAATATCAGCAGTTCAGCTGGGTGGCATGGGTAATCCGGATGAAAATGCACTCTTACGTACAGAGGGAGCAAACCACAAGCAGCAAAACCCACCATATCCCCACCCTCTGCCCTAGCAATGTCCTCAGACATCGTTCCCAAAGACTGAGACGTGGTTATTGTCCATGCTCACCCAGAGCCTGTTCTGTGAGCTTTACTGCCATTCTAGCACGGGCTTTGTGCCATTAGCTATCGCTAACCAGCAGCCAACAAATACAGGTCTGTTTGGGCTGATCAGCTTGAATGCATCCCATCCCCTGCCTCAAATCCCCCATTCATTAACAGTATGCAGCATCTCTCCCTTGAAGTCTTCAACCAGGTCATCAGATCTGGTCCATACAGCACCCGGCACTGACCTGAGCAGCATGATGAGATGTGGAATCCACAGGAGGCAGGAACTGCAGTATCTTACTCCTGGTCTGACACCAACTCATCAGATCACCTTGGGGATCCCAAGTCATGCCTCCTCTCCTGAGTTTTCCCAGCTGTAAGATATGGATAATAACGTCCTTTGAAGTCTATCCAGATCCTTTGATAAAGGATAAAGATTTTAAAACATTATTCTTGACTGCACACTCTCCAGGACATGGATTGCGTCTTTGGCATGGGAAATCCTCTAGCACACCACAAGTGCTAACAGTGCCCCAAAGAGAAAACAACAAAACTCTGCATCAGCTTATCATTACAGGCACTGGAAAAACACACGTTGGTTGCTGATACACTCTTGGATTTTGGCAAGCCTGTGTGTTATTTCTGAACACAATCACAAATTGCTTTGAGTTCAAAGAATTATTCAGCACTGCTCAGGGTTATCTAGGAGGCAAGCCAACCTCCGGCTGTATCACCCTGTGTCCTTGGGAATATTCCTCCGGTTTGATCTAAAGCTGAGTGGATTGTGAAGACACACAGCTGGGTTTCTGGACATCATCTAGTACTATACATGCTCCAATCAATGTATTTTACTTGCCAAGGAGAATTTTAATTTTGTTATTTAGGAGAATGAATGGATGTAATGGGTATTTACATTGGCTCCGTGCAATCATTTTTTTTATTTTCTTCCCTTCGATTAAAGATCACATAATATTTGTACTAAAGCAGCGATGACCGAAGGAGCACACACAGCTCCAACTCAGAACGGGGAGGGTCGTTCTTATGTCACTGCTGTCAACTTAGGACAAAAACTGCGATGAATAGGAAAAAATAAATAAATCTTTTGTTTTCAAAGCTAAATAGCCAAAAATGCAGCTAGAAAAGTTCCATAAAGGTTTAGCTTTCAGCAACACATAGTGGAAACAAAGCTGATTCCTCCTCTCGCTGTGCCCCCTGACCTCAGAGTTTTATATGTCACTGCCTAGAAGGCCTCTAGTCACGGCAGCCTCTGTGCATGGCTTTCCCAGGACTTTCAGGGTTTTCCTCGGGGGATGCTTGAGTGGGGGAGAAAAGGGCTTTAGCGCTAGCCTTCGATTTAAAATAGCAGGGGGAGTTTACTGATTAATATTCATGAGGAGGGAACAGTCTGCTTTTTGTTACCGCAGCCGTTTCCCATGCAAGGTGGGTTGAGAGGGAGGAATACATTAAGGAACATATCCTACTGTCAGAAGTACCACCACCTTTAGAGATACAGAGAATCAGGAGCCTAAGCAGAGCTCAGATGGTAAATATTTAACAGGGAAAGGACTTGTCTTCTCTTTCTGCCTGTATATATTAAACTCATTCTTTCATTTTAACAAGGGAACTGTGTTTCCCTGCCCTCTCTACCCCCGCTCCTGCCCCCTACTTAAATTCTGGGCCTAAATGGATAGATCACAACATGCTATAAATCCCCTCCACCACTAACACAACTGAATGTATTTCCCTGTTGGTTTTGAAAGTCACAGCTAGTCCTCCTCTGGTGGGAAATGTTACTTCTGTTCACTGGGGCACAAGGAAGAGCAGGACTGGTTCGCTTGTACTTACACCAGAAAATTTCTGGTATATATAACCCAGCTGAAATCCATGATTCTCATACCTGTCTAAAGCTGGCATATGAAAAAAGCACAAACGAGGCAACATTTTTCAAATGCAGGTGCTGATTTGGGGTGCCTCTGAGTTGTGGGCATTCAGCTCAAAATACACTGCTTCTCATGCAAAAGCACAGAGCACGGTCCTCCCTTTGACTTCCTCAGTCCTTCTGGCACCTCCATCAGCATCTGAGTTCAGGGATAGCAGAACCAGGAGCAATTTCTGAAAATGACAGTGAAGGGTCCAAAGCCTCTCCTGCGAGGATAAGCAAGGACTCCTTCATTTCTGTGCAATCACTGGGAAAATACACCAGCTCATCCAGCAAAGTCAGCTATTATTCAGTAACTCCTTAGAGATAAGAGATTGTAAGAGCTGCGGTACACCTCCATTTCCGACACCAGAAGTGGATTTGGGGAAGTGCTGATAGACCTCTTCAACAACAAATTTATGTCTATGCTCCTGACCCTATAATAACAAGATAGGAGCAAAGTAGCTGAGGGGGCATCTGAAAGAATTAGCATTTGACATCTTCTCCTGTGCTGAGTGAAACAAACTGTGCTGGCAAAACCACGTTGACTGACTGAGCACCAGAGCAGTACATGGGGACTCCCAGGACCTTGCAGATAAAATGAGCCCTGTGAGCTCATACACTTGAAAATGTTGACCCAAGCTGATCAGGAGCAGACTACAGCAGCGCACAACTGAGACCACATCTGGATGCCAAGAGAGCATCACCCTGACTGTCACCTTTTCTTCTTACCTCCACAGAACAAAAGAGCATTAGTGGATCAAAAATGGCAAGGCATATGGTCTGTGTAGGGGGCAACAAGGGCTATACTCTGAGAGCCAGGTTAGCTCTGCCACCAGCTGCTGGCAGAGCCTGGGGTCAGGCTGGGGCTGGATGAACTGTGATCCCGGATCAGCCTCACTGTTTTGACAGATGTCCTTAGACTAAGTGCAGTTAAATGGATCAATACAGCTAATTCACCTGGGTAGGGGGAGGAAGGGATAGGGGAAGGAAGGAGAGAAGAGAGAAATGACCCGTTTCACCTACAGCAGCTGTCCCTGCCCCAAAGGCCCTGCACCAGTGCAATACCCCTCTATTCCTTCAAGATCCAGTTAGAAACTTTTGCCAGTAGAAACATCCTGGGTTTGCACTTTTACATAGACAAAACCATGAGGTAGCTGTACCAACAGAAGTAGTTTTGTTCGTGTAACCTCTGTTTCCTGGGAACTGAAACATGTCACTTTGGCAAAGGACATCTACTACCATGAGAAGCTTCATTTCCACTGCTCAGGCAGCAAAGCTGCTCTGGCAGTGCAGATAAAGCAGACAATGAGGCCCAGAGTTCCTTGCCGAAACCAGAGAAGCGAGGTTAGAATTTGGTGTAAGGATGACATGAAGCCTAAGTAGACATTGAACGCAGATAAGAGTAAGTTTTATCACCACGCCAGCCAAGGCTAAGAAGAAAGGAACTTTCCAAACATGGCTGGGGAAAGGAGGGTACGGTGCCCCCTGCACCATCTCCCTGACCTTGACTCCAGTCCGCTCCCAGCCGGAGCAGAGCACGCTTTGCTGGAGCTGTTGCTTTGAAGAACTGCGCCTGACTCCGAGCTGATTGTGAATGCAGAGCATGACTCATTTTAAACAGGTAGGCCAAGAAAACCTCCATCTCTCTGCCTTTAGGGACCTGTTTCAGAATACAGAGGACTTACCTTGAAAATGTTTTCCATACTGTTTGATGTTGTGGAACCGTCAGTGGGAATACTGAGAGCATTAGATGCCTGGGTGGCTTATTGATTTGTTCTACTGTTATTAAATTGGCTAAAGTTCATTCAGAAGTTTCCCTTCCCCACACTCAAATACTTATTTCGAATGCTGCCTTGAGAGGGGCAAACGGGGGAAAAAAAAGAAGGGAACTTGAAAGTTGAAAAATTTATCTAAAGAAACCTGTGATGTGAAAATGGACTTCATAAAAAGTATATATTATTTATATCACTAACATAGTCTTCTGGGTTCAATATTTCTTGCTACTTAAATTCTGGGAAAAGGTGGGTTTGTGTATGCATGATGTTTCTAATGACCACACGCACACATACGTGTGTGTGTCTGTGTACAAGGAAGAGAGACCTGAAGAGAATAAGAATGAGTCTACTGCAGACAAGAATATTTTTTTTGTCAACCAAAGAAATAAAAGAAAACTTAGACCATTGACCTTTTTTTGTGAGTAAGAAAGTTGAGAATTACATTCTTGGTAACCTATACCCATGAAGTAATGACAGACAAATTAAATGGCTGAGGTCACACAAGACCAGTCCAGACTTTTCCCCTTCCCCCAACAGTAAGATTAGACACCCTGGGAGATTTCCGAGAAACTTTACAAATTGAAGTAGAAGCTGTGAAAACCGCCAGTGCTCAGCAGCTCAGAAAAGGACCCTGGGGTTTCACGAGGGCAGGGTATGTATGACTCAGGCCTGGCTGAAGGAGCATGGAGAAAGAAGGGGGGCAGCACCGGTGCTGTCATGTCCTGGGTACTCCCCCAGTACAGGTGGGACCTGCTGCCAAACGGGCTTGGGACGGGTTGGGGAAAACTAAAGAGGGGGGATAAGACCTGAGTATCTCCTTGGATCTAATTCCAGATTTATCCATTCTGATATGACCCAGAGATAACTCTGGGTCATAGTTATCTCTGACTAGATAACTATGACTTGTATCTGTCAGAATAGGTAGGAGACCTGAATTTGATCCCACTCTTTGCTTCTTCTGTTGCTGAAACAGAAATTAATTTCCATGTTACTAACCCTAATGATACTTAACTTTTGTTATGGTCTCGATAAGAGAGCAGGAGAGATTTTGAGATTTTTTTTTTCAAAAAAAACTTTTCTCCACCACCTCTGGTCCTTAAGAAAAACACCACAGATGTCATCTTTTACAACTATACAATTTTTCTCTGAAAAGTTGTGATAAAACAGCTTATTACCCCTCAGCACAACATTTAAAGGCACAAGTAGGTTAAAACTGATAGTTCTTCCTGATGTTTAATTTTGGACATATTTTAAGATGCATTTGTGTTTGAATGAGATCTTTTTTTAAAAATCATTAATTGAAGCTGTCTGGTTCTGTCATCCTGCCCTCCCATTCTCCACCCAATGAATCAGTAAATTGTAACAAGAGAATCTGGCTAAACAAGTTCCTAATTCAAACGCCATCTTATGGACAAAGAAGTCTTTGAAAATAGTATCCGTCATCTGGCTCCTTGCGATGGAGTGGAAAGTTGTGTTTTTACTGTTCACGGAATTCATCTCTCCCTTCAGCGCCGTCAAATGTGGAGTGCGGGGCAGTATGAGAAAGGGGAGTTCAGGGGGAGGAGAGGGAAGGGGGAGGCCTCGGTCTGAGGATCCCAGGGCCAGCAATTTCCTGCCCATTAACACAGAACTACTGATAATATTTCTCCCAAGAATAGAGTTCCAGATAAGGAGAAATTTTATACTGGTTGATTTCAGGTTGCTGACAGAGCGTCCTTTTCTAAGGTCCAGTCGTCTTCTTGCTGAAGTGCTTGACTTCAGTGCAAGCAGCTCGGGGTCTCAGAGTGTGCACAGGCCAGGCTTGCTTTGATCACAGAAATTAGATGATTGGCAGAAGAGTCTCACTTCCTAAGAGGCGCAAATTTCAACAGCAGCCTCTAAAGTTGAGCACACAACTTGTCACAGCTGTATTTGTGCGGGTGTCTCCAAGCTCCAGCTCTCCCTGCCAGCCCCGTTTGCGCTCACAGGCAGCACTGCAAAGTTCACTGTACAGTGCTACAAAACTAAATTAATTACCCTGTGTAAAGTGGATTCAGAGCCAAGCACCGTGCTATCCATGGCAATAAATTAACAAAACAAAATAATTCTGACTGTTAGTAATCTATAAAACCAATTTCAAATGTGTCCATTAATAACCTTATAAAGCAACCTTCTCTTGACGTGTGGCATTTTCAGGTTTTTTTGCTTTTCTTTTTCAGTTGTTGGAATACCTGAGAGCAACAGAGCACAAGGGAATCAGCATAAAAGCCGTTTGTTCCAAGTATAAATGCACAGGGCATTTTGTGTGAGGAGACCAGACCCTTTTCCTTTACTCTTCTGCATCTTGTAGCTTCTTTGAGGAGGCTGGTGGGAAGAGGTTAAAGGTTACCTAGAGCTGCCAGTAAGAGTGAAAAATGGTGGGTAGTGCCCCTGTTCTTGACTGCGAGTTCCTTTATTTCCTTTTGTCATGGCAATACCTTCCCAGGGAAGGCCTGAATGTTGCAAATTAGTGTTCCAACTTATCTTTCTAATTACCTCTTCAGGTGTAACAGTGAGCCAGCTGCTTGCATGAACAAAAGAAACTGCTCAGTAGTGTCTGTGTATTGGCATCGGCTGCAAACTTTTTTAAGGCTTATCAAGTACCTGGCTTGCTATTAAACAAAAACAGTAACAGGGTTTTTCCCCTTTTCCTGGGGAAGTAAAGATCTTTCCCTGACAACTTCAGCCCGATCCAAAAAATTCTGGGAAGAAATCTCATCTTATACCAACATTTCTGCAAACGACACAATTAGGAGAACGTCTGATAAAATCAAATATGTGAGCTGAGCTTGAAGAAGCAGGAATTGTGCACTGCTAAAAATGAGAGAGACAGAATTAAATCCCTGAATGCAGAGCTGGGGAAGCAGACTTCTGCTAGAGTTGTGTGAACAAGAGCTGCAGCTTTTATTTTCTGCCGCATGCTCCTTGGGCACAATGGAAAACTCCCTCTGATGGGAAAGAACGATGATTTCAGTGACCACGCATGAAAGAAGTCTCAGGAGAAACGTTCATTCCTTGTGCTTGTTCAGAACAGAAACCTTGGAAACTCGAAACAAATTCCCAGGAATGCTGTTGTCTGTCAAGTGCTCAGGCTGCCTCCAAGTACACAACTCTTCCTGGGAAAGAGGGTGCTGCCATGGAAGATTCCTTCCAGGTGAAAAAAGCTGTGGTGTTCTGCAAGAATTGTCACCAACAAAGAATTGCAGAGACTCAAAAGACAAGACAAAGAGATAATAGACCATTGTTTAGGACTTTATATGTAATCATAGACAATACAGACTGAGCAGGATACCAAACCAATCCTGACAGATGATGCTCCAGCCTCTAGCCAGGGAAGAGAGATTAGGTTAACCCAACCAAAGCTGACCTAAGCAAGCTTGTGAATCAGCCAGGCACATGAACTAAGGCTTGAGAATCTGATTCAAAGTCTATTGTGGTGGAAAAAATCTCTTACTGAGCACCATCAAAGCAGACTGAATTCTTACTAACAATATAAACACACACACAAAAATATGTACTTACATGGGATTTGTGGCCAGACAAGGTCCTTGTCAAACTATATGCAAGTATAGAGTGTGAACTGCAGCAAGGTGAAAAAGCCCAGTGCAATGGACACGGGATTTGGATTTACCTATAAATGTTGACTTATTATGCCTCAAGCTTTTTTGTGAATATGGCCATGAGAGTGTATGAGTTTTTATTTTTGACAGTGACTGGAAAATCCTGTCACTACAGAAGTGTTTTCAGACATAGAAACCCTACAATGGTATGTCAAAAAAACCCCAACCAGTTTCTAGGTAACAGAGAAATGGAAATTCTTTTTCTTTATTTTATTTATGTTCCAGTGGGTGTGTCTATGTTATTATTGTGGTCCACAGCAACAGTAAAATCTTGAAGTAAATGCAAACCCCCTGAGCATCCCCACTTAATAGGAATTGGTTTGCTTTGCAAAGTGGTTTTGGTGTCCATCAGCTCGATTCTTCCCGGAGGATGCTAAGCCAGAACTAGAACTGGTTTGGATGCAACCTAACGAGCTCCAGTCCATTATGGAGACCTGAGAGTCAGAGTCAATTTGTCGTCCTTTGGAGAGCTTCAAAACACATCTTTGGTGGCAACATTTGGTTCAAGCAACCAAACCACCTAGTCCAAAGAAAAACTCCCATACCACTAACAGGTTAGATGTAGGGGTCTCAACACCAAGTACTGATACTTGGTTCAATATACCAATCCACCCACGTTGTAGTAAATTACTTTAGACACAGCCTAACTGACTCAAAAGATGCCTACTGTTTGCTATTCCCTAATGAAGAGCTGCAGAGCTGTGATTCTAGCTCATAACAGATTATTACAGCCAAACTATAATAAATAAACCAATGTTTATGCCAAGTCACAGGGAAAAGTGTGGCAGATTAGGCATTCATTAGAGATGAATTTCCAAGCTATAGACTGAACAAAGGACAGACGTGATACTAAAGTTTTCTCTTAAACTCAGAAGGTTCTGGTCATATTATGACAACAGCTAATGCATTCTTAGTGGCTTTTCACGTTTAGCTAATCCTGAATAACGTTATTAAAATTACAGTTTCCCTGTGTATTTTCTGTTTGATTGATAGTTGAACATTATCATCTCGCCACAGAATAAGAAGGAAAAGGTGAAATTCAAAGTGTTTTTAAAAGTTGATTTCAGTATCACCCACGGAGAGCTCTTTGATGGGTGCTGGTGTTGTAGCATCAGAAGTAATTCAGTCACCCGATTAGTTCATTCAAGTCCACACTCAGACAAAGCGGTTGTTTTTCCTCTCTCTCACACCTTAGACTTAAAAAAATCACTTGTCAATGTCAGGCTTTATAGATAAAAGGTAAAACCTCCTGCACCAGAGGCAGAACTGTTCTCCTAGAAGGCAGAGAACTTTTTTCCAACTATTATTACATATATGGGATAATAAAGACATCCTGGAAAATTCAGATAGCTTCAGGTATCAGGAACACTTAATAAAAAATACTGCAAATATTTCTATATGTAGCTTTTCATCATACACTATTTTGTGTGTTTGTACAGTTCAAGAATATACGTTCACATCATGTGAACAGAGCTGATGCCCACACTGAGAATTTTCTTTCCTTTTTTGCATGTAGGATTATTCCACTTGCTAAAAGCTAAATTCTACTGAAGATTACCTACATTTACTGCATTATTATACAGCATCTTCCCTAGAACTTAGGTTCTAAGAAGGCTCTTAGAAGGCTGGGACATTGCATACTATAGGCAGAGATATGTACAGGTTTACATTATAAATTTCAGCAGCTTAATTTCAGTGACAGGCAGCAACAGAATGGCAGCCAGGTAAGAGTCCTGGTAAAAGCACGTTACTTGAAGGATAAAAAAATAATCCTCCTTTTTCTTTCAGTTTCAGAGAGCAGGGGACACAATCCTATTAAGCTACATACAGTTACTTAATTTACGTGAGACTGTATGTCTTGACACGTAAGAGCCTCCCTCTCTTTGGTGCAGAACAGCTGTACATCCAGCTGATTTCAACAAGCACAGCAGGGGCTTTGCATGCCGTGGGCTCAACCAATGACCAGCAAGACTATGTGAAAATGGACTTCTGGAGACCATAATGTAACTTTTAAACCAGAGGCTGCCCTCCCCACAAAATGTAGTTAAGGCAGGTGAATTTTTAATACCAATTTTACACAAAGATAAGAGAGGAATTCAGATCTTGCCTTGTTCCAGTTCCATATGCTTCTATAAGAGGGCAAGGATCTGGCTAAGCACTTTGATTTTCTGATTGGAAGGCAATCTCCAGTGAACTGCTCTTCCATCTCTTCCTACCCGGAGTTACCTCCACCCTGCTTACAGAGAGGAAAAGCTGAGAAACAAAAGGCCCTCTTTCCATTGCCTTAATGCAATTCCTAAGCAGCAGGTTCATGATCCAAGATGAGCCATCTGCCAGGGAAGAAAGACAGAGGGTGAGCAAACAAGGCAGGTACAGAATAAGGCCAGCCAAAACTCCACCAGAAAGTCATGTTTACACCTGAACACAGCTGTACAGAGAGAGGAAGCAGGGAAAGCACGGAATCCTCTTCCAGCCCTGTCATTAATTAAGTCTTGAAATATGATTTTTGCGTGTCTTTGAGAGATTAAGGCGCTGTGTGCCTTTGTGCCACATTGCCCACAGCCGTGGGAGGGGTCCAGGTCAGAAGCCCCTTTTGCAGCACCCTGGTGGGGTGGGGGGAGCCAGGGCACCCCAGGTCTCCCCACTCACCTCTGGGCAGCAGCCACAAAGCCAGGCCCTCCCCTTTGGGATGGCAGACCCATAGGTGTTCACTCAAGTTACTGTGTTTATTCAAAGCCCCAGCTGCAATCTGTATTTCTCATGTGGGAGAGCAGTGACTTCCACAGCCATTTAAAACAGGAAATTCTTCTTTGGCATATTTCCTGGTTGTTTTTTTAAATTTTGGTGGATTTATATGCCGCCACTTATCTAAGGGGACACGAACAGCCCTGGGAAGGTGTTCTCCTCCTCTAGTCCTAGCAGCTAGGGCTCTGGGGAGCCCAGAGTGATGCCCTGTCTCCAGGCAGTGCGGGGCTGCAGGCTGCCTACAGAGGGAGAGTGAACGGGAAATATTGATTATTATTTTTGTTTTATTTTCTTTTGTTCAATTTTCAGTTTCAGCAGCTGCTCCATAGCTCAACCAGATCTCCTTCAGTGCCTTCAGACTGAGTGGCCACAAACCCTACCCTGGAGCCCAGGACAGGCGACTGCTTTTTTTTCCATACACTTCTTGTTTGGGGAAGTTCGAGAGGACAGTTGGCCTGATCCAGTCTCCTGGCTACTCAGTAATATTCAGTAAGAGAATTCAGGTAGTCCCAGATATCATGAACGCAAATAAATGAAACTGCTACACATAGATTTGCCACTAAGCAAACACAATGACTTAAGAGGAGATTATAAACCGGGAAAGAAGAGAATGTGGCATGTAAAAAGTACTTCAAACGTTGATCCTGTGGAGAACTTTACACTAATTACTTTTGAGAAATGCTGAGAATGAAAGGCTGCATCAATATGCTAACATTACTCACAGCAAAGTGTGGTTTTAGACTGCCACACCATTCATCTTCTGCCTGATCTCTCTGCATCTTGCAGACATCCAGCAGACAGATTAGAGCAAGGCTAACACGTCTGGGTTTAATTGGACATGCCCTCTTCTGCCCACAGATTTTGTCTGGAAGGAACGGAGAATCTGAGGACTTTCTTTACCTTTATGCAGGATTTCTGGGAGTCCAATGGCCCAGCTGGAAGTACTATGCGGGAGCAACCCCAGGTTACTCAGTGTCCAGAAACACCAGACATTTCTACAGCATCTGCACAGATCAGCTGCAGAGAGCCTGCAAGTGAGTCCAACACTTCCCGGAAGTGTCAGAGGGGCTTGTGGTGCATGTTGGAATCAGCTGTGAAGCCAGGGCAGAGTAAATTCAACATTTCCCAAAGCACTGGATTTGTGGTGCATGTGCAGACCATCTGTGCAACGCACACATGATCTTCTGGCACCACCTTATTATGTTTATTCTCAACAATGTCTTTACCAGCGTTCTGTGGAAAGAAGTATGGCAGCTCTAGACCAGAAAAGAAGCCCAAGGAAAAAAGGTCTGATATGAAACCTGACAACCATTTCTGCTCTAATTAGGAATAAATTTCTGAACTTGCCTCCTAAGAGCTACAATGCTAGTGTACATGGACCCATCCCATGCTGGCACCATCCAAGCAAACTGTTAGTATGAAGGCTGCAAAAAATATCCTTCTGGGAATCTATTTGGGAGGGGTAGGGGATGTTCAGCTGCTGGATATGAACAGAAAGAAAAGGTTACTAAGTTTTACTTTTGTTAGAAAGTAAAATGCAGCAGAAACTGATTTTTGGTGGACATCGGGGTGAACAGGAAGATGCAACTAAACCTTTATAGCCTCCTTCTTGCTTCTGAAATAACTAAAAAAAAAAAAAAACTAGAGCAAGAAGAAACTGCAGTACTTTTAATCATCACCAGCAGGTCTTTAACCTCACAGGAAACAGAAAAGGAAGGACAGATTGTAAAATATCCAGGCAGACTAAAGGTCATTCTTCTTTCCCTTGGGATGAAACATTGCATCTCGCCTTAAGGACAAATATGCATCTACTATATACATGCTGTCACACAGAACATCCACATCTCTTCACTGTCACTCGATAGTGGCACACCAAGTTTACATTTGGAAACAGAGATAGGCACGGCAGCGGTGAGCAAGCAAGCAACACGATAGACAATGAAAAAACCCAAGACACTTCCCCAGAGTGACAGAACGATTGAGCCAAGCCAGACATATTTAGTGGCTCTGCAGTTAAAATTATGTACGTTACATCAAAAGGTTATTCTTGTGGAGCCTGAGTCGGGAGGTAGGAATTTGGTCTGATGAAGCAGCCCAGAGCAGAATTTGCTTCCTAGAGCTCATTCGCTCTTCCCTTCATAGATTTTGGGCAGCTCATAAAGCCTGCAGGACACATAACAACAGCAGAGAGCTCACCAGACTGGCTGGGATGGTCACAGAAGGCTGAGGGGCAACCAAACACGTGCCACCCCTGCCACACCTTTTCACCAGGGTAAAACACCTTGGCTGAAGGACAGCTGGACACTTTCCTGCCTGAACACATTCCTTCATGCACAGACAATTTCTTTAGGTTCTTGCAGTCAGTTTCTCCATTTTCCAGCACCTATCCTAAGCCCTGCCAGGGGACACTGGCTGACAGTATGGCTGCAGAGCTACCAATGTTGATAATTTCCACATCAAGATGGGACCTTTCTTCTCTTGAAAGCCGGGGGACCAACAAGGGGTGAGAGGTACTCAGAGCTGAGTGCTCATTCCCTCAGGGCTCCATTGAAGAAGGGACCACTTCAACTGACCACTCTATACAGGGATTTTGGGATCTGCCCTTCCCGGGCCACTGGGTCATCCAGGGAACCAGGAGGGTTCCCACTATTCATAGCTAGGAGCACAGAAGAGGGAGATTTTCATCTCCAGCTCTTTGTGCCTCCAGAAGAAGGGTGGAGATGGGCCTTCCAGCAACACACCACTACTACTAATGAGAAGGCAGAGGGGGAGCTGTGGGCAGAAAGGAGGAGGTTGAACACGTGGATGGTTCTTGCTGCAGTGCTTCAGGACCTGCTGCTTACTCTTACATGCTGGTAATCTCCTTAAGCAGCAGGAAAAGAGAATACTCTGTAAAGCTTCTCTTAAATGGGACATTATCAACAAACACTCTTTGATAATAACATTTAAATGCAAATGATAAGAAATGATGATTGAAACCATTAAGCGATCAAAACCAGTCAAGGGTGTTGTGCTCCCTGTTGCAGGGCCAACTTTCACACCCTCCATGGCAAGTGCTGCAGAGAGGCATGAGGGTAAGTGGGCAGAGGCAAGTCACACCACACTTAAACGTGGAGATATGATGAAACTCTGGGTCCCCAAGCCTGCCTAAAAAAATACTTGAAATCCTTGAGCCTAACCACCTGACATATCAACATTTCAAAATACAAATTGCCAGTAACGCCCTTGTCCGAGGCTGGAATCTGCATGGTCTTTGCTGCTGCCAGGGACAAAGTGCCAGGACTCACCTGCACACTGCAAGAGAAGGCAACCACCTAGGAAAGATGCTGCCAAAGGCTAACCTGAGCAGCTGGCATAGGGACAAATATCTTGTCTGGGGGTAAATATCCCGTACAGAGATGCTGCTCTCTCCACCAGCGCATACCCCACTGTGCAGCTGCAGTCCTTCCCATGAAAGGCATCCACCATCAGGGCAGCTGTGTCAGGGAGTTTGGAGACAGCTGTTCAGGTGAGCCCTAACATCTAGGGCAAAATCCATTCAACACCTCATTGTCACAGAGTGGAGAAGGCAGCTCCCTCCTCTTGAAGTTCCTCTCCTGCAGCTTATGTAGATTCCTTTTCTACTGGCTGAGAGCGCTGAATCGCTCGCTGAGGACTTTCAGGGAGGCAGAGCCTGTTTGGCCGGGATGGGAGGACAGGGCCAGGAGAGGTGATGGAGGCAGCAGGGCTGCCATTCTAGCAGGACTGAGGCGCTGGGGTAGTTCGAAGCACCCTGCCCTGCTGCACCCTCCCTGGGAGCCACAGGCTCAGGGGCTATGGGGACAACGGTGCCACCAGCAGCCAGTGACTATTGCTTTTGGAAGCTGGTGCCATTGTCCCAGAGGAAGCCTTTGGCAAAGACTGGCACCGAAGTTGTTAACTCTCCCTCAGGGGAACAAGCTACGGATTTCACATCTTGAGAAGGCCAGGCTTTCAGCAGCCACACTGCAGAGGGTGGGGGACACAAATCCCTTTAGAGACAGCCTGAATTGCAGCAGCACTGAACAGCTTGAGCTGCAGAGGGGCCAGAGGAATCTCTCACTGCTCCACACCCTGTAAATCCTTTGCTAATTGCTTTATTGCCATTATTTGTGAAGATAAAGGAAAAGGATTAATTAACTAAGAGAGAAGAGCACACATCTCCCTGGATGGGCTTCATTAATTGATATGGGAGGGAGAAAAATCAATTAACAAATTCCTTTGCCTTCCTGATCAGTCTGGAAACAGAGCTGTGGTACTTTTTGGGGAGGATTGTGAATGGCAAAAACTAGCCCACTCCCCCAGCCAGCTGCAATTCATTCATTCAGCAGTCTACAGTTTACATCACTTAACGTTGGTGGTGTTACGGCTGTGCTTTGCAGATATTTTGCAATTCTATGAAAACAGGCAGAAACATAACAACATCAGTGAGGTGAAGCTTCTGGGCACCAGCTCTCTTTAATTTTGATGTTTCAGTCTTAGCAGAAAGCTACTTGATTATGGCACAAAAAAATATAGCTCTAAAGATAATTATAGCATGGACACTGGCGTCCCCTGACATTTTAAGATGGCACAGGATTTTCTGCAATGTATGAGAAGGAGCAAAAGAAGCAGAATGGACAATAATACCACATATTGAATGTATTCGTATCATTCTTCTGTCTTGAACCTTTATACAAATTCGGAGCTAGACCCAGACACAGGAATCTACCCAAGATTCCTTTCGTGTGGCATATTAGTTGAAGGAAATGAATGGTCCCCAGGGATAAGGCCTCAGAGGAAAGGAAGTATTTGATGAATGAGGTTAGAAAGGTCTCGGTGTAGCTGTGTCATGCCTCGGTAAGGGCTTCTCTAGACAAGAATGATAGTGGTTTCCATTGCCTACACAAACAAGGGAGGATATTCAGCATCTGTGTTGCAATGTATAAAAAACAAACGACAACAACCATCAAAAACCCAACTCACCCTACTTCTACAGTTTCACCTAAAGCATTTGGAGTAAACCAGATGTAATATATTCGATTGTTTAAGCACTATAAATCATTACTTTGTGTTAAAAACACAGATGGGGGAGAGTTGTAGTTATCAACTGGGAATTACACAATTTGAATCTGATGTCTTGGGCAGTGATTCTTAAGTTTCACTGTCACTGTCTCCGAGGGATGAAATTAGCGAATAAAGGAGAAAAAGAGAGCACAGGCACTGAAACAGAGAGAAAAAAACTGCAAAAGAGGGACAGAGCAAGCTAATAAATAAAACAAGAGCCTGAAGGGAAGAGCTGCTTTGTCAGAATATAAATATTTCCCTTCCCCTTTTATCTTTAATGTGGTGCGAGGAGCTTATTAAGGGGAAGTGCAGCTCTGTCCCTGGAGTCCATCCACATAACCATGTAGGGAGCTCGGTCCAACACAACCAGCGGAGCCACTCACACATAAACTCTTCTCTGCTGGAAACAAATGTAATGTACCAAGTAATAAAAGGGAAAGCGGGAACCCACGGTGGTCATTACAACTCTTATCTTGCTGGCCCTGGTGCTGCTTTACATTAATGGACGGCAGCGCTGCCAGGGGCCCCGGCCGGGGAGCTCTGCTCTCCTCGGGTCTCAGCTGCAGCCCGGCCTGAACAGAACCCGTCCTCCTGGTGCTGCAACAGCTCTTTTGCAGGGAGAACCAAGGTGGCAGTTTATAACGATGCCAAATTTGGGGTTTGGGTGAATAAAAAGAGGGAGTGTGTGAAAGCAAGTGTCAAGAGGAAAATGCAGCCCTGTAAAGGGACCCCAGTGTGCACTAAGCACTGAGGAAGAAGCCCTTCCTTTTAACAATGGCTCGGCACAGCCATCCCCGATGGCCAGGCTGGGCTCTGCCTTCCCCCGCGGCCACCCTGAGCCCCGTGTCATGAGAGGACAGTGAAGCACGACGCAAAATTTTGTATTAATGGCTCCTCTCTCTCAGAGATCTGGTTTCCAGTAATGACTTGGTTTCCCTTCCCAGTGCTGGCACCAGCACCTCTTTGCCGGCCCTTCAAGATGTTCCACCATATGGCTGCACAAAGCTGCACCATCAGTCAAAGCCTCCAAGTCAGGAAGGGGGACAGTTTCAAATTGCTGCCAGCAGATCCTTTCCCACTCTTTCCCTTGCCTGAGCTGTCACAGATACAGGTGTCAACCTGGCTCCTTTACTGCCTCGCTCTTTTCATCTACCCTTAAAATAAATAAAACAAAAAAAAAAAAAAAAAAAAAAAAAAAAAAAAAAAGAAAAAGAAAAAAAGAAGAGAGTGCAAAAAAGAAGAGCTTTGCATTTCCTCTACTCAGGCCTTAAATTGGAAAAATGAAGGGAATTCATTGTTGGTGCTTGCTGATCCCTCCACCCCTACTGTTGCACCACTGTGGCCCTTTGAGCATGACAAAATGAGCTCCCCGGGCTTGATTATGCAAGCCACTAATTCCTCCCCCAGTCAAGGGGGTGCCTGGGCTCGGCAGCTATACAATTTGGGTTTACCCGGCTTTTGTTTTTGCTTCTGTTTATAGAGATAAACACTTGGCATTTTTGCATTAAAAATGGACCTGATTTTTCTTTTAACCATATGCTCATGAATAGGAAGAGACAGTCACATAGAGGTTTTTTTCAAGTATTTTTCAGAAAAAAAAAATGCTGGGCTAATGTACCTCTTGGGTTTTTCCCCCATGATGCTTCCACATGAGCTCCTATCCCAGTTGTCATTTTTTCATCATGTTTGAGAAAGAGATAACTTCAAATACCACCAGTAAATTACATTTTCTTGGAAAAGCCTTCAACAAACAATTCTTTTCAAAAGTGATTTTGATAAAAAATGTAGGGAAAAATATGTAACTTCAAATCTATACTTTTAAAGATGGACAAAAGCAATAACAAAGTTTTATACAACCCCCATGCCAGTTCTCGGATTTTTTTAGCTGGCCCTGTTAGCAAACAAGCCTTCAGACCCTAGGGAATTCATCTAACAAAATACCACTTGTGCTGGTTCTCGGCTGCCTGGCTTCAGTTGCAGATTGCAAGCAGCTCCCTGGGGTGGATTATCGCCTCTGAAGAAGTTCAGAAGCAGCCTGGGTCTCCTCCCCACCCATGGCCCTGGTGGCGGGCACCCAGAATCTGAGAGCATCTTAAAGGGAGACTCAGTCTTACTTTAAAAATACAAACAAACAAAAAAGCCCCAAGCAGCTTTAAGATATGCTTTTGAAACAAATCTAAATTTTAGATCTCCGATGTTACAAGCACAGCTGTCTTAGAAATACTTGGAAAACAGAGCCTTTCTCTGTAAAACTGTTGAGCAAATTTGGAAGCTGGTGAGTAGCCATTACTCAGCTGCTCAGGTTGCTTCAGAGAGCCCAAACTCACCATATCTGTGTAATATCTAGGGACCAACGCCTATAGACTTTACTCACAAAGAGCTGACCCTTGTGGTCAGGGAGTGCGTTGAGTCACAGACGCAGATGAAAATCAGATGGCTGCAGCAGCTTCCACCCCCTTGCCCTGCCCTGCTGCTCTCCTGCAAGCAGCTGCCCCTCACGCAGGGATCTCTGTCTGGGCCGAAAGTAACGTTGCTCCAAGAATTGCCTCAGTTCACAGCCCAGAAGGGGTAAGCAAGACAGTGACAGATTTGAACTGCTCTAACACAGTGGGCCACCAGTTGTGGCAGTCCTAGAATGGCTTTGATGCCCTGGAGGAAGTGATCCCTGGCACAGGGCAGGGGGATTGGCTGGGGACAGTCACCACTTCAGCTGCCCCAGTCTCCACAGGCTTTCATGAGTCAACACTCTGTTCTACCACAATGAGAATTTGCATGAATAAGATCTCACTGGGCAGAAAATGCTTCTACTGTTATGTCTAGGAAAGCACCAAGGATCACACTACACTTAGATAATAATAATGATAACAACACATTTCAGAGGCCTATTGCCTCCTTAACCAGGGGCCACTGGCATGATGCCCATTTCACCCAGAGATGGGGCTCTCATTCAAATTCAGGTAAAACCAATTTAAAGCGCCTTGCAAATGCCTGCAGATCACCGACCTTAACAAAATGCTACCAACATCCATACACAGTTTCCAGGATTAGCGCTCCTCCACCATCGCCAGTGCACCATGTGGGGCACCTTCTAAGATGCTACTGGAGGACTCGTTTACTTTGCCCAGAATGTAATTGTTTTAATATTAGATCTCATTTTCCTACGTTATCCCCCACCACCCACAACAGCCTTTACGAAAATTAACTAGGAGGAGTTTGGCAAAGACAGCAGCATTAACGTCTTTACTTCTGCAGTTGCACTTTAATAGCTATCAGCAGCTGCAATTTCAGCTTTCACACCCCAGGCAAAACCCTGCACCTCCAGCAGCACGGGGCTGGGAAGCGGGGTCAAACAGAGGAATGCCACCTATTGCGTTCCCAGCATCACTTCCTACACCGCAGGTCTGGCCGTGACGCTCGCTTCTTGCCACACCGGCGGGACCAGCCCCTGCCCGACTGGCCCAACTTCCCCCCAGCGGGGTCTGGAGCGGCACTGCGGGGCAGGCACACGCCACCACTGAGCCGAGCCCGGCGCACGCCTGCTCCCTCGCAGCAGAAACAACGCAGTAACCTGCCAACATTTATGATTTCCCTCAAAATCGGGTTTGTTTTTTTTTTTTTTCCCCCCTAGGAGTAACTGCTGCTCCAGGCAAAACCCTCAAACCTGTTCGTAAACAATCTTGAGTAGCACAAGCTTTGAACACTTCAGAGTCCTACAGTATTTATGTTTTCAGATAATTTTTTTTTCTTTATAATTGTAAAACACTGTTGCTATTTAAAATGGCTAGTGGATATTCCATTATGTTGTAGTATGGATCCCTACCTGCTGAAAAATGCAGCATAAATATGAGCAAGCTCATCATTAAACCCACAGCTTCACTGTACATGCGTAGCAGCTGAACAAAACATGGCTTTATGGCTACCTCTCAGGTCAATAAGTTATAATCATCAAAAGAAAATCACCTCAACCCAACAACATGGTTCAACAAAAGCCCCACAGCAAATCACGTCCAGTTGCACTTGTGTGAGCAAAGCAAACAAGAAACAGAGAGTTAAAATTTGAGTTGGGTGCTGTACGTTTCCCCTTAAGGTGCTGAGAGTTTTCAGTTCTCTCTAAACCCAAGGGGATGAGCAAGTAGGAGCAACCAGAGCAGGACATGCTATTTTTAGAAGTCAGGAGTGAAACAATCTACCATATGAAGCACACAAGAATTTGGCAGCAAATTAGGATTCGAGAGCCTTGAGTACCTTCCTCAGACTGAGCCTGTGCATTACAAAAGATCGTAACCATGTCTTAAGTCACAAACATTTCCTTCAGCATTTTAAATCCTTTAAAAAACCAAACCAAAAAAACCAAATAACTGAACAAAAAACCCCCAAGGATTGAGAAAAAAATATCAAATACAAATAGACACACATTCACAAAAATAAGCTGAATCTCCATTGTTCTGAGGTCTAGCAAAGAAAAGAAATTGTAATTGTGGTCCAGGCAAGCACAGAGGCTGCAAACACCATGCGGCGTTAGACTGAATTCAGAGCAGAATTACAGACGTTACTTTGAATTTCCCAGCTTTGGTAGGTGCAAACCAGACATATGATGTTATTTCTTTTTAGCCCATATGAGAAAATGTTACATGCAGCGGAAATCTATTTCAGACAGCAGTGTTTCTTTAGCAGAATGGGATTTCTCTGATGCTTTGCTTTGCTCCATATGCTTCTAATTATTGCTCAATTCAAACAGCTATTTCTGCATTGACTTGCAGGAATCTCAGAAGGCACCTTCTACGTAGGCAAGAAGCATAGCCCATAAATAATTTCAAAAAGTATTAAAGAGGGGAAGCTTCATAGCTTTTCATTCCAATCTGACTATGTGGTATTTAAATAAACCTCTGTGGCTTTCCAGTAACATAGTAGGAACTCCCAGGTGGCAGGGCTGGGGGAAGAGAGGGAGGAGAGCACTAAACATACTAATGAACATGTAATTAAGAAAATGGGCCCTCATTCCCTTCAGAGACTCCATGAGGAGGGAGCTTATTTGAAGTGCTGCTTTCTGGTTCCCCTCCCTCCACAGAAGGAAATCAGTTTAATATCTCCAGCGCCATTCCGAGCACCATTGGTCCCAGCTCCAAGAGACTCCACTCAATTCAGACTGACACTGAGGCAGAAATCACAGTTTTGAAATGACTGGTTAGAAAAAGGTAAAGGAGAGCACGTGATGCTGTCCCACAAACCTCAAGGCCCCAGTTTTTCAGGAGAGCTGTCTGTAGGCACTGGTGTTAGCCCTCTGTCCCTTTTCCTTAACAGACTGCTTCATTGAAATGTACTTTGGGTCACCACTGCCTGGGGGCTCTCCTGGAAAGGGAAATTCTCTGTACAGTGGCATCGCCCATCCCCAGGGCTCGCAGGGACACAGCAGGCAGCAGCCCTGCACAGCAAACTTTCATGTGGCCTCGAAGCAAGGAACCACCTTGGCAACTGGGTCTCCAGGGCATGATTGGGACCAAAGGAAGAAACAATTCTGTTCAAGAGTTTAATTGGCGTTGTGGAGGACAAGGGTTAATTTGTGTAAGCCCATCAGGAAGAGAGAAAATAAAAGTAATTAAAATGTTTGTTTCTCTTTCCAATCCAATTTTGGAAGTGGAGTCGGTTAAGGAAATTTCACCCTAAATATAGGATGGTAGCAGTGATTGGTAATTTAAGCGTTCATGGGAGGAGGAGAGAGGATTTTGTAAACAGAGGCTTAGGAATTCCTTAGCCTCTTTAGACATCTGGCAAATTCTGTATTGAATAACAGCTCTTCTTCCCTTGTTTTCTAAGCTTTGGAAACAACATATTTCTGGAGGCTGCACTCATCTTTAGTGAATCTTAATCAAGCAAAGATAAACCATTTGTTTGAACATCAGGCAGTGGCTTCCTGCCAATATGATTGTTAGATGGCAGAATCATGTCCCAAGAGAGATGGCAGTAGTCCCGTTATTCAAGGCATTTAAAATTAGACTAATTATACCACTAGGATATATAATAGCAGGGGCTAAACAATATAATGGGTCTTTCCCATCTCTTATTTTGGGCTAAATCTGGTTCTTCTTCCTACATAAACAGAGTTTGAGGCTTTGATGAGTATCCTGCTCTGTTTCCATTGAAACAAGTGAAACCTTACCCATTAACACAAACAGGACAAGTGCAAGCCTCCAGTCTGTGCATTAAAGAGGATTTAAGATACAACCTCAAATAGATGAGTCCACAGAAAGACAAAATAAAAATGAGGTTGAGCATAAATGACAAAAGAGAGCACAATGCATTTAACCATTGCATCCCTCACAATCAAAGGGTATCAACAGGAGAATGATCAGAGCAGTCACTAGACCAGAGCAACGAACCCTGCTGCTGGAAGCAAAACATAATTCAGGGTTCACAAATATTGTGGCACCATCTGCAATGAGATTGGAAATTGATGCACAAACTTGAGAAACTTGCCTGGTTTTCATTAAATTGTTACATACCTCAGTCAGCCTTACGTTCCTAGAGCTGCATCTCCCAGATAAGGGATGGAAGTCACCTTAATAGCAGCTATGCAAATGGGACAGCTATATAGAATTGGCTGGCTGAAGGAAGGAGAAATAGTTTTCTCCAGCTTTTCTGCAGACAGTTGAGCTTTTAATTGTGCAGCTGAGGAAGGAGCTAGAGATCAGGTGTTAGCATTTGTCTTTGGGCTCAGAAACTGAAGGGGGATTTACAGAAGAAGGAATCACACAGAAGTAAGAAAATCACTGGGTTTTGGAGGAAAAGGAATGTCTGACAGTCCAGACTAGGTCAAGGATCCATGGTGTGGAAGAGAGGTCTGGAGACACATGATTCTGGGAAAGGGAACTTTAACCACAAAGACAGTAGCCAAAATCCTGAAAACATTCCACACTGGTGAGAGCAAGCAGGGAAGGGTATATTTTTTTTTGTTTGGATGTGTAAAACTTTTAAGTTTATAAGCAAGCAGTACCTCTGGTAGAGACCTGTGAGTCATTTTCACAGGCCCTGGGAGAAGCTCAGGACAAGATGAAGCACCCATAAGGCTGGGACTCGTGCAGCATCCAAGAGAAGGTGGCTGGCCCAGGGAGCCTGGAGCACCTCCATCCCAAGTGGTTTTGCTCACAGTGCTGATATGCCACATATCCCAGTGCATATGGAATTGGCCCAAATCAGCTACAGCACTGTGCCAGGACAGAAGCACCTTTTAAGATTTAAAGGACCAGAAAGTAAGTTTGCAAGTGCCTATGCTACATCCAGATTCTCAGACCAGGATCTTCCCCTCTGATGGAAAGAGGACAGCAGACATAAATGTCACCTTTTTCTGCTGTCTCTGGAGGCTTCTCTTCTTCATACTGCAATATTACTGCACTCAGACAGAATGATGACAGGACCTGGCTGATAATACTGCTGCCAGCAGAGGATTTGTCTTGTTAAAAAAGCATCTAGCTTAAGAGAGTGAAACAGAGAGGAATTGCCTGCATCTTATACCCAAGGGCCTCTACAACCCTAAAATTGTGAGAAAGCAGATTCAAATCACTTTAAAGAAACAGGGGAATTCAGAGTGTCATGTAAGGGTTAAAATGTAACTGATGTCCTCACTGAACTGCTGAGTGGGGATGAGCAGATCAACTTCAGGTTTTGTTTTCTTATTCATGGATCTGGGAGATGAAAGCAATCATCAGCCTGATAGCCCATCTTTGTGAATGTTTCCTAATGTTTTCTCCAATTTGATCATAAATGTGGAAGGCAGTGGAGCTTCCCTGTATCCTTTGGGATACTGCTTCATAAGCTAATAATTATCTTACAAATCCATGATGCAACCAGCTTTTTACCTCTCTCACTGTGGGAAACCACATCCCCTCCAGCAGTATCCCCTTCCTTTTGTCACCTGTGCCCTCTCCATATGCTCTTTTCAATCAGTTTCTTATGTCTTCAATCTAATTTCAAATTAAGGCTCCGTGGTGGGGGGCAGGGGCTTGCCTTTCCCACTCCCTGCCTGTGAAATACCAGGCTCTCCTGCCTCATTACAGAAAGGCTAGAGTTCTTTGGTGAGCTCAGACAAGATGCAGTTTAGAGTAATCTATCAGACTGATAGAAATGCAAGCAGATATAATCCTGCAAACTTATTTTATTTCTAATTATGCAAATCATTATGTAAAATAGGCAAATGCATCATTTCCCCCCAGGTTCCTGGCATTTCCCCACTAAGCTTTAGGGAGTGCAAATTTTGACATTCTTAGCTCAATAGCCTGCCTGATCATGTAAGACTCTATGCAAGTATGCTTCAAAAAGTTGAGGTTCAAAGCGTCATGGAAGTTATTTACTAAAGGTAACTGGGACATGTCTCACAGTACAGGCGGTTGCACGGCGGGTGTTGGCGGTGCCAGTTATCAGGACAGCCGGTGAGGCCCAGCAAGTTTCTATGAGCTGCTAGAAGGAGAAGGGGAAAGCAATGGCCTTTGTTCTTCTGGGGGCAAGGAGGAGGACTGGAAATCTCCTAACAGGTAATCTGAAAATGTTCACCCTCCGGCACCTAAAATAAGTGGTGGGGTGGGGAGGGGGTGTTTTGTTTTGATTTCCCTCCCCTCATGGGAAGAGTTCTCTATCAGATGGGATAGGAAACAAGGAAAATTACACTGGCACTGTTTAAGGAGGCTTTAAAACAGCAGGAAAAGACATCATGTAGGGATGCTGCTTCTCATTCTGACTTTGTTTGGAAGTTGAACTGGATTTATTTTTAAATGTGCAAAAAGACAGATAATTGTTTGCTCCTAACAATTCCTCCTTATGCGCGGTAGTCTAGTCAGACAGCTCCAAAGTTGGTACCAATATCTGAGACTGTAAATTTATTTTGGTGTCTTGGACTTGCCAGGACTTTGCTTGTGAACATTTATTGCTGACAGACCATGTGGCATACTCAGAACACTGGCTGCTAGGAGAGTTTTGGAGAAAACCTTTTGAACTGCTATGTGGTAGCAACAGACAATTTCTCAGATGCTGCAAAGTCCTGTGCAGCACATTTGTTCTGGGTGGCTGCTATAACCTGGCTAACGGTAGCTGCCTGTGCTTATGTGCTGATGAGAATCCCTCCTGTTGTGAGGAAATTTAAGTAATTTTGCAGGCTAACACTTGTGAATTTAGATTGAGGTAGGAACAGAAGACAAGCTTAAGTTTGCTGCCTTTGGAAACATGGCTGATGCTACTTAGAGAGGTTCTGGATACTTTGGGTAACCTGAGTTCCAAAATCCTGGATTTTGCTGTTGCTTTTCTCTGTCTTTCTGTCTGTCTTTCTTTATTTCTTTCTGTCTTTCTTTCTTGTTTGTATTGTCCCCTGAAAGCTGTAAGGATGTCCTAGGCTGACTTGGCAGCCCAGGATTTTCTTAGGCCACAATATGCCACGTTGAGACTGCCATTGCCTCTCTCAGTGACTGTGTCCTGTTTCCCAGTGGGTCTAAACACACCCAAGAGACTTTCTTCCTTCATCTTAGTAAATCCTGTTGCACTTTCCAGCCACCTGGTATGGCCTACAGCATCATTCCATGTGATAAGTGTACTCTCTTCTTACCTCCCTAAGAAATAATCCAGGATACAGCTTTCCTTCCTTATTCCTTTTGCCTACTCTTCAACTCTTTTTTTTTTTTGGTGGGGTTTTTTTTTTTTTTTTTTTTTTCTCTTTTTGTTCCTTATTTTAA
>NW_015090990.1:15536777-15538759 GCF_001431845.1 Calidris pugnax | reverse complement strand
TAAGAGGGCTGCTCAAACTGGAAGCATCATCCCTCAAAACTGATTGTTTTTCTCTTTTTTTTTTTTTTGTTTGTTTTTTTTTTTTTTTTTGCTTTGCTCTGATTCTACATTATGTTCAACATAAGTGTAATGGAGTCACACAGCTTTTATAGCACGTACCAGAGCCCCAAGTCGTCTGTTCATTCAGACCACGGTTAGGAGGAATGACTACAACAAATGGGAGCAGTAGGAAACAGGAGGAACCACTGATGCCATCTGCCCTGCCTTGTAAATAAATATCCAGTTAAAGTTTTGCCACTTGATTTGTCATTCCTTACTCTGAATAGTTTCTGTCTCCCTATTGCTGAAAGATAGTTTCTTGCAATACCATTTTACTAGCTCTAGACTTGTCTCTTGACATACAGAAATCAGAACAAGTGATGCATGAGGCAGAAAGCTTCCAGTTGCTTTACTTTCTCCGCATTGTCATTGCCTGCCAGTGAAATACCTCCTTTCATCCAACGTTTTCAATAGTGAATATCACAAAATGCTTTGCAGATTAAGTCAGTCATATAAACCAAAGTAAAAAATTGAGGCTTTAAGGTGGTTATTACAGATAGGTGACTCAGCAGCTCCTAGAGTGTTACAGAAAGATGGGACGGGAAAAAAAAAAGAAAAAGAAAAGAACCAACAGGAAAGAATAATCTCTTTGCAGGTTACTAACAGTTGAAGAACAATAACAATAGAGTAGACAAGTTCATGTAAGTTTGTACCATGGGAGGTTATTTAGATGAAGAGTATCACAAAAAACTGCTTAGTCACTGGGTGTAGAAAAGTAAGGAATTCAGAAAACAAGCCTTAACAGACTGAAAAACTTAAGTTCCTCTAAGGCACCCTCAAACAGCTAGAACTGCAAATGAAGATAAAGACTTATTTCTTTTCCAGAAGCAACTGTTGCAGCCATGAGTAGCTAGTCTTGCCCGTACATATTTTGGAGACCACAGTATTATTTTTAAAAGCACGTCCACTTTTAGAGGAGTACATTTATTTTAGTAAGTCTGTTTATAACTGTCAGCTTCTCTTAACAAATGTAACAAAAGCTGCAGCTCCATGGTCTTACTGGCATGAAGACACATTGTTCATGAGGAGAGGATATGGGAAACATTTGTCCAACAATTGCTGTTGGAGTTCCCTGAGCCAAACCCTGCTCTCTTGAACTGCCCTGGAGGATGGTACACATTGGTATATTGCATTAGTCACTAACAGGAGCACAATCCTGAGTAAAGGAGAAAAAGAGAAAACTTAAGAATTCAAATAGTACAGTTCAGGGGACCTCTGTCCTCAAAGGGATGGATGGGGTGGGTTGAATAATACTTGGCCCTCCCCTGATTTTGACCACAGGCTCTTAGGCCAGTGTGAAGGAAAAGCAGGCACTGTTGCAGGGCTTTTGTCAAGCACACCCTTTCTGTGCCGCAGAGGACAAGCTCTGCCTGCACGTTCCAGAGGCTGGATGGTTCCAGCAACCCATGTTTCAGCGGTGCACCTCAAAACACAGCTATGCTGCAAAACCCACATTTCTGTCCTTAGTAAATGTACATTGGTGTAGCTCTAGATCTGCTTAGCATCATTTGGCAGGCCAGTAACAGCCCTCTCCTGACCTATGCCATTTTCTCTCTTGCAGGCAGGCTGGGCACTTCCACAGAGGAACTGCTGCGTTTTTACAGCCTTTTCGGGTCTCTTAAGGGGTTGCAGCAGTGCCGATGGGGATTTAAAACCCCTCCTCTTTCCTTAGGTAAGACTGGACGTTTCAAAAAAAGCTGCCTTCCCCCAGCTAAAGCTTAGATCTGCATGAATAAAGCGTTTATTCTGCCAGCAAAAAGCAACGGTCATGCTGCGATAACAAATCAACCCCCCCCACGCTGGGGGAGGCGATGGCGCACGGACACGGCCATCCCGACCACGCAATCAGCTCATTCTACTCATGTACCCGGGCGCTGCTTCCC
>NW_015090990.1:15536556-15536767 GCF_001431845.1 Calidris pugnax | reverse complement strand
CTTCCCCTCCCCTCCCCCCCCCCCTTTTTATTTTTTTTTCTTCCTTCTTTTTTAATAACTCTGGGCACAGGCAGCTGTTTGCATTTTCAAAGCCTGCTCAGAAAGCAGCCAGTTAATTTTAGTTTGCTCGGGCCACCCTGAGAGAGCTGGCGGGCCCCCCCCCATCCCTACCCGGCTCTGCCCTGCAGCGGCAAGAAGGGGGGGTGGTGGG
>NW_015090990.1:15528238-15536243 GCF_001431845.1 Calidris pugnax | reverse complement strand
GCCGGGTGCGGTAATAATCCGGTTTAGCCGTAACCTAAACCCCCGGCGCCGGGGCCGCGCAGCCGGGGCGAGGAGCAGCGCGTCCGCCTCATCGCCGCGGGACCCTGCGCGGAGCCGGAGCCGCCGCCGGGCTTCGTGCACCTCTCCTGCCTCGCCGCCGCCTTCTCCAGCGGGAGCAGCTCCGGAAACTTTCGCCGAGGGAAGCGCCGCCGCCGCCGCACTGCGAGCGCCGACCCGCCGGAGCCCAGGAAGAAAGTCGCGGAGGTCCGGCGCGGAGCCGCCGCCACCGCGCCCCCGCCCCGCGGAAGGGGCCCCGCTGCCGCCCGCCGGGAGCTGATGCCCCTGGGGCGCCGCGCCGCCCGGTTCTGAAGGACTCCCCGCGGCTCCCCGGGCCTCTGGTCGTCCCGGCGATGCGGGCTGGAGGAGGAGAAGGAGGCGGCGGAGCGGCCGCCGCCGGCTGCCCCTTGCTGGGGCTGGCCGCCTTGCTGGCCGCCCTGCTGGGGACCCCCGCGGGCGCGGCGGCGCAGCAGTACCACGGCGAGAAGGGCATCTCGGTGCCGGACCACGGCTTCTGCCAGCCCATCTCCATCCCGCTCTGCACGGATATCGCCTACAACCAGACTATCCTGCCCAACCTGCTGGGCCACACCAACCAGGAGGACGCGGGGCTGGAGGTGCACCAGTTCTACCCGCTGGTCAAGGTGCAGTGCTCGGCCGAGCTCAAGTTCTTCCTCTGCTCCATGTACGCGCCGGTGTGCACCGTGCTGGAGCAGGCCATCCCACCCTGCCGTTCTGCCAGCCCATCTCCATCCCGCTCTGCACGGATATCGCCTACAACCAGACTATCCTGCCCAACCTGCTGGGCCACACCAACCAGGAGGACGCGGGGCTGGAGGTGCACCAGTTCTACCCGCTGGTCAAGGTGCAGTGCTCGGCCGAGCTCAAGTTCTTCCTCTGCTCCATGTACGCGCCGGTGTGCACCGTGCTGGAGCAGGCCATCCCACCCTGCCGTTCCCTCTGCGAGCGGGCCCGCCAGGGCTGCGAGGCCCTCATGAACAAGTTCGGCTTCCAGTGGCCAGAGCGGCTCCGCTGCGAGAACTTCCCCGTCCACGGCGCGGGTGAGATCTGCGTGGGGCAGAACACGTCAGACGCCCCACCGGGGCCTGGCGGCGCGGCAGGGCGGGGGGCCACTGCCCACCCCACGGCTGGCTACCTCCCCGACTTCCTCACCCCGCCGCAGCCCCCCTCCGGCTTCTCCTTCTCCTGCCCCCGGCAGCTCAAAGTGCCCCCTTACTTGGGCTACCGGTTCCTGGGGGAGCGGGACTGCGGGGCCCCCTGTGAGCCGGGCCGGCCCAACGGGCTCATGTACTTCAAGGAGGCGGAGGTGCGATTTGCCCGGCTGTGGGTGGGCGTGTGGTCTGTGCTCTGCTGTGCCTCCACCCTCTTCACGGTGCTCACCTACCTGGTGGACATGCGCCGCTTCAGCTACCCGGAGCGGCCCATCATCTTCCTCTCGGGCTGCTACTTCATGGTGGCAGTGGCCTACGCAGCAGGGTTCCTGCTGGAGGAGCGGGTGGTGTGTCTGGAGCGCTTCTCTGAGGACGGCTACCGCACTGTGGCCCAAGGCACCAAGAAAGAAGGCTGCACCATCCTCTTCATGATCCTCTACTTCTTCGGCATGGCCAGCTCCATCTGGTGGGTCATCCTCTCCCTCACCTGGTTCCTGGCTGCTGGCATGAAGTGGGGCCATGAAGCCATTGAGGCCAACTCCCAGTATTTTCACCTGGCTGCCTGGGCTGTGCCCGCTGTCAAAACCATCACCATCTTGGCCATGGGGCAGGTGGATGGCGACGTACTCAGTGGGGTGTGTTACGTAGGTATCTACAGCGTGGACTCGCTGCGGGGCTTTGTGCTGGCGCCCTTGTTTGTGTACCTCTTCATTGGCACTTCCTTCTTGCTTGCTGGCTTTGTATCCTTGTTTCGCATCCGTACCATCATGAAGCATGATGGCACCAAGACAGAGAAACTGGAGAAGCTGATGGTGCGCATTGGTGTCTTCAGTGTCCTCTACACGGTGCCTGCTACCATTGTCCTGGCGTGCTACTTCTATGAGCAGGCTTTCCGTGGCACCTGGGAGAAGACGTGGCTCCTCCAGACCTGCAAAACCTATGCCGTGCCCTGTCCCAGCCACTTTGCCCCTATGAGCCCGGACTTCACGGTCTTCATGATCAAGTATCTCATGACCATGATTGTTGGTATCACAACTGGCTTCTGGATCTGGTCTGGCAAAACCCTTCAGTCCTGGCGACGCTTCTACCATAGACTCAGCACCGGCAGCAAAGGCGAGACGGCAGTATGAGACACCCCTGTCCCCTCTGGCGCACACACACATACACACACGCATGCACACACGCAGAAGAGAGGGATACTCAGCAAAAGAGGAGGGCAATGGCTCCCTGAAGAGGGAGGAAGGGAGGCTTTTCCAAACTTTTTCTTCCTCCCAGAGGGTTTGAAAAAAAAATTAATTAATCTTTGCATAAAAGGATCGGACGGACCGTATCCAGTGGTGCTTATGCCCAGCTAAGTGGAAGAGCACAGAAAAAGAGGCCACTGGTGGGATGGGAGAGTCCTTCACCTGCAAGAAGTCCCCTTACTTCTCTCTCCTGCTAACCCTGTGCAGGATAAAACCCAACCCAACTAAAACCATCCTGCCTCGCTTTATGCGAGAGGGAGGGGAAGCCAGATCTGTTGAGCTGCCCCTGCCGAGAAGTAGCCAAACCCTCTCTGAATTGCTGGGGTCAAACTGCGGCGCAGGCAGGGTAACTCCTGAGCCTGGCCTTACTGCTGGCTCCCTCCAGCTCGGCGGAGCAACCACGTGAGTACTGCAGGGCCAGCTACAGCCCTCATCACGGTGCTGGTGAGATGCCTCTGTTCTGTCAACTCACAAGTTCCTTTTTACCTCACTGATACCTGTTTTAATTGTTTTAAAGTGAAAATTCGGCCCTCGGTCTGTTGTTCTGGCTGCTATGGGGAAGGAGGGGGTTGCTATTCCACACCCTGAAAAGAAATGACTTGTTGCTTTTCAGCAGAAGGCTTTTCCCCCTTGCCTTTGTTCTAGGAGACAAAGGGGGAAACAAAAGTGTTTTCTATGTAGAAAAGCATAAGCATGGGATCGGTTTTTATGGGCAAACTAACAAAAAGAAGTCGTTGAGGTTCACCCTTGGATGTGGGGAGCTCGCAGGAATAAACATTCCTTTTATGAAAAAAGGAGGAGGCAGGATGTTTTCCTACCGTTCAATATGGGTCGCTTTTCTAAGCTGAAGGAAATGCAAGACTTAGAGGGCAAGAAGAGCTTAACCAAGAGCACCTGCCAAAACAAGAACCATTAAAATATATAACATTAAGATACAATTTTTTTTTCTTTTTTTTTCCCCCTAAACCTGCTTTCTCTTCTGCTTTGCAGTGAGCTCGCTGCAGGTAAAGTCAATACCCAGTGGGCTTCTGGGGACAGGAGGAATCCTTGTGACTCCTGGTGTACCCTTTGCCTGCTCCTCAGGTTCCCTGACCTGCATGGCAATGATTTGTGGTGCAGGAGGGGGCTGCGGTTGGGGTGTAAAAGCAGGTACCGCAAGTGAGGAGCCTTCTCATTTCAGCTAAAATACAGCTGGTTAAGTTTCCAGCAATCACGTCTTGGAAGGAAAGACATTCAAAAATTAATCAACAAATGCATTGTTTTCTTTTTGAAATGTGACAGATTTTTCTATTCTGAAATTTTTATGTTGACTTGTTCATATTTTATTTTTTGCATACTACTTTACCTTTATATTCACTGAAGGGTTGTTTTTATAAGTATATGTGTGTGTGTATATTCTTGCCTAAGGACAAAATAGGAAATTCTGGATTTTTAGCAAGTCTCCACGCTATAGCTGCTCTTCATTTTTTGGGGGGGAAAAGTGTCTGGAATGAAATTAAAAAAGAAAAAACCTGTTGAGGGTGAGGGGGCAGACTGCTGCTGTCTGAGGGTGTACCAGTAGTCTGGGCATGAGGAATGAGCCCATCAGCCAAATCCTTCAGTAGATCTGATTTCAGACTTGCAGGGCTTGGGTTTTTGTCTTTTATAATGTGCACGTGGAAGAAAAAGAAAAATATAAACGTGTAAGACAAGTGCAGTATGTATATTTTGTAAATCTCGGTTTTGTAAGAAAATATGTATTTATGTTTTTACTTGATTTTTTTTGAAAGTCTGTATGAGGCCCTGCTTCATCCCATGTACAGATCACTAAATAAATAATTTTTAATACAAAGGCTCCAGTGAAGTTCCTCCAGTCTTTGAACACTCAGCAGGTTACAGAAAGGCGGGCAAGCTCTGTGAGTGGTGTCTTTCCTCCCATTTTGTTGTGGGAGATGCAAGAGACTTTTGGGTGAATACACTGACTGAAACCTCAGCCATGATTTGAAACTGACCTTCCCGAGTACTGGCCACTCACAATAGCAGATCACATTTTGAGACTGTTTCAAATGTTTGCCCTCACTTGAGGTACTTGCATCCTAGCCAAGTTTTCTTCCAGGCTCTGCCTCTTGCTGAGGGCAAGCTGATAAACCAGTTTCTTTATCTAGAAAATAAGGATAATGCTCTCTTCCTGTTCCAAAGGGACTTTAAGACTTAGAACTAGAGGGTGCTACAAGTGCTGTAAATTAAATCGTGGCTTTGATGGGTGGAGTGTTTTAGGGAAACACTGAGGACTGAGTCCTTTTCAATAGCTTTCAAGGGGCAGTGTTTTGAACTAGCTTTTTTTCCCCCAGCACCTTTGCTATCTACAGTTTTGTTCAGGTAAATTTTAATTTAATCTTAATAGCTAGCCTGAAGCCTACATTCTTTCTTATCACAGTCATCTAAAAGCTGATAGCTTCAATGGAATGGTCTATTTTACTTCATTTCTGAAACTGAAAGAAATGTTTAGATCTCAAGTTGTGTTGCTACAATCACGGAAAGTACCCCGGCAAACAGAATTTTATACCTGTGAAATGATGATAGTTTCCAGCTCTTCTCTCACAATGATTTCAGCCTACTTACTGGGTTCATGACCCTTCCTTTGCCTTAAACTATGGCTATACTAAAATTTAAGTTACAGAACAGAGATCTAAGATGCCTTAGCTGGATGCTGTCATTGTTGCACTGCGGTATTGCTTCCATTTACTGAGCACAGTGTGCAATAGTTGCACTTTCTCTCAGGGCACTATTTT
This sequence comes from Calidris pugnax, assembly GCF_001431845.1. Taxonomy (NCBI): domain Eukaryota; kingdom Metazoa; phylum Chordata; class Aves; order Charadriiformes; family Scolopacidae; genus Calidris; species Calidris pugnax. Next base: position 15,530,999 of record NW_015090990.1, on the reverse strand, counting down.
ATTTGGACACTGTGCTCTCAAACATAACCTTTTAGATTTACAGAGTACGAAGTACTGATTTAAAATTCTTTTAAGAGCTAGCCCCATTCAGACTGCCTCTCTAGAAAAGCCACATCTTGTATTTGAAAACACCTCTAGCTGCTCCCCAGAATTGCTCACTTGTCAAGTTTCCTTTTTGAAAAGGCCTTTGCTTTCCTGCAAGTCAGGCTGCTTCAAACTGCTCCATGACATGAGCTCGCTGATCATTGCTGAGGGGGGTTTCATTCCACTCACTTAGGAAACCTGAACCTTTCTATAAACATTTCCTCCCATTAATCCGTCAGTGCCGGCCGGAGCGATGGAACGGCTGAAACAGCTCGTGCTCTGAAGGACTGGGAACCGGCGGGAGCTGGGCTGTGACTGACACCCCTGTGCTGTGCAGCCACAGCTGTGTTGCTAAACATGTAATTAATTCTTAATACATCATGGATAGCTAAGCCCACGATTCATGCAGGCAGCCTGTCCCCCTGCTCTTCTCTCCGGTTGCCACCCATCCTCACTAGCTGGAGGAGAAACTGCATTTAAGTGTGATCGCTACTTCTTTGTCCATATGTGGAAAAACTTAAATAGGCTTTTTTTTTAGTTCACGAGACATTCATATCTGAAAGGAAATGTCTCTGTTTCCACCAGAAACCACTAAAGCTGAATACTTTTATTTCAGTATTTCCTATTAGGTACTTCTGGATTTAAAGTCGCTTAGGCAAAACTCTCCGAATCCTGGGATTTAAGTTGATTTTTAAGATTTGAGATTGTAGGTGAAATTTGATGCTGGTGTAAAGTAGAAGCAACTGCTATTCACTTTTAAGCAGATGTGACTTGCATCAAGACTGAATTTACTCACAGTGGAAACAATTTGGAGAATTTCAAGTAGTGATAGCATCTGGCCTTCTGGAATAAAAATCTCTATCACCAGTCTGATAACAAAGTAGCAGTTACTTTCATAACGGAGTACAATTTTAAAAATCTCTTTGTGAAGCTGTCTGGTAAAAAGGAGAAAAAATAAGCCTTTACTAACCTCTGCTAATTGCCACAAAATGATTTTTCTGTGACTAATGTTTAAGTCCACTTTCGGTTAATGCTTTTTTTAGGTTTAAGAAAAGTTTCCTACCCTTCACCTTTGGCTCTTCTCTATGCAGCATTTTTGGTTTGCAAGACCTTGACAAGTAATAGTTACAATTGATCAGTGTCCCTGTAAGTTTGCACAATATACTACATTTTCAGAGAAATATATCAACACTGGTTTGTAAGTTTCAGAGACGTTTGTGTTACTTTCTAGAAGAAAGTATTATGGAGACTTTAAACAGTTCTAAAGTTCATGAATAGGAGCAGCAAATGAACATTTGCCTCTGCAGAAAAAAAAGTGCTTTTATAATATGTCAGTGTTTGTTTGGGTTTATTTTTGGTGGAATACCCACACCAGCGATTGAATGTTTTTGTCTAAGTACTTCACCCACAACCAATAGCTTTGCATGCAAGTAAAAAACCACACATCTCTCTGTTCACCAACTGGCAACAGTAAACATTATTTATAATTTCACATGGGTTTAGAAACCAAATTAGTAGCTTGTGTCTTAGTCTTTTTTTTTTTCTGCATCTCATTGCCTCTTCCTTCTAGACCTTACAGGTTCTTTGTATACACCCTGCTCTTTATACTTGCATTCTCCTTCTGTTATTTTTTAAAACCATGAATACAGCTGAAAGAAATTTAGTCTGTTGCTTGGAGAGGAAAAGACGACTCTGAATCTTTCAGCACTATGACTGTTCATTGAGATAACTATTGCCAAGCCTGTTCTATATAAACCAGGATAATTGCTTCATGCCAACATGAGTGTGTGGTTTTGGCAGCTACAACACTGTACAGGATAATATAGGATTGGGAGAATAAATACAGTGCATGGCAACTTCCCAAATGCCCCACTTAGAACCAACACATTTTGACTAAAATGATGCCCAAACAGTAAAACTAAAATACACACATCAGAGTTTAACACTGCTCAGACAACCAGTTTGTGATGCAGGAGGACAGGAAGGGTTTTCACACTGCTTAAACCCGAAGTCCAGGGTTGCCTGGTTGGGGTGGCTGGGCATTGCTTGTCTCTAAACCAGATCAGTGGAAGTAAGGCACAGCACTTTCTCCTGTCCCAGGTAAAGACTGGGCTCAAGCACAGCGTTACCACAGTTGCAGCCAAATAGGATTCGACTGAATGATGCACAGTGAGAACAGACCGGCCCAAACAGGGTCATGAGTACATACTCCTCTGCACCTCTTGGTCCCCTCTGTACAGCCAGTCTAACCATGCCAGGAAACTATGGGACTGGGACAAATGAGAATATGGATAAAAGCAGGAATAAGCAGGGCCTAGAGCACATTTTAAAATAACAATTGTAAAATGTGGGGGGATCACTTATCCATATTAGTCAGGAAATCCTGCTAGCAACAACTTGTTCGTTTTGCCTGCCCCGGCTGTGTCACAACTTGGGTTGGTTATATACAACCCTTTGCTTAAGCACATTACTCTTACAAGTACAGGTGGAAAGTCAGCGTGTGCTGCCCTGACGAGTTGTCTATATGAGTAGGCTTTGGCTGCACAGGTCTTGGAGATTAACTCCATCATGTGGCCACCAAGATAGCCATGAACCCTACTATTAACACCAAGATCCCAAAGGCCAGGATGACAACTAGAAAGGACAAAAAAAAAAAAAAAAAAAAGCCCAGAGACCC